>NC_136903.1:33227821-33492217 GCF_949606895.1 Notothenia rossii
TCTCCTGTGGGCGGGACTAAGTATCGAGGATAGGAGTCGAGGAGGGGAGTTGGAGAAATGAGAAAGGGCCTTGGTAAAACCCTTGTGTTTTTTTTTGGTAAAAATTGTTAATATCGTCAGTTAGCTGAGTTTCTTCCCGTTAAGTGGGTATGAAATAGGGCTGCACGATATAGAAAAAAACTGACATTGCGATATTCTTTTCCCCTGCGATATATATTGCGTTTTTTTTAACTATATTTAACCGGATGAAGGATTTTAGTCACGGATGTCTGGATCTTAACTGGTTGACTCATCATACCTTAAGTCATGATCTAACATGTCATGATACTGCAGGTTGCTTACCCTCAAATAAGGGGGTTAAGCTGTGAATGAAGAAGAGTGGTGTCTAGAAGGGATCCAAGAGATTAAATGTATTGCATTAAACTATAGGAAGCTTCATTATCACATTAGGGAATTAACATACGTGACCAAATAGGTAATTTAACGTTTTATTCCAGAATTAAAACCTTTTTTGTGCAAATAGCAGCAAAGTAGTGGACATCTTTTAAACAACATTATACAAATAAAATTAAGAACAGCTATACACCAGCTCCTTTATGCCGTTTTGAACCTTTCTCATATGGTGTAACACCGGCAAAGGCATCTGAAATAGTTGTTTGCTGTGCATGCAGACTCAGAGCCTGCATTTCACTCCACTCAAGTACCCCTGACCAGGGTTTACGTTAGCCGGTAATTACCGGTTTTTAGCTGGTAAAATTGAATAAAAACCGGTAAATTCAAAATCTGCCGGTCAAAATGTCCGATGCTCCGATCGATTGGCCGCCGATCATTATCGGCCGATATAAACTCCTAATAGCTTGATCTGTGCTCTCTATAAAGGCCGATCAGTAGAGCTGGATCTGATCGATATGGACATAAACGCGAGTGAAGTGTAATCTGACGCGAGAGACTGATCAGAGATCAGATCAGCTGCTGAGTCTGACCTGAAGCCCGGCCCACTGTTTAACGCGCTGCATGAGAAACTGACGGGCTGTCAGGAGAGAGAGGGAGGGAGAGGGGAAAAGAGAGGATCTGTTCCTCCCGTGTTATTATTCAAAGTTAATGTAAACTTTTTAATAATGTACTTCATCTACTACAAGTAGTTTCTTCGAATGTAATAATTATGTTGTTTGTTGTTTGTGGAATCATTTATTGAAAAATGAATCTGAATTTTTCGATCTGTTAAGCAATATAAAAATGAGCCCCATTAACTGAGTTTTAAACATCAGCATATCCGGTCCTAGTCCGGTAATTACCCGCTAACGGAAACTCTGCTACACAATTCTTATTATTATTATTGAAACATGACCGGTAAGTTTCAAATTTGTCCGGTAAAATAAATTCTGTTCGGACATTTGACCGGCGAGAAAAAATCCTAGCGGAAACCCTGCCCCTGACATGAGAGCCGCGCAAGTTTTCCTTTTGTAGCAAGCAGCAAAATAATTGTAACATGACGTGTTTGAGTTAATTTACCTTCTTAATATCAAACGCCCCAAAAAAAAAAAATCAAAAAAAAATAATCGCACGTCCCTGCGATGTGAATATCGCGCCAAAATGCTGCCTGAGACACAGTTTCATGAAAAAAAAGCTATGGGGCTTAACAGGTTACCACTCACCGCAACATTGTACAGCCGTTCCCGCATGCTGGCTCTTACGGAACTGACTAACTCCCCTTTTGTATAATAGCAGCTCTCAACATGCCCAGACGTGTAATGATTTTCACCTGGTTTAATACTTTTCACCTCATTCTGGTGTTGGTGATCAGAGATGGGGTCGTTACTAAAAAAAAGTAATATATTACTGTGACGACCCCTCCACACCACGTGGGGTGCCGTCTGGCTGTGGATGTGCTTTGTGGGTGTTCACAGGTTCATGTGCTGATGAGGCGCACCTGTGGGAGGATACCTGCCTGATGAGCTACACCTGGAAAGGAAAAGGATATAGGAGGAGCCCAGCCGTTACGTCGCTCTCACTCCTTTGGGCACTCACTCCGGGCCAGCTTCGGGGACCTGTTGCTGGTTCTTTTCACTACATTTGGTTATTGAGAATTGGTTATTGAGAATAAACAATTGTTATTTTCTTACCCTTCGTCTCGCCTCCCTGCTTTTCGTTGCAGCCCAGGAGCCGGGTTGTAACAGATGGGGGCTCGTTGCTTTGGAACTGGCGGGGGGACGGATTTTGCGCAGCTGCTGTTGTCACTGAGTGCAGCTGATTGTTTGGGAGTAGCGTTACGGGGGTGAGTGTTTCGCAGTTCTAATGTACAGAGATTGTATGGCAGCGAGTACGAGCTATTAGCCCGGAAGCACGCCGAGGCTGCAGGTGGAGTTGCCGGTTTGCTGGTCGCTTCGCCGAGCTTACGGTATTAAGTGCATAAGTACCCGCCATACCTAGCACCTGAAGACTAGCGTGGAGTTTAGCCAGTTACTGTGAGGCAGTTAGAGGGACAGGCCACGGTAGCGTGTAGGCTGTGTAGTAGCGTGAGCGTGCCACACAGTGTTGTCATGATGGAGAGTGTGGAGGAGTTTGTGAGAGCGCCTACAGAGGAGCTACTGGAGGGCTTCTCACGTGAGCAGCTGATCTGTGTTGCTGAACATTTCTGCTTGGATGTTGGGGATAAGAGGATGAAGGAAAACATAAGAGGGATTGTTAGAGCAAATTTGTTTGAGTCAAAGGGAAAACATACCGTTGATCCTAGCAGAGACAGTGGCAGTACGTCTGGCTGCAGTGATACAGGCCTGACTTTTGAACAAAGAAAGGAGTTGCTGTTGTTGCAAACAGAAATGGAGAAGCTGGCGGGGGAAAAATAAGGGGGGAAGTAGAAATCAAAAGGCTTGAGTTAGAGGAGCGGAGGTTGGGTTTTCCTGCTGGTGATGCAGGTCACGCCTCTAATTTCCTGACGGTGGCAGAGAGCAAGGTTTATCTGACTGTTAAGACTGCTGTGTTGAAGGCATACGAGTTAGTCCCTGAGGCATATCGACAGAGGTTCAGGTCCTGGGAGAAGTCTAGCGGACAGACCCATGTTGAGTTTGCCAGGGATCTGGTTACTTTTTTCAGTAGGTGGTGTAAATCCCTGAATGTTGAAACATATACTACAGTATGTGAGTTGATGGTGTTGGAGCAATTTAAAGATTCTGTACCCAGCTACATTGCGGTTTACATCAGCGAGCGCAAAGTGAAGATTGCTGCAGAGGCTGCTGCACTGGCTGATGACTATGTGCTAACGCACAGGGGCGGTCGAGTTTTCAGGGGCCAGGATGAAGCTGGAATGTGTCGTGCAGCAGGGAGATGGGAAGAGAAAGCTAATCCGCACTGGGGTAAACCTGAGCGTGAGATACGAGGTCAGCCACAGGGTGATTCGGAAATCTGTCATTTCTGCAGGGAGAGAGGGCACTGGAAGGCTGACTGTCCCAAAGCTAAGGCTAGCAGGGGGAACTGTGTAGGCCAGTTTAACTCTGCTGCTTGTGCTGTGTCTGTGGTACCCATACCTGTCATCTCTCCCTCTCAGCAGATTAATGAGCCGTGCGGGTGGAAGGACCCACGGTTTTCTGCATTTTTTTCAACCGGATACGTTTCATTGGTGGGAAGTGATATCAATGTGCCGGTAAAGATTTTGAGAGACACTGCATCGTATGACTCATACATTCTGAGCTCTGTGTTACCGTTTTCGGACAAATCTGGAACTATGGATTTTGTCCGGATGTGAGGTATGGGAATGAATGTTGTGCCTGTTCCTCTGCATTCTGTTGTGCTTAACTCAGGTCTGGTGCAGGGTGAGGTCGCCATGGGGGTCCGTCCTGTAATGCAGATTGGTGGTGTGGATGTTATCCTGGGTAACGGCCTGGCTGGCAGCTGTGTGTGGGCTGAGGGTCCACCCTCTACCATGCAGTCATCTTCACTTACTTTGATTGTTAGGGCAGAGGAGAATGAGGGTCCACCCCCTGTGACACGGGCTGTGAGCCGTGCACAGGAGGAATCTGAGCAGGGTGAAGAGTTCAGTGCGATAGATTCAGTGGTTATTCCTGACTTGTTGTTGTCGGTATGAGTTGGTGATAGAGCAGAAAGCGGATGTCTCCCTCAGTCCGTTTTTTGAGGCGGTTCTCTCCACCGGGGATGGAAATGGTGTCACCAGGGGTTGTCAGCTGCAAGGGGGATTGCTGGTCAGAAAGTGGTGGTCACGTGGGAAAGGCTTCATTGGTGGGCCAGTGTATCAGATTGTGGTTCCTGTTAGGTTTCGGGAGGAGGTCCTCAGAAAAGCGCATGGGCAGTCGGGACATCTGGGTGTCTGTAAAACATTTGGTTACCTGTTGCGGTATTTCTTTTGGCCTGGTTTGAGGAGAGATGTGTCTCGGCATGTTGGGTCATGTCATGCATGTCGGACGGGTGGGGCAGTTCGGCAGCGAACTGGGGGTCAGGTCTTGGGTTTGTTGCCGGGGGCTAGGTTGCAGTTTCTGGAGGGACATTCCGGGTTCTTCCAGGTGCAGGGTCAAGGGACTGGCCAGAGTGGTCTTCTGTCCTCGCCGGAATAAGAGCTCCTAGCTATTTGGGTTCTAAAGGTGTTCTTAGGGGAACTCCTTTCTTATGGGGGAGAGTGTGACGACCCCTCCACACCACGTGGGGTGCCGTCTGGTTGTGGGTGTGCTTTGTGGGTGTTCACAGGTTCATGTGCTGATGAGCCACACCTGTGGGAGGATACCTGCCTGATGAGCTACACCTGGAAAGGAAAAGGATATAGGAGGAGCCCAGCCGTTACGTCGCTCTCACTCCTTTGGGCACTCACTCCGGGCCAGCTTCGGGGACCTGTTGCTGGTTCTTTTAACTACATTTGGTTATTGCGAATGAACAATTGTTATTTCCTTACCCTTCGTCTCGCCTCCCTGCTTTTTGTTGCAGCCCAGGAGCTGGGTTGTAACATTACATATTACTTTTTAAAAAAGTAATATATTACACTACTTCGTTACTCTCTACATAAAGTAACTCGTTACTTTACTCGTTACTTTACTCGCAGGGCCGGCCCGCCCCTCCCTACAGGCAGATCACGCAGACTGCTAAAGTTTCAAATTTTCTCTTTAGTTCAGTTTCCATTGTCGCATAAGACTGATCCAGATAGCTCCTGAATGTTTTCCTATCCGACCATGGCTGTCCTCTGTCTCCTGCTATCTGTATTTTGCGCAGTATATCTCTGAACGATGGTGATTCCACTGTGCAAATGGGCAACATTTCCTCTACTATGAAGGATGCTAAAAGCCTGTCCATCTCTGCTTTGGTTACCGGTCCTCCAAATTCAAATTTTTGTTGCTTCGGCGGTGCACTCACAACATCCTCACTCTGGGTTCGGGGGTCCTTAGCTATTAGCTTCACCTTAGCATGTGTTACATTACATTACATTTCATTTAGCTGACGCTTTTATCCAAAGCGACTTACAATTACAGGGACATTCTCCCTGGAGTAACTAAGGGCTAAGTGCCTTACTCAAGCAGTGGATAACAGCTTCTGGCCTGGACACAGTTTGCACCTCACCGTCACATTTCTGTCTATTCTTCGGACGAACTCAAAAATAATGGGCATACTTCCACCCCTCGAAAGTTATCGCTGACTCAGCCATGTTTATGCAGCAGTGCACGTGGAGATGTGGATGTGCAAATCGCACAGATTACGTACATATAAACCTGTGGCGGAAACCCGTCTTGTCTGTCAGTGTGATTATGACTGATTTTATGAAAGTAATGAAGTAACGCGTGTCGGGGCAATGTTAGTAACTGTAGTTTGATTACTGAATTATAAAAGTAGCGCGTTACACTACTCCATTTCCGACAAAAGTAATATTATTACAGTACTTTGTAACGCGTTACACCCAACTCTGTTGGTGATGTGTATTGTGTCACGATCTTGGTGTTATGTCACGGTTTTAGTTTTGTGTGTCTGGTAATGGGTTTTGTTTGCTGTTCTTTTCTCCCTGGCCCTTTCTCATTTCACTAATTCCCCTCCTCGACTCCTATCCTCATGTCTTAATCCCGCCCGCAGGAGATGCGAGCGGAGGAGCCGAGTAGCCGAGTAGCCGAGGAGGGGAACCGAGGAGGGGAAGCAGCAGGCGGTTAGAGAAATGAGAACTCCTCTCCTCTGAGCGGTCAGATGTCTGATGGACAGATGTGTTCATGATGACTTATATATTTACTAATGCTGTCAAAATTATCACGTTAACGGCGGTAATTACTTTTTTTAATTAATTGCGTTAAAATATTTAATGCATTTAACGCTTGTGCAGAATGGCCCGCCCCATACATCCCACCAGTGGCAGCGCCAGGGTATGGCTGGGGTAGCCTACACCCATACCAATTAATGGCTTAGCCCCACCATGAAAAATGAAGTTAAAGTAAGCTAGATAAAGTCCGCCTACTCGTGCCGAGAATTGCACAGACAGCAGTTAATAAGATTGATTTCAGTAGCCACTTCGAAATACCGAAGACCAGAAACGATTTTGAAAACTTTTGTCACGTAGTGATCGTCTTCTCAATAGAACATCTTTGATAATGTCTTCTGGCCAATCAGAATCAAGATAAGGGCGTGGTGTTGTTGCAGAAGTCCCGACGGAGAATACTTTTGCTGTAGTACAGGGGTGCACATAACTGGTACGCAGGTTATGTGCGTAATCTGAAATGCGTACCGTCACTTGTGTCACAAAGTGCGTTTGCGTACCGATGTACTTGTGAAGCTTTTCCAGAAGGCGGTTAGATCACCGGACGATAGAGTCGGTCTCCGTGTGCACAGACAGGGCTGCTGTTAGAGTCAGTGCCAAAACTACGCCAACCGGCTGCGGAGGGAGACTCCCCCCAGCTGATCACAACTTCCCCCCCCCCCCCCGTGTTGATAGAAATCAACACGTAATGAAATAAGACCCCACGGTTTGATGATTGATAGGTGTGTGGGCTGTCTTTCATTTTGACACACAGAACAATGTTATAATAAACATACATAAATAGGGCTACTGTTGTTGTAATGTTAAATGGATATATCCGCCTTCTTTCATTTATCTTTCCATTCCCACAACAATATACATAATGAAATGGCATATTTTGGACATAGTTCGAATGGTGATTAATCATGATTAATTAATTTTTAAGCTGTGATTAATCCAATTAAAAATGTTAATCGTTTGACAGTCCTAATATTTACTTTTAATTCATTCACAGTGCGATATAATGAGACAACAACAGGCTACAGATGCGGACACACACACATATATATATATATATTTATAAATATGTACAATTTCAGAATCAAACAGAGCACTCTCATAATAACGTAACACTATCAGAGACTGAATAAACCCCCCCCTCTCCCCTCTCCCCTCTCTGGTTGCTACAATGAGGAAAATAAATTACGGGCCAAAACTTTTATTTACAAGTATTAAAAGTAAGCAGAGGACACCAAACCAACTGAGACCTGTCTGTCCGCCGCATCTACGCACACACTGTACCACACACACCTACACACGGTACCCAGGGCTCAACGCTAACTTTTCAAAGTGGTTGCCAGGCTGGCAACCAGGCATCAGCTTTTGGTTGCCAAAACTGAAAATACGACACAAATACGACACATTTTGCTGTTTGCTGTCCTTATTTCTTTATGTTAAAAACTGGTTGCCACTAATGGCAACCAAAGGCCAAGAAGTGGTTGACATTTTTTCTGAATGGTTGCCAATGGCAACCTGGCAACCGTTACTGTCGAGCCCTGGTGCCACATGCACCTACAGCTCCTAAAGCATATAATCAGGCTACAGCCGTTGTGTATTGTTATGTGAAGCACTAAATGGTTTTAGAAAAATATTGACTCTGTTTATATATAAAGAGAGTCGGCCTGTTATACTGAGTGATATTATACACACTGCTCTGCTTTCTGCACGGACCTGTTCTCTCTGTAAACATAGCGTTATTATAAAATAATATCCAGGGGATGCATGCAGAGCTTTCATTTGCTGAGATCAGTCCGGCCGTGCGCCACGACTCTTTGAAACATCTCTGTTCCCGGAAAGGCATCCACGAAGGAGCCGTGGAGGACCGTGGAGGACCCATCAGTGTATCCTCGATTATAGCTCCTCCAGAGAGCCTCCTCGACGCTCGATCCTCGGTCCTCGAAGTGCATTTAGAGAAATGAGATGTCCTTCAACATGGCTCGCTGAAATTCATTTCCGGGTCACTACCGGAGGACCGAGGAGTCGAGGAGGGGTAATTAGTGAAATGAGAAAGGGACCCTGTTTCATGTTTTCCTCCTTGTTTCTTGTCTGGTCCTTATCCCTGTGTTTTCCTCCCTGTCGTTAGTTTCCCTGGTGTGTCTGATTGTCTAATTGTGTTCACCTGTTGCCCTTGTGTTTCTGCCTCCCCTGCCCGGCTGTTTCTCGATTACCCCTCCCTGTATTTAGTCTTGTCTCTTCCTGTGTTCCCCGTCGGTTCATTGTTTGTTTTTCCTGTCTCCCTTCATGTTGGTCACGATCGTTTTTGGTATGTTATCTTCCTTGTGTTACTTATGTATATCCTTGCCATGTTTTTGTTGATCGGCTTTTTTAAATAAAGCTCGCTTTTGGTTATTGATTTTTACCTTTTTTTTCTGCATTTTGGGTCCTATCTTTTCCACGATTCTTACAGAGATCTTAACAGAATAAACC
The DNA here is from genome assembly GCF_949606895.1 of Notothenia rossii. NCBI lineage: Eukaryota > Metazoa > Chordata > Actinopteri > Perciformes > Nototheniidae > Notothenia > Notothenia rossii. The sequence continues at coordinate 33,236,520 of NC_136903.1, forward strand.
GACCAATTATGGACCCAGCGGATATTGAATATTTTGAGTTAGATCTGTTCGATCTAGATTTTTCCCTTCAATGTTATTATGCCGAGTGGAGTTGAACCTCGTCAAGAAGGGACAAAGAGGCTATCCTCAAAAAGGCACAAATGGAGGTGTCTAACATGCCATGGTTGAGGAGCTCGTTGCCTGAATGGCTCAGAGTTTTTTCACGTAGACCTGAGAGCCAATCTCCATTTTCTGACCCTTTTTTGGGATCCCGTCTGGCGTTTGGAGGTCGACGGAGCCTCCAAAAGACCTCAAAGAAACGCAAGGTCAGGAAGCCAGCTTGTGCACCAGTGCCGGCCCACACAGCCATGGATCTGTGCACCAGTACCGGCCCACACAGCCATGCTTCCGTGCTCCATTATTTGGCTCACACAGCCAGGGTCCAGGCTTCTGTTCCGTGCACAGCAGCCATGGTCCCTGCTCCAGTACCGGCCCACACAGCCATGGTACCGTGCTCCAGTACCGTCCCACACAGCCAAGGTTCTGTGTTCCGGTTCCTTGCCCAGCAGCCATGGTTCCGGCTCCAGTGCCGGCCCCAGCAGTCGTGGTCCCTGCTCCAGAACCGGACCTTACAGCCATGTTCCCGGCTCCAGAACCGGCCCACACAGCCATGATCCAGGCTTCAGTTCTGGTTCCCACAGCCATGGTTCAGGCTCCAGAACGGGCCCATACAGCCCTGGTTCCAGCTCCAGTTGCAGCCATGGTTCCGGCTCAAGTACCGGGCCCAGCAGCCATGGTCCTGACTCCGGCTCCTCGTTGCCTGTTGGCTCTCCGGCCGACGCCAGCTCCCCGTGTCCTGTCGGCGTACCGACCGACTCAAGCACATCGTCTCCTGTTGGCTCTCCGGCCGACGCCAGCTCCCTGTGTCCTGTCGGCGTACCGACCGACTCAAGTCCCCTCTCAAGTCACCTCTCCAGTTCCCTCTCAAGTCTCCTCTCAAGTCTGCTTTCAAGTCTCCTCTCGAGTCCCCTCTCAAGTTGCTTCTCCAGTCCTCTCTCGAGTCCCCTCTCAAGTCCCTTCTCGAGTCCCCTTTCGAGTCCCCTCTCAAGTCTCTTCTCAAGTCCCCTCTCAAGTTCCCTCTCGAGTTCTCTTTCAAGTCATCTCTTGAGTCTCCTCTCGAGTTCCCTCTCGAGTCTCCCCTCGAGTTCCCTCTCAAGTCCCCTTTCAAGTCACCTCTTAGGTCCCTTCTCAGGTCTCCTCTCGAGTTCCCTCTCAAGTTCCCTCTCGATTCCTCTTTCAAATAATCTCTCGAGTTCCCTCTCAAGTCTCCTCTCGAGTCCCCTCTCAAGTCCCTACCTAATGTCCTGGTCCGTTGGAGGTTCCGCTGGGGGTCCTGCCAACTCCATGTCCTGTCCCGTTGGAGGTCCCGCCGACAACTATTCTTCCGGGGGTCCTGCCAACTCTATGTCCTGTGCCGTTGGAGGTCCAGCCGACACCTGTTTCTTTGGGGGTCCTACCAACTCCATGTCCTGTCCCGTTGGGGGTCCCACCAACTACTCTTCTGCCGGGGGTCCTGCCAACCCTATGTCCTGTGCCGTTGGAGGTCCAGCCGACACCTGTTTCTTTGGGGGTCCTGCCAACTCCATGTCCTGTGTCGTTGGGGGTTCCGCTGAGGGTCCTTCCGACTCCATGTCCTGTGTCGTTGGGGGTCTCGCCGACTACTCTTCTGCCGGGGGTTCTGCCAACCCTATGTCCTGTGCCGTTGGAGGTTCCACTGGGGGTCCTGCCAACTCCATGTCCTGTCCTGTTGGGGCTCCCGCTGACTACTCTTCTGCCGGGGGTCCTGCCAACCCTATGTTCTGTCCCGTTTAGAGGTCCCGCTAACTACTCTTCTACCGGGTGTCCTACCAACCCTATGTCCTGTGCCGTTGGAGGTCCTGCCGACTACTCTTCTTCCGGGGGTCCTGCCAACCCTATGTCCTGTGCCGTTGGATGCCCCGCCGACTACTGTTCTGCCGGGGGTCCTGCCAAGTCCATGTCCTGTGTCGTTGGGGGTTCCGCTAAGGGTCCTACCAACTCCATGTCCTGTTTCGTTGGGGGTTCCACCGGATTTCCTGCCAACACCAACTCCATGTCCTGTTTTGTTGGGGGTTCCACCGGATTTCCTGCCAACACCTGATCCTGTCCTGTTGGAGGTCCCGCCGACACCTGCTCCGCCAGATTTCCTGCCAACACCAGATCCTGTCCTGTTGGGGGTTCCGCCGACACGTGCTCCGCCGGATTTCCTGCCATCACCATATCCTGTCCTGTTGGGGGTCCCGCCGACACCTGCTCGGCCGGGTTTCCTGCCAACACCATATCCTGTCATGTTGGAGGTCCCATCGACACCAGCTCTTGCTCCGTCCGGGGTCCCACTGACACCAGCCCATGTTCCGTCCAGATTTCCGTCTACGCCTGTCCCGCCAGGAGTCCCACCAGCTCCTGCTCTCGATCCCAGTGTTCCGGCAATCCAGCTGACACTGGAGGGGTCCCATTGCGGCGTACATCGTCCTCCGGAGCTATGCCGTCGCCGCCTTCTTGCCCGACCTTGTTCCCGGTCTCCTGAGTTCCCCAGCGGCCTTCGCCCGCGAGCCCGGCCCCCTGACTTTTCGAACTCTGCCTTGCCCCCGGGTCGTCCGCCCGAGACCACCTTCTGTTCCTCTGCCTTGCCTCTGGGCTATCTACCCAGACCCGTCCTCCGGACCCCCTCCACCCACCCTTTTCGAAGTATTGGACTTTGTTTGTGTGTTATGGACGTCTAGAATCCGTCCCTTGAGGGGGGGGGGGGGTTCTGTCACGATCTTGGTGTTATGTCACGGTTTTAGTTTTGTGTGTCTGGTAATGGGTTTTGTTTTGCTGTTATTTTCTCCCTGTTTCATGTTTTCCTCATTGTTTCTTGTCTGGTCCTTCTCGCTGTGTTTTCCTCCCTGTCGTTAGTTTCCCTGGTGTGTCTGATTGTCTAATTGTGTTCACCTGTTGCCCTTGTGTTTCTGCCTCCCCTGCCCGGCTGTTTCTCGTCTCGTGATTACCCCTCCCTGTATTTAGTCTTGTCTCTTCCTGTGTTCACCGTCGGTTCATTGTTTGTTTTTCCTGTCTCCCTTCATGTTGGTCATGATCGTTTTTGGTATGTTATCTTCCTTGTGTTACTTATGTATATCCTTGCCATGGATTTGTTGATCGGCTTTTTTAAATAAAGCTCGCTTTTGGTTATAGATTTTTATCTTTTTGTAGTCTGCATTTTGGGTCCTATCTTTTCCACGATTCTTACAGTGATCTTAACATATTGTGCGAGACCAGAGATGTGATTGATTGAGCAGTTTCACACACAAATAAGTGTTACTCCACAGTTTTACGACAAACTGTGACTTTTTTGACTTGGAAATAATTTTTTAAGATTGACAAACATCATAAGTGTAATTCATGGCACAATTAAAACGGGATCGAAAGATAACTTTTCTCTGACCATTGACTTCAATATATTTTTTTGCGCTGTCCGGAACTGACAGGTCCATCTCAGGACACCTCCACTCTCAGTACAGCGCCACTTTCCGAACAGGAAATGCACGCAAATACAACCTTTTATATTATTAAGGTACAGCGCCACTTTCCGAACCATTAATGAATGATAGTGTACATAAAACAGCAGGCAACACCGATTTAAATGTGTGTTTCCTGTACGGCGAATACAGTTGCTTCATTTATGTATTTATGAAGTTGTTGTGAGTGTGGAGGGAGCACCTACAGGTTAGCTTAGCCTGATCGATTAGTGGCCTGTAAGACAAAGCCAGTTCAACAGACCCTGGATATCTCTGAGTTCTCTGGCTTAACTAACCCTAACAAACGCGATCTTGCTCAGCGGTCCTACGACACTGGTTATCAACTCGGTAAATCAACCCAGAGTTTCTCCGTCCGGTGTTGTGTTCAAAATTCCAGGAAAGACAGACGACTCCTAAGTTTAACTATTCATTATGAGAGAGCAACATATATATATATATCACTTGGCCAAGGACTCAGTCACGTTATAGAAATCACAGGCAGTAAAGCTGTGTGGAAACTAGGGATGCCAGAAACTGCCAATGATCAAAATCGAAAATCGGACAGCCCTGGCGAATAATAATCGCTAAAAAAAAAAAATCTCATTTGCACTTGTCAATTTGAAGTAGTTCCACGAGGAACTCTTCTTTCCTTTGTTCATCTTTAGTTGTGTTCTCACTCCAATAAAATAAATCAATCGCACGTGTGACGGTGAGGGGGGGGCGGGGTCGGTGTGTAGCGCAGCGAAGGGCTGCGCTGCTGGCTTCCTCCAAGTTTACAGTAAAACAAACTGGTGGTGTGACCAATGGCCATTTACAATTATTAATACTATTATTAGCATTAGTCTATATTTTGGTTGAAACTAAGCCAGGAAAAAAAAAAAAACATAAATAATAATAAAAAAATATATAAATAAAATTGAATTTTAAAAATTATTTTTGATTATGGAGAATGTAACGAATATTCGAATAATCGAATAATCACTGGCATCCCTAGTGGAAACCACTATTTCCGGAAAGAGCCTCGAACCTCGTGCGATAATACATTTTTATTACACAGGGCGTTGCCCGTACCTTTATGATTGGTTGAGACTAGATGGGGAGTAACCTTGGTTTAGACTTTGGCTCTCTCTCGTTGGTGCGCAGACTCAGACAGAGTCTCTTGGCAACACAACCTTCCAATCAGCATTCGGCCGGCCTGTGGAAGTCCCTCCCTACTCTGTCGCAATCATACGTAATTAGTTTTCGCTAACGTTTCTCCAGTTATAGTGGAAAACCTTCATAATGCTGCTTCCTAGCTATACGTGGGAGTGAAGCTCCCATACAACTCAAGGCTGGAGCGATGTCCTGTTTATGAATAACTCTTTGTATTTTTCCAGTGTCTGCACCTGACCTTGCTGCTCTGTATTGCAGGCTAAAGACTTCTATTTATTCCAAAGTCACAGCAACATAAAATGAACACAATAAGCTTATAATGTAATTATAAGAATCAGTTTTTCTAATGTTATATAAAAATAGCCTCCAAACCGGCTGAGAGCGCGTTCATGTGAAAGGGGCGGGACTAGCAAAATTTGACCAATCACAAACATGGAGAAGCGTACTGACAGCGCAGCGTCATACTTCCTGAATGAAAAGTAAACTATAATATTAGACAAATATGAGTGTTTGAATGCGTACATTAACAGGTTTATGATATCACTGCCCCGTCTAAGACACGAGTGGATCTGACTTTAATTACATTTGACTCAAGTCTTTCGTCAACTTAATGTGTTGTTTAAAATAACACTTCTGCATACAGTATGTAACAATGTAAGTGTTGCACGGCCAGATATGGCTTGAGAAAGCGATTATTTGCATCGCGTCCGGTGTGAATGCACCATTATGACAAGTATTATATAATTACAAAATAAAATATCCACTTTCCAAACAGGAAATGCACGCAAATACAATCTTTTTTATTGTAAAGACATCAAAGACATCTTGTATTTTAGTTACACCCGCTATTGATTAATTTGGTCAACATTGGACCTTGACACCGTCCACATGGCTATAGTGAAATAATATAATAGAAAACATTAAGCCTCTTTGATTTAATAATCGGAGCTGCCATCTCATATAACACACACTTCCTTATCGGTCCTGAGATTGGCGCCTGCAGGCAGGCTCCATGGACCTGTCATATCCGGACAGCGCAAAATGCGTATATGAAGCACTATGTCATGAATGCAATAAATCATACCCTCGTGGGGGCGTGCTCTTGTGATTGGCTTAGAATGGAGGAGACATCGGATTGGCTATAGATAGAAAATATTACAAGTACGAATCGGGTGACCGTCAGGGGAGTCTCAAAAAAACCACACACGAATGCACAGCGATCCATGCACAGAAAGCGGTTTGTGTATGCAGGTTTAGAGGTTTGAAACAGAAAAAAAAATATGTGTGGATCAAAAATACATATGAAAAACTTTTTTCTGTATTTGGATTTTATTTACATGTATATGAAACGGAACACATTTGTGTGTGCATTGAACAACACAAGTGTGGATCCTGAAATAAGTGTGAATCCTTTTGCGGATCATGAAGTGTGAATCCTTCTGTGTGCATGTGTGTATTATGCAGGGTTCGTACGGGTGCTTGAAATCCTTGAAAATGCTTGAAATTTGACGTGGTGTTTTCAAGGTTGGGAAAGTGCTTGCATTTTGGGAATGGTGCTTGAATTTGGGATAAAGTGCTTGAAAATGTAAATGCTTTACTTCGCTTTTTAGATTAAAAGAAAATAAAGAAGTCGGAGCCAGCTTAATTGCTTCGCTTTTACATAAAACAGCTCCGCTCCGGCCTTCCCGCGCTATGCTCGTGACCTGCAAGTGTTTTTGTTAGGTGTGTGACCTGGGCATTCTGATAGAGCAGGGGTTGCCAACACGTCGATCGCGAGCTACCAGTAGCTCGCGGAGGTTTTCCGAGTAGCTCACCAGAGGGCGCTAAAGTGCAGTTGACATGTTGAGACATATTTATTTATGTAGTATATTTTGAGAGCAAGAAAGATAGAGAAAAAGAGATGTAAGATGCAGTCATGACAACTGAGGAAGGTCCGTCAAAGAAGAAATCTAAAATATACTACTTTCATGACGAGTGGGAACATGAATTTTTATTTACGAGCATCAAAGACAAGTGTGTGTGTTTAATTTGTGGCTCGAGTGTTGCGGTGGGGAAGAAGGGAAATGTCGAGCGGCACTTCACAAAACTTCACGAAAACTTTTCAAAGGAGTATCCCGCCGGCAGTTGCCTTCGCGTTGAGAAGGTACAACAATTAAAAGCTACGCTACAAAGGCAGCAGTCATTGTTCACGAAGCCTGCCAAGAAAGCTAGCCTAGCTACAGAAGCATCGTTCCGAGTCGCTCAGTATTTGGCAAAGAACAAAAAAGCTTTCACTGATGGCGGTGTTCTTAAGGGAGCGATGTCTGTTATGGCAGAGACTTTGTTCAGAGACCACAAGAGCAAGTCGGAGATAATGTCTGCCATTGACGATGTGCAACTGGGAAACAACACTGTGGCGAGGAGAGTGTCGGCGCTGTCAGTGGATGCCATGGGACAGTTGGAGCGGGACATGGTCAGGTGCAAGTGGTTCTCCATACAGTGCGACGAGTCGGTGGATGCGAGCGACACAGCTCAGCTGTCTGTGTTCATCCGGATGGTGTTTGAGGATTTTACGGCGAAAGAGGAATTTCTGACACTGCTTCCACTCAAAACAACAACAAGAGGTGTGGACGTGTATAATTCTATTAAGAATTATTTCATAAATAAAGGCGTGCAAATGGAGAAGCTTGTATCCATAACAACTGATGGAGCCCCGGCTATGAGAGGTCGCCACAACGGTTTTATCGCAAATTGTAAGTCAGATCCATATTTCCCACGTTTCCTGAGTTACCATTGCATCATTCACCAAGAAGCACTTTGTGCCAAAGTTATGGACTTCAATCACGTCATGAAACCTGTGATACAAATAATAAACTCTATCCGAGCGAAGGCAAAGCAACACAGGAGCTTCAAAGTTTTTCTTGAGGAACTGTCAGCTGAATATGGAGATCTCCTTCTCCATGCTGAGGTGAGGTGGTTGAGTAGAGGGAAAATCCTACAGCGCTTCCTCTCCTTGCTGAATGAGGTAAAGCTCTTCATGGAAGAGAGGGGGGAGGACACCTCCATCTTATCTGATGCTGGTTGGGTACTTGACCTGGCCTTTTTGACTGATCTGACAGGAAAATTAAACCAGCTTAACCTCCAGCTACAAGGCAATGGCAAAACAGTATGTGACATGATTAGTGCTGTAAAGGCCTTTAAAGCAAATCTGTGTCTATATCTCCAGCAAGTAAAGGGAAATAAATTGCATCATTTCCCCTCTGTTCAAAAAGTACTGCAGGAGAATAAAGCTGCTGCTGGCTTTCTTGACTTATCAAAGTACTGTGACTGCTTAACTAAGCTTGGGCAGGAATTTGAGGACAGGTTTCTTGACTTTAAACAGCTTGAGCCCTGTGCAAGTTTCCTTGCTAACCCATTCAACATCGTGGATGTTACTGACATGTCTGAGCAACTGGCCAGCCTTTTCAGTCTCAGTGCTTCAGAGTTGGAGCTGGAGATAATCAATCTCCAGAATGACATTCAGCTGAAAGCACATCAGATGGACAAAGATTTCTGGAAGCTATTGGACCCAGAGAAATTCAAAAACATTCAAACTGCTGCACTGAAACTGTCCTGCTTATTTGGGTCAACATATCGCTGTGAATCAGCATTCTCTGATATGAACTTTATCAAATCCAAATTCAGGACAAGACTTACTGATGAACACCTCAATGACTCAATCAGAGTGAATTGGTCAGGATACACACCCCAGTACAGTGCTCTGGTGGATGCTATGCAGTGCCAGGTGTCACATTAGCTGAGTCAGGAGAAAGACAACAATGCAGTGACAGACTGAATGTTTGAAGACATATGTTTGCTTGATGCAAGTTGAGAAAAGCACAAGCCATATTCCCCTTTTACATGTGAAACAAATTTGTGAAATGCTTGAAATAATTAAAATTATAGAGCTAGAAATGTTATTATTACAATTAGGAACTTTGCACTCTTATCTGTAAAACTGTTTACTGTAGTTATTGATGTTAAAGCAGAACTCAGTATTGCATGGTGATTATTTGTCTTTTTTTCTCTTCATGAGAAAGTCAAGTTTATTCATGTTAATGTTAATGTTTCTGCTCTTGAGTCACGAATGTGATATGTGCACTGAAATCTATATAAAATAACATGAGTAGCTCTTGGCCACTTTCTTTTTTCAAAAGTAGCTCCCGGTTAGAAAAAGGTTGGAGACCCCTGTGATAGAGTGATAGATGACAGTATGCCAGGAGGTTGCAGTTTCAACGAGCGTTGGCTAGCAGAAGACAAATACAAGCCATGGATAAGACGAGGGTCAAGCCCACGAGTAGCCTCATGCAAAGTTTGCAAAAAATAACGATGGGAGAGTCGGCGCTGACGAGCCACATGAAAGGTACGCCGTAGTAGAGCATTTTAGATTAGGCTAACGTTGCATGTTACGTTTGTTTAAGCTAACGTTAGCAAGCTGAATGAGGGATAATAATTGCAGGGGACAATCATTTCAGGGAGCGTACCTATGTTATGTGCGTTACAGTCGCCATTCTGTGGTGTTCAGAGGATGAAGCACTCACTTGTAATTCAACCCAGTCTCACGGCATTTTGTGTTATAGTCACGAAAATATAATCTATTGATTCGACACAGAACGATTTTAAAAGCAATGTATTTCTACTGGTAGTATGTTTCGTGCCTAAACCAAATGTGACTTGCTCTATCGAAATCAGTCACATTGACCCGAAGACACATTTTAGTTTGTATTACTGGTCTGGGGGAAGCTCGCGAGTGTGTGTGTGTTTGTGTATTTTTGCGTTTGTGTGTATTTTGTTTGTGTACCGGGGAAACACTCACAAGAAACACCGGCTGTTGTTACGCTTGCTGTGACGTTAAATTACTCCGTTCTCCGCTTGTAATTATGCCTTTACAAGCTTCAAGTTGTATTTATCATCTGAATTTGCCGAAACAAGTTTAATATTCTTTTGATCGCACAGGGATGAAATGTATACCAATAGAATCTGTGGACTCTCAGCTTTTCATATGATATACAGCGCTCGACATTATAAATGGGACGCTGTCCCGGAAGCACTATTTAGACACCCCGGCCAGCATAACGTAATTTCAATTTGCCCGCTCGGGCCACTAAAAAAATATTGCTTAAAAAAAAAAATGGTCCTGTGGTATTGGTATTTTGACAAGCAATTTTGTTAAATTGTTTCGTTTATTAACACTACAACATAGCGTTTCGTGAGGCGGTTGTCGTTGTTGGGTGAAAAGCAAACAGCTGTTTGCTGCGCAGCGCGCTCCTTCACTACAGACTGTCACTATCAATATCTATCAATATCTATCTATCTATCTATCTATCTATCTATCTATCTATCTATCTATCTATCTATCTATCTATATCTATCTTTATATATCTCTCTCTCTCTCCCTCTCTCTCAATCTATCTCTCAATCTATAAGGAACCGCAGGAGACAAAGGGTGTTGCTATAGCAACACGTCATGTTTATGTTTACACCATAGCAGCGCCGTATAGACAAGTTTACGCGCCAAAACACGGGTAGCGCCATGACACTACACAAATGCACTTCATTTCCGCCGGAAGTCTTTTGCACAGCGTCTGTCGGTGTAAACCGATGTAAACAGTCAGACGGGCACTGGTGTAAACACAGCGATTTCGATGCTAACAGTGATGCTAGCTTGGGAACACGATTCTACTTCTTTGACTGGAGATGGCGTAACTCTCCCCCACCCGAATTCAGTGCAAAACTGGGAGGATAACATGACGACGTGGCCCAGCATAAAACCAAAATAAACTGCCTTATTTAGGTCATGCCCACAGGAGCCAACAGTTGTCTGTTGTTTACATAATGCACAATTTACATGATCTCTTTATGCTGTGCAATATATCATATGTGCCTGTACTGTTTGAGTGAAAATAAAGTTTGATGTAATTTAATTTCATTATTGCACTGTTATTGCATTATTGCATTTCATATGTTCCTTAGAGTGCTACAATTTCTTTTAACACAGTTCATCATTCATATTAAGCTCATACTGTACATAAATAACACTGAATTAATTAATTGTTGAGAGGAAACTAAAGAAATGGCTTCAACAAGAAAGATCACATGTTTAATCCTAACAGGTATTACAAATTAAAATATAAAAGCAGCCCACACAATTACATCACTATGAAAATATTCATATATAATATTAAAAAATACAATGCATGCAGTATTTGTTGTGTTTATCTGTATTTAATGAACAACATGGCTGGGTGCTGGGTGCTGGTTTGTGGTCGTAGCACTCTCTATCTAACCACTCGTTCAGGTGCTTTCTCGAGTGATTGCAACCAACTACCGCACACGTAGTTCCCGAACCACTTTTCTTCATGTTGTAATTGTTATATCCTCTTTGTCTCTGCGATATCAGTGCTTTGTCGGCACAACGGAGCTAGCTAGCAAAACAAACCCAGTCCGCCAAAACGGAAGTGCATTGCATCGAAGGGAGGAGTTCAGGATGTAGAGCGGAAACGGCTCAATAACTTGTGTATAGACTAGTTATGTCATCTCCGTTCACTCCAATGGACCAGTTTTTTTACAGCAATGGCGGATCGTGGAGCCTCTCAATCGTTCCCCGGAAGTTAGCGCCAAGGCTAGCAGAGCTGTACAGTTGCAGCATAATAGACCGTTCGTGACGGACTTTTAAAGGTAAGAAGAAGCTTAAAGATTTATATTGCGGATATTATCAGTACATCTGATTCAAATTAACATGTGTATTAAAGGATGTCAGTGGATTATCCCTAAATTAGTAGATTTAGGGAACGTTTACAGATAACAGATTAAGCTAGGATTCCATACCATAGTACCATACACTATACCATAGTGGTTGAATACACAGTATTAGGAAACACTTTATACTTACTGGACATGTTATACTCATTATATACTGTATATAAAATATGACCAAGAATGTGAGACAACTTTATAGAAATTCATATCACATCTGTTACTGATGCCATTTGTCATACTTTGTTAAACTCACAAATAATAAAGTTCCATAACTTCAGTTGGGAACAAAGACCACACCTTATCTCCCCAAGGCAATTTCCCATCCAATAGGTGTGCTATATAGGTGTGTATAACCCTTTCTCCTGTCTGTTACTCCCTCTTTCAGCACAAGAACCAGAGGGGGATTCAATGGAGCCTGAATACCTGCACTGAGACCCTCACCCTGCACCCTGAGTCTCAACTCTCAGTGTTTTTCAAGCCTTTCCCTGTTTTTTTGTATTAAACAAAACATTAAGCTTTCCCAATGGTGTGTTTTTCGTTTTGTGAAAAAGTGCAAATGCAGTGTTTGTATACAATAACCTAACCTCACATATTTTTTTGCTGTTGGTCATGAAATTGCTCCTGCTGACTTGTGCCAGCCATTTTTTCCTCCGCTCTGTGTCAGTGGGGAAGCCGTACATTCGTACTCCTTTCTCAGAGCGATTTGAGCATCCCCAGGCAGCACAGCAAACCATGGTGGCGACTAGGAGGCAGCACAGCAAACCAGGACAACACGGAGGAAAAGGCACAGACAAACTGCATGATATGCTATTCAATGTTTATTGAATTCCATGTATTTGCAATGGATGTTCCTAAAACAACACATTTAACATCATCATCATCATCATGCTGCTGCTGCTGCTGCTAGTCCTTTGATAGTCACCTGTCCTTTCTGAAAGCCATAAAGATGACATTAGTCATTTCGATAACTTGTGTCCTCAATTACCATGGGATTACTGAAACTACCATGAATTTAAGAAAATGGTAGAAATTAATCTAATCTGAATTTTGAAGCATTCCTTTAGATCCCCTCCCTCTAAATATATCAATAAACATTAGAAAGTGATGCTCCTGACTACTATACAAGTTTAAGAAGATAATATTGTTTTGAAAGAATTCAAAGCTATAAATAAACAGCAACAGGCTCTTTAATCAAGGCACTGTTAGCCTAACATGTAAACTAGTTGTTCACACTAATCCTAATATTATCACTTAATATTAGCAAATTCTATTTTATTTTTTAAAACATATTGATGTAAATACATACACATATCGATTTGTTGTATAAATATTGCAAATCAAAACCTTTATTCACTAATAATTACCAAAAGTCGAAGTTCTATCTCCTGTTATCAATGCATTCACATTGCCCGCCATGAACTTCCGGGGAACGATTCTCGTCTGCATGAACCACGTGACGATAACCGTTTTTGGACTTCCGCTGTTGTAACTCTTCTATCTATACGGCGCTGCACCATAGGTTTACACCTATGGTTTACACGCGAAATCAATAGCGTGAAAAGGGGTGGGGTCAATAGGACCCGCTGGCGGAAATAGGTATAAATGGCCATTTTTTGGGCCATTTCTTCAATCTGACTTCATATTGAAAAATTTTAACAACAGAGGGTGCTACATAACACACTTTCAGGAAAAGTCGCGGACTGGGAGACTTTAATATTTTATTGAAAAAAAGTTACATACAATAAAAAAAACAGCTGTGGGTGAAATTGACCCGATGGTGGTGCTAGTGTTAATCCCATGTAATTGTAGAATGAACACAGTCTTCCTTTGAATATGTATAAGTCAGGTGTCTTGAGTAGTCAAAATTACCTACAAATCATTGTACACATTTGTAAATATTATTTTCCACTTGTTACCATTGTAAGTCTATTTTTATGCAGCTCTGCGTGATTTTGTGGCTACAATTCAGGCTAATACGCTACCAGAGGTGGAATAAGTACTCATATATTGTACTTGAGTAAAAGTACAAGTACTCAGATCTTGTAGTGAAAGTAGAAGTACTCAGATCTGGTACTTGAGTAAAAGTAGAAGTACTCAGATGTTGTACTTGAGTAAAAGTAGAAGTACCAGAGTGTAGGAATACTCTGTTACAGTAAAAGCCCTGTATTTAAAATGTTCCTCAAGTGAAAGTAGAAAAGTATTCTCATCAAAATCTAGTGAAAGTAGCGACAGTAAAAGTAGTCATTGTGCAGATTGGTCCATTTCAGAATAATAGATATGATATGTTTTATAATGATTGATCATGAAAGTGTTCTCAAAGCTGGTAAAGGTGCAGCTAGTTTGAATGACTTTGTATACTGCAGGGTAGCTTGTGGATTTACTCCAGGTGGAACTAAAGTCTGATTTAACACTTGATTATATTTCACATCATTCATCCACATCTGTGAAGTAACTGAAGGTATTAAATACATGTAGAGGAGGAAAAGTACACCATTTACCTCTGACTTGTGTTTACTGCCAACCTAAAAGTACCTAAAAAATAGTAATCAATAATGTATTGAAAAGTTATTTGGCTGATTGTTTTATATTGGCTCAGCCAGGTTATATGGGAGGCCCAGTCTACGTACAGATGGGTCACTCATTTTGAGATATTAAACTTAGTTTTCTTTTCTTTAATTTTTCATCCTCATATAGAATGCTATCACGAAACACACATTTGGTTGTTTATAGATAATCTGATTTAATGTGAGGTAGGGAAATAATCATTTGAGTATGTGTATATAAATATGTAATTTACAACAGCTGTAAGATGCTTGAAAAGCTTGAGAATGCACCTTGAAAATGCTTGAAAAGTGCTTGAATTTGACTTTGGAAAAGGTGTAAGAACCCTGATTATGAGACTGTTCTAAGAACATAGATTTACAGACTTATTTTTCCCAATTTAAGTCATTTTGCACCCAAATGAAGTCACAGACTAGAACAGAAGTGTAGTACCAACATTAAAACAGCAGTTGCTAACATGCGACTAAATGAAATTACTAAACATCATCACGCCAACACAAGGCCGCCTTTATTTAAGCTGTGGTGATGCGCAGCAATGTGACTGTGATATTATGAACAGTATAAAAATTCAGTGTGAAAACATTTTCTTGGATTGGCTGCTGGAACAGAGCCATTGATTGCACCCAGGTGTGTGTTCCAAGATGGCAGCACGTTGATTTGTTTCTGTCTCATTCTCGTTTTTTTTTGGCATTGACAACCTCTTGCGCATACTGACGTTTTGTAATTTTTATTTAGCTTTTTAGACCCGTTTTTAAATTGGTCCAGGGGCGGACTGGCCATCGGGACGTTCGGGACGAATCCCGATGGGCCGGTAGGACCACTCGACGCGGCCCACTTCCCCACTCCGATCGGCCAACTTCGGTACAGGTGAAATTGTAATCAGCTTAATGCTTGGCCCATGTATACGAGTGAACGTGGATCGCTTTATTTAGTGATCGGAAAAGCATTCCATGTAAACGGGGCTATTGATAGGTTGTCAAACTTGTCAATCTTATGTTTTCGAAAGTAGGCTAATAGATGAACTGAAGGGGTTGGGCCGGGAGAGATGAGTCGTCTCTTCCAATTGGAAAGAGGACGAGGCCCGCGTCAGAGGTCCACTCACAGACAAACTCCCTAGCTTCGTTTGATGATTGATCAGTAAGTTAGCTAGCAAAATTGAGAAAGACAGGATGGGACGGAAAATGCCAGAATGAAAAAACGAAAATTGCTACAGGAAGATACTGGAACATTTTCGAAAATCACAGAGCTGTTTAGTAGAAGGGCTCCCGCTCCCAGTCGCAGTAATAAGGAGGATAATGATGAACCACAGACCCGGCATATAATGACAGCAGGTGCAGTGTGCAGGGCTGTGTTAATTTATGTTACTGTTACCAATAGCGTTAGTTGACTGAGAAAACCGTCAAGAAAAAAGTTTAGCAATGTTATGACTAGTATAATATGCCCACGGCTGTGATTGTCAACCTGGACAGCCAGTCAGAAGCTAGCATGCCAACCTAGAGAGCCAATCAGAACCTAGAACGGGCTGCAGGGCTGGCCAGACTATTATATTGTGCATAAAGTTAGATGCATTAGGATAGAGTCATATGCTCATGATATTCCAAGTTCAATTATATAATATTAATATTATGATTTTAAATAATATACACAGAGATGTGTGGCCAATTCACTATTGCATTCATTTTAGTGATTGACATTACTGTGCATGATATTGTATTCCTTGAAGTTGGTTATTTTATACTGGACAAGTGCTCTCATGACTATTAGAATCATTTGTTGGTTAGACCACATGGCATTGATTGAATATCTGAGCTGCATGTTGTTGGGGCAGAATCTCTGCTCCGCGCCGTTCCTATATGAGCGGGTTCTCAAAAGAAGGAAAAATTCAAAGCAGCCAGGATAAGGGTTAAACAATAATCTGCTTTAATGGTGCAAAGATACAAATACATCACCGAATCACGAAGCACTCTGCAGAGTAGTCCGGGCTCAGGTTCTACCACCGTGTGAGACACGTCTCAGGAACGGCCAGTCAGAAACAAGAGCGCCGATCTTCAAAATGATCACAACATTTATACACAGAGTTCACTTCTGAGCGAGCTAGACATTACATTACATTACATTACATTGCATTTAGCTGACTCTTTTATCCAAAGCGACTTACAATAAGTTCATTCGACCAGGAAGATACAACCTTTAAGAAAACAGAATCATATAAGTACATCAGGTTTCATAGAGCCAAACATTTCAAGTGCTACTCAACTGGCATTTAGAAAGCCAGCCCTTTATTAGTATATAAGTGCTTTGTTAGTAATTCTATCGCTCGAAGTGGAGTCTAAAGAGATGAGTTTTCAGTTTGCGTCGGAAGATGTGTAAGCTATCTGCTGTCCTGATTACAATGGGGAGCTCATTCCACCATTTTGGAGCCAGGATAGCAAACCCACGTGTTTTTGCTGACGGGAACTTGGGTCCCCCTCGCAGTGCGGGTGCAGCGAGCTGTTTGGCTGATGCAGAGCGGAGTGCACGTGCTGGGGTGTACGGTTTAACCATGTCCTGGATGTAGGAAGGGCCAGATCCATTCGCAGCATGGTACGCAAGTACCAGTGTCTTGAAGTGGATTCTAGCAGTTACTGGAAGCCAGTGAAGGGAGCGGAGGAGCGGTGTGGTGTGGGAGAATTTGGGAAGGTTGAAGACCAGACGAGCCGCTGCATTCTGGATGAGCTGCAGAGGTCGGATGGCACATGCAGGTGAGAGACAGTGAGTTGGCAGTGTTCCATTGGTCGGTTTCCCTTCTGGGCGGGATCCCAGGTAGTAAGTCAGTTTGTTGATTCCATGTTGCTTCTGTGCGCGTGTGTGTGTGTGTGTTTCTGTCCCTCAGCCCTTAGGCAGATCCCCCAATCAATGATTTGGAGTCATGACAGAGGACTCTTTGACAGGACACATACTCATTCCCCCTAAACATCTTCAACACACACATCCTATCATGTATCTTTAACAGAAGTTAATTGTTCTTATCGCTTAATGGCTTCCCTGAACTTCCCTTCACCCCAAAGTCAGCTTACTAGGAATTAATACATTTTATTGATAAGCTCAAAAGGACCTTTATCTCATTTACTGCTGGGTGACCCAAGTCTCAAGGCCTCTTTTGCGGTCTGTAGGAGATAAATCATTAATTCTACAAGACTTTAAATGACTTATATCTGAAAATGTATCCGGGAATTCTCCTGTTGATTGCAAGGACTATTAATAATTAACAGAGAGACCCTAGGGGCCTCTTCTTGGTATCTGCTAGGCAAATTCTATATATGAGGTGACATTAAAATGAATATACCAGATTGAACTTTCCTGCCATAACACGTTACTTTAATACTTCAAATAATTCAAATAATACTTAAATTCCCCCTTTTGGTCTCGCCCCACGAGACCAACTCACATAAGACATTTGAAACACAACTACTGTCATTCCTTGCCACTGTGTCTGCTCCCCAACAGTATATACATCCATAATTTGTCACAGTAAACCCTCCAGGGACAAATAAGTGTTTATTTCCAGCTGGCAGTCCTAAAAGAAACAGAATCTTTAGATTTTAGTTTGAGTTTTACATTTGCAAACCGCCAACTCCTGTGGGAATTAGAAACGGGTCACATGTGGTTTCCCCCTTTTGCAGAATTTTTAGGAAACCTATGTTTCCCTTGGAGCTCCAAAATAATATGTTAGTCCAAAGACATGCTCGGTTAGTTATTGTTTTAGAATCATGCAGTTGCACTGATCACATGCAGAAATACATTCACACTCACTCTGTCAGGTTGTAAAGTCAAGTTTGGTCAGCCCCAGAGTCTGTCATTGATCGTGCTTTTCTCAAGTCACACGTCAGTCAGGGTCAAAGGTCATTTGGTCTCAGTCTTTTTGGCCATGTGTCGTGCTCTGCAGAGACTTTAATATTCTACTAGCTGGAGTTGTACTCGTGACATCATTGTGTTGATGTCAACCAATGCAACAAAGTTTTTTCTCGTGTTCGCAGCACCATTTTCTTCAGATGTTTAACAAACAAATTATCAATACACTTCATTAATATACCGCCCCTAGGAAACATAATACCTGACAAATCTTCATGCAAGGCATTCTTAAGTGAACCTGCAGAAAACGGCCTTTTGAATTAATATTCCAAATTAATCAATAATAATAATAATAATCCATTTTATCAATTTGTTTACCCTTAGAAGTGAACATACCTCATAATGTTACATCAGGATGTTAAACTAAGCTTTAGCCAAATCAATCATTATTACTGTTTCAGATCTAACTGGAGGTTGAACAAACAAAACCTTTTTTGTTTACATCATGCAAACCACTACCACATTTTCCAATTTCAGCATCAGCCTTGTTACTCTAAAATTACGTCTTAAATAGGAATATTAGAAATGAAACAAATAGTTAATCTTCAGAAATGTTCTCAACAAATGGAGAGTAATGCCATCTCTCTATCTAGTGAATATCCAACATATTTAAAAAATGTCAGATATACAAAAATAAGCCTAAATACTCTTTTACTATTAAAGTCTAAAGCTAGACCTAAGCTGAATAGTTTTGGTAATGGACAATTTAATCCAAAAACAAAACAAAACTGGACCTGTGTTCCTATGTGTTCTTCAAAATACATTAGTAAATACCTTGTGAAGTATTCACAATATAACTAATCCTCTCTAGGATATGAAATCCATTCATCTTTAACCAGATACTATTTCCCTATTTATTTTTAGTTCATGATAATAATGGTATAACGTCCACACGTTTACCCATAGCTAGTTACTATGTCAAGATCTATCATGTGTGACATAATAATCAGATGTCTTGTTTGCCAAACAAGGATATTAAACTTTAATCTTTTCAGTATTCCAGACCATCATTAAACAATCAGCCTCCTTTCCTAAACACTAAGCATATCGTTCTACACCACCTTCTGGTAAACTCTTGCACAGTTATGCTGTAAAATCATTGCATGATTTCTTCAGAGTCTGAACAGACTGAGACCAGCCTGTCTCAAGATCTTGTTATATTGAGAACAGTCAATGATTCATTGTCCTCTTCAGCTGTAGTCAGTGGCAGGGCCCCCAAAACGCTAGAACCGGCCCTGGTCAGTGGGCTCCAAGGAAACTCTCTCTGGCATTGGGATGTCCTGAGGGGGAAGGGACCTCTGGATCAATGTGATACAGTCAGCAGACACACGTTGTCCTCTGTACAGCAGAAATCCCCAAAAACTGCAGTACCTCTTCACACCACTGTTGCCTTGACAACGAGGCACAAGCAAACTGTCAAAAACTCCTTTGAGATGTGTTCTTTGCACAGTTCTTCTGTTTGCAATGAGCAACATTTCACCAACACACTGATTCAGAGTACAACCCAAAGGTGGCGCACAACTATCCAATGCTGCTGTAATCACAGCAAATCAGCTACTGAGAAAAACTCAATGTAAATCTCTCCCCCAGCGGGTTACAAAATAAAACAGCTGAGTGTCTATATGGTCAGGAATGCTGAAACATGTGAATGTTAAACCCATTAATGGAAACAGTCTTCCTATTCTTCATTACTTCAGTTCTAAGTTAATAGGCAAAACTAAGACACCTTTCTTAACCACTATAGATTCATCTTTTATCTACTTGGTTATTCTATTCTTTTTCAAATTGTTTATCTAAGTTGTGTGTTACAAGCATGGTTAGATTTGTAACAGAATACAAAACTAACTGTATTCAGCGCTATATATTTAAAACAAGTAATCTGACTACAGATAATGAATATATTTTTGGAACACTTAAAGGAATTATTACAAAATGTAATCTTCATTATTACTAAAGCTGAAACCTAAATAAATCATCACGGAACATTTTTCTGTCCTTATTACTTAATTATTTCAATAAAAACTAAAAGCATTGTGAAAACTTCCATTTTTGAGGACATCTCTCAACACTCTTATTCCATCTAAGCACGAATGTTTATGACAAACTCGTCCTTTTAATCCCAAACGGTCTTTAATGGTATCAATTGTGAACTTTCTTAATATTAATTGTAAATGCAACGTATGTTCTCTTTAGAACAAAGATAGGATAGTTGCAGCTGAAACTAGTTAATAGCAATGTTCTGTTAACCTAGATAAGCCTGTTGTTCTTATATCTAGTAAATATATTCTTATTTTATGTTACTCACAAAACAATATGACATTTTCCAGAATAGTATTAACTCTATATAACCTGTACTCTCTCTATACTTCTTCAAACCATCTGACTTTTCTCTCTCTCTTCCTCTCTGCGCCCTGCAGCTGCCGGCCCAAGCTTCTCTCATCAAAACCTCTTTTGTTCTCCAACTGTGTGAGATGGCTTTTAGCCTCGTGCAGCACCTCTGTCATGCTTGAACATTAACAGATTCCCTCTGACAAACTTACAAAAACCTTCTTTTTACTTTTTACTCCTTCATCATAAACTTAAAAACACCATTGTGGTGGATCGTTTACGTTTTCAGTTTCCTATCTACTTTAAACAACCATCAACTGAGAGTAACTGTATATGATAACAACAACTCCTAAATAACATTACAATATATATTTCCTCCAGTGAGTTCGTTATTTCATGTCTAACAAATTCTCCTCTGTCTATGTCTTATTGTAGATGGAAAAATCCACCTATCATATTTAATTTGAATAAAACCTTACCCTTAATGTACTTCATATACTCAGTAAATCTCTTTTTACTTTCCCCTAAGGTTACTGTATGTAATATAATTTTCCTTGAAGTATAATTAATTACAATCCTTAGTTAATGACAAATACCATAAAATTCACAACGCAATGCAACGGTATCAATCAGTTCTCAAAGACTATGTTTAAATAGCAGCAAATCATTGTTTCTTATTTATTTCAATATATCTACCACTTCAAATCACTCATTGATCTGTTAATTTTCAATGTATTTCCTTCCAACTTCAGGCATTAGAGAAAAAAGCAAGCAGATACACTCCGGGCTGCTGCTGCTGCTCTCGAGAGGAAAAAGGGGGCGGGGGGTCTCACAGACAAATACTGACACCCCCCTCTCTTCCCCGCTGGGGCTTCTTTCAACAATGAACACTTCTGCTATCCTTTTATTCAATTTTTTCTGCTTGAACCCACTGTTCTCGTAAGCTCTTAACTCACGCTCCTCTCGTTCAAATTCTCCCTTCATTATGACTTCGTATCTATTCATCTGACTTACTGTCTTTGTTACCAGTAAATATTCACAGACTTCATATATATTGATCTGACTTACTGTCTTTGTTACCAGTAAATATTCACAGACTTCGTATCTATTCATCTGACTTACTGTCTTTGTTACCAGTAAATATTCACAGAAAAAATACCCCGTACAGTCTATTCAGCTTTTATTGTCCAATGTTTATTCCAACAAGTTTAGCGAGCCTCTCAGCGCGCTTCAACACCGTCTTTCAACGATGTGACGCTGACATGGAGTCGTAACCCAGGCTTACAGAACTCTTTATTGTGACGTTTGGCTTTATAGATTCAACCCCCACAGAACAAAGGATTAATGAGGTCCGGTCACTTCAAAATTGCTTTTTGAAGGTTGTGTTACTCTCCTTTGGATTTACTTATAACTCAACTTCGATTCCTATGAACCTAAGAATTATTATTCAGATTTGTTCCTGGATGCCGTCTGAAAACGGGCACTGAACATCCCCCAAAGAGTCTTCAGCCGTCTCCTTTCTGAAAAAAGTACGGGGCCTTTCACCTTCGTCTTACATACCTCGTTGATTCACTTTTATGTTATATAACTTTCCTACCTATCTAAAATATGTATTTGTATATTCCACCGCAACAACTATGACACCGGAATATGTCTCTTACAACTCTAAAATTTAGTTTAGCCAATTACAGACCTTCGATAGAAACAGGCTCGTCTGCTCACCTTTCAATTGTGGGATCCTCGTTTTAGTTGTCAGAGATTATTCTAGGCCTCTTCTCCGGACCATTCGTCCGCTGGCTGCTGATTTTCCTCTCAAAAACCCTACTCATGACGTCACCACGTCATGACGTCATCACGTCGGGGAAACACCATTTGTTGGGCCAGAATCTCTGCTCCGCGCCGTTCCTATATGAGCAGGTTCTCAAAAGAAGGAAAAATTCAAAGCAGCCAGGATAAGGGTTAAACAATAATCTGCTTTAATGGTGCAAAGATACAAATACATCACCGAATCACGAAGCACTCTGCAGAGTAGTCCGGGCTCAGGTTCTACCACCGTGTGAGACACGTCTCAGGAACGGCCAGTCAGAAACAAGAGCGCCGATCTTCAAAATGATCACAACATTTATACACAGAGTTCACTTCTGAGCGAGCTAGACAGTGAGTTGGCAGTGTTCCATTGGTCGGTTTCCCTTCTGGGCGGGATCCCAGGTAGTAAGTCAGTTTGTTGATTCCATGTTGCTTCTGTGCGCGCGCGTGTGTGTGTGTGTGTGTGTGTTTCTGTCCCTCTGCCCTTAGGCAGATCCTCCAATCAATGATTTGGAGTCATGACAGAGGAGTCTTTGACAGGACACTTACTCATTCCCCCTAAACATCTTCAACACACACATCCTATCATGTATCTTTAACAGAAGTTAATTGTTCTTATCGCTTAATGGCTTCCCTGAACTTCCCTTCACCCCAAAGTCAGCTTACTAGGAATGAATACATTTTATTGATAAGCTCAAAAGGACCTTTATCTCATTTACTGCTGGGTGACTCAAGTCTCAAGGCCTCTTTTGGGGTCTGTAGGAAATAAATCATTAGTTCTACAAGACTTTAACTGACTTATATCTGAAAATGCATCCGGGAATTCTCCTGTTGATTGCAAGGACTATTGATAATTAACAGAGAGACCCTAGGGGCCTCTTCTTGGTATCTGCTAGGCACATTCTATATATGAGGTGACATTAAAATGAATATACCAGATTGAACTTTCCTGCCATAACACGTTACTTTAATCCTTCAAATAATTCAAATAATACTTCAATGTGCATTGGCACTTCTTCTTGTTTACAGCAAGGCACAGGCAACCATTTTTGAATATACCCATTTGCTATACTATTGTACTGACTCGGACATTTTTAAGAAACCTTAACTAAAAGGAAGGTTTCATTTTGCACCTTACTCCTGTTGTCCATCTATTTTATGTTATGGCTTGACTCTGGGGAATCTAGCCATAACAGTATACAGTATATGAGCATAGTAGATGTATAATTTATCTGTAGGCTACAAGGGTGGCCCGCATGCATGGGCGGCGGCCCGGCGGGCCGGTGCGTCTGAACGTCCCGGGCTGAATTTGTGTCCCAGTCCGCCCCTGAATTGGTCTGTTGCGCTTTTAAAACGTTTTAAAAGCTTTTAAAAGTTTTTGGACTGTTTTGCGTCGTTTTGTGCCGGTGCCTCGCTGTGACTGGATTGTTTGCTCTCTGCCTGAGCTGTCGCTCTTTCGGACTCTGGATTGCTGTCCGTCCTGCCGTGCTTTCGGGGGCTGATCGATCTGAGCTGCTGATTGACCTGAGCTGTGGATCCTGAATTGGGTGTGTTGCAGCACAATGTTGCCTAAAGCTATCCTTGTGTTCGCTTTTTTCCTTGGATTAATTGTCAGCCCGCATGTAACCCAGATTAAAAACGACTGACGGACAACTTCTCACTTCAAAAAAGAAGAAGAAATCTAGGTTGCAAAATAATTAAACAAGCGAGTGCCTGTTTTTCCTGGCCAAGGACAGGTTCCTTGAACACATGTCTCGTCTGAAAGGAGTGTAGACTAGACTAGAGTGCTTACGGAGAGCACCGGAACGCCGCTCCAGCTCTACAAATATTGCAGTACCCATAAGGAGCCGTACACATGCCGCAGTGTTTGCGTGGCTGTGTCTTTAGTTGTAAGCACAGTGGAAATCTGTTGTTATTAGCATTTGGTTAGCTAGCTATGCTAACGAATTTAAAGAGCTTTTCTACAACCAGGTGGAAGAGAGCTCTCTCCTGAGAGGCTCAACTAACCTCAGCTCAGTGAGGTTAAGGCACACCTTGATATGATCATTATAATTATTAATGAGACATTAGACTAAATGAAAAACAGCTATAAAATACGATATGAAAGTAACAAAAAAGTTGTTAAAAATAACAAGAATAGAGTTTAAAAGGGGAGTGATTTGTAAAATATCCCCAAAAAAAAATCTGCTTACAGTTCTGTTTCAAATGGGTGTTGAAAGATGTACCCAAAGATCTCCTCATGTTGCTCTCAAAGTGCACCAAATTGATGCTTTTAACTTCAATATTTAAAAACAAATCTTCCCGGGGGAGCATGCCCCCGGACCCTCCTAGAGGAGGTTAGGTCCACCCCACTTAAATCATGTTAACATGGATACTAAATACATTTGCACACATCTTGTGTCCATATCTTTCGGTTTTGGTGGTCATGCCACATCGTGCACATGCATGCATGCATGCGCGAGTCACGGTAAGATATCTGGATTAAGGGGTTGCTTTTTCTTTGCACAGCATGAAAGAAAGGCCAAATGAATTGGCTGTGATTTTAGTTTTTTTAAGCAGAGGTTGAGTTCAATCATTTGTACGGCTCTCAGAGGATTTTGTAAAAATTGAAAGGAAAAAGGTTCCCCACCCCTGCTGTAAATAATAATAAAAACCCTTGATTTATAACATCTTTGTCTCCTATTGATCTGAGTATATTATAAAGAATAGCCAGTTAATTTAAGCATTATAACACAGGCCTTTGTCAGATGGTATATTACGCTGTTTTTTTCCTGCTTCGAATAGTTCTCTCTTTTTTCACCATACCTGTGTTTGCATCGCTGACACTTAAATGTCAAATGGATTTCGTTGAGTCTTCAGATGTAGATGTATCATCCTCTGTGATCATTAGCGGTCTTACTGATACAAAATCAGATGATGAAATTGTTGAATGTTTAAAGAAATACGGGTCTATTTAGAAAATAGTTCCAGTTGATGATCCCGATAGCGAATATCACAAAAACCTGATCGTTGAACATAATCTTAGATCCGCATGAGCCGCATTAGATCCCCTACTGCCATATTACCATCCTTCACGAGAGGTGGCAGACGTCACTTATTGTGTCAAAGCATTAGCTTTAGAATACACAGCCAAAATTGGCAGCAGCTACACAACACACTATCTCAATGAGCTAAGACAACTTGCAAAACATAGTGGAAAACCCTTTGAGGAAGTGTTAAAGGACATGATGAGTCAAATTGGTGAGGAACTGGAAGAGAACTTTGAAGAGGACCCATCCGTTAAGATCCAACACCTCCAACAAACCCTATTCACCTACCTAATAGAAGAACCTTCTCTCTTTCAGGAACTGAATTAAATCTACCTGAAATTCAAAGAGTTGTGGTTGAACACATAGTGAGAAAGGAAGACATAAGCTCACATTCACTCTCTCCGCTTCGACTTCGTACCTTCTCTGGGAAATTCCCTAAACCCAGTAATGATGCAGATTATGAAACTTGGCGCTCCCAAATTGAACTACTGAGTGCTGATCCTAGTCTGTCTGCCTTGCATGTCACCAGACGAGTTCTTGAGAGCTTGTTGTCTCCTGCAGCTGATGTGGTCAAAGGTCTGCGTCCTGATGCCTTACCCACCATCTACTTACAGATGTAGCACTGAATTTCGGACTCCAGCTTACAGCTTCCTGCCTACGACCTGCCAAAGACCAGTATAGAGGAATGTTAAGCCCTCCCACTATTTTCCAAGAGGGCGTTGCCAGATTTTCAATTTCAGGTTTTAACCAGGAGATGGCGCTTCATTCACAAATACAGAAAGACAAGTTTCATGGACTTTCAGTTGTGTTTTGAAGAGCATTTGAACACATCAATATTTTAGATCAACTAAAGTATATCTAATCTTGTAATTCAATAATATATAGTCTTTATATATTAAATAATCATAATGTAAATGTTTACATTACACTTCTTTATTTGTTATGCTCATACTTTAACCTTTACAATCGTTTGCTTCAATATGCAGTATATTTTTGTGTTTGCTTCCTCCTGCTCCCTTTCGGACACATACTGTATGATTTATTATTATTATTAATATGAAGATATTATTAAGATAAGATAAGATGTTACTTTATTGATTGAACATTTTAGTTTAGAATGTGCTGTCCCACGGTAATTCAGAAGGCTCACAGGTCACATTCCGACCATTATTTAAAACAATAGGTGCTTTCACACCGTCTACAGTTTGATTTGTATAGAGGGAGCTCTGTCAGTTTTCGAATTACCCATTTGCTTTCGGGGAGCCCTATTTTTCAGAGCACATCCTACTACTAAATATGTCACACGTAGGCCTGTCGCGATAATCGATAAATTGACTTATCGTACGATAAATAAAAATGGACTCGATAACTTTTCTGAGCTTGATAAATTGCCGTTTACATGCGTGTTTGTTTACATAAGGATGTGACCAGCATTTTAGCTAGGAGTGCTGTGGCTGCCAGACGAGCTGTGGCTGCCGTCCATGCGCGCTGTGAGGGGCGGGGCTGACACACAGCCAGGTCAGGACACTGTGTGCACGTACAGCAGCGTAGCAGCCAAATTAATAATATAGCGACAAGCGGGAGACAACGTGTGACTTACTCGCGGGGAATTTAAAATGAAATGGAATTGGTTACAAAACCTACACATCTCGATTCTCCGGTGTGGCAGTATTTTGGATTCAAGCCAAATCAACGAGGCCAACCTACGGACTTGAGTGAGCCGGGCTGTGTGTCGCATTTGTTTAAAAAAGGTAGCGACAAAAGCAGGCAATACCACACATTTTAAACTACACCTAAAACACAACCACTCCATTCCGTTTTTCCAGCCGTTCTTACAATGGTGCCGACAATATTATCGTTTATCGCAATAATTTCCAGGAACATTTATCGTCCAACAAAATTATTTATCGTGGCAGGCCTAGTCACACGCACGCTCTGTTGACTTGCGCAGCAGCGCGGATGCGATCAATTGCTATAAAAACACTCTTCTACTAATACAGACGGTGTCACTATGCCGGCGGATGTGGCCGTTGTTGAAGCCTCTTCAGGCTCCGCATCGGCAGGCCTCTCCCTCGGTGTGGAGCTGTCAAGCTCGACCCTAACGCCGCTTACAGCCGGCCAACTAAAAGTTGTTTTCCGTTCACGTTGTCATTTTTAGACTCCTTCGCTTCTTTGCTTGTGAATCCAAAAGCTGTGACGCTTGGCTATTTTCGTTTTGCCATATTTTTTTATTACACAGCCAGAGTTAAAAAAATATCAATATGAACATTTCAAATACCGCGCCGGCATCACCGCCATAACCATAGCAACGTAAGTAAGAATGCAGCGCCGCCACGTACAGATGGCAACACCCAGACATATTCACAAATATAAAACAAATATTCAGAAACTGTAATGAACAATAACTATTATTTATTTCAAGAACTGTTATTTACAGAAATTATGTGACACAAATATGCACGATTGTTTTGGGCTCCCCCTATTTATCTCAAAGTCAGCCTTCAGGGGAGCTCCCTCCCTCTTCGGGGGAGCCAAGCTCCCCCTAGCTCCCCCCCATATCGTCAGTGTCTGTGGCTGAATGGCCAGCGATTAGGTGCGGCGCATTTATAACTCTGCCTGCCGTCAGATTTCATTTAAAAAACAGATCTGATTTAAGACTATTTCTGCGCTCATAAAGAATGATAAGAATAAGAATAATGCGTATTGAACTGGTTTCATTAATTAGTGAGTTTATTTAACACTAGAACCGCCAATCGGGTCAATTTGTGTGATGTGTGTTGTGTGTGTGCAATGTAACTTTTTTTCAATAAAATATTAAAGTCTCCCAGTCCGTGACTTTTCCTGAAATTGTGTTATGTAGCACCCTATGTTGTTAAAAATTGCATTCTAATAGCGGGATTTGACGGGCCTATACAAAAACCTCTGGCGGTTCTAGTGTTAAGGTAATTAGGTACAGTAGAAGCCCTTTTTTATCAGTAACGAATTTAGCAGTTGAACATAAAAGTCAACTAACTGAGGGTCAATTGCAATGACAGTGTTGTGTCTAACTGTAAGCTTGTCACTCAGAGTAACCTACCGTTAATTTAGCTGCTGGAGAATAAAGATCAAGGGGGGAGGGGGGGAGAGAGCTGTGGTTGATGGGCCATTAGTTGTGTAAATACACAGCTGAGAGCTGCCGTTTCATTCAGACTGTTTAAAAAACTGTAACGACGGACTATTTTTCTTAGCGGATGCATCTCAATTTAAATCAATACATACAACTATTTTTTAAATCAATACATACAACTATTTTTTAAATCAATAAAAACATTTTCTAAATCCATAAAAGCATTTCAATTAATTTTGGGAGTCATGTCGTTACTTTGTTGAGAATGTGGTCGTGTAATAAGCGGGATAATTTGCAGCGACTTGTTCCTTATGGGGAAAATAACACCCGTCATGTGTGTGTAGAGGTGTGTGTGGTTAAAACACTTTCATGAAGTGAAGGAATTTCCTTCTATAAAACCGCTGTGGGCGGCAGTGAGTGTCACGGACATGAATTCATAGATCAAGGCAGACTGGTGCACACACTCTCCTGTCCTGCCAGGCGACACGCCCGTTCTAAGCCGTGTCCCTCACTCCTCACATCCCAAGCATCCCTGAAAAGTGTATTATGTTGTTACATCGTTTCAGATGTTATGTTTCAGTTGTGCTCTGTCTATGTTCAGTGATGCAAACTTGTCACCTTTCGGCGAAATTCGCCGTTTTGAATCCAAAATAAGTCGTTTGTGTGATTCATGTAGATCTGCAATACAAATATTTTTGGGGTATGGGGGGGGCTGGGACCCGGAGTAATCTGCGGCCGTGAGCTGTTATGTGCCATCATGACACGCATGGTGTTCTTTTTTTATATATTATAATGAAGTATGAGCTGTGTGCTCGAGTCTTCCTGCCTGTCGGCTCTGCTCATGGATGTATAATAAGGCTCTGCTGCTCCGAGATGATGGTCTAGCTTCAGCAGCTCCATTACCTACGGGTGCGTTCGTTAATAATAACTGTGCGTCCGGAGTCACTGTGGCACGGACTGGACCGCTGGTGAACAGCTGTTAGAACGGGCCGTTCAGGTGTTCAGAGCAGAGCTCCCTGTCGGAGCGGCAGAGCGTGATGTGAACTGAAAAGTTTTTCTGTGGCAATATTATTTAAGGAATCGTTGAGCTAGCTAGCTAGCATACATTGTCACTATCTGCTAACGTTAGCTTTAGCCTTCTATTTCTAATAGTTTTTTTCATAGGCTATAAACAGTGGTGGTATAAGTATTTATATATTGTACTTGAGTAAAAGTAGAAGTACTCAGATCTTGTACTTGAGTAAAAGTAGAAGTACTCAGGTCTTGTACTTGAGTAAAAGTAGAAGCACACAGATCTTGTACTAGAGTAAAAGTAGAAGTACTCAAATCTTGTACTTGAGTAAAAGTAGAAGTACTCAAATCTTGTACTTGAGTAAAAGTAGAAGCACACAGGTCTTGTACTAGAGTAAAAGTAGAAGGACTCAAATCTTGTACTTGAGTAAAAGTAGAAGCACTCAGGTCTTGTACTTGAGTAAAAGTAGAAGCACACAGATCTTGTACTAGAGTAAAAGTAGAAGTAGTCAGGTCTTGTACTTGAGTAAAAGTAGCAGTACTCAGATCTTGTACTTGAGTAAAAGTAATAGTCCCAGAGTGTAGGAATACTCTGTTACAGTAAAAGTCCTGCATTCAAAATGTTCCTCAAGTAAAAGTAGAAAAGTATTATCATCAAAATATAGTGAAAGTAGCGACAGTAAAAGTAGTCATTGTGCAGATTGGTCCATTTCAGAATAATATATATGATATGTTTTATAATGATTGATCATGAAAGTGTTCTCAAAGCTGGTAAAGGTGCAGCTAGTTTGAATGACTTTGTATACTGCAGGGTAGCTTGTGGATTTACTCCAGGTGGAACTAAAGTCTGATTTAACACTTGATTATATTTCACTTAATTAATCCAGATCTGTGAAGTAACTAAAGGTATTAAATACATGTAGTGGAGTCAAAGTACACCATGTACCTCTGAACTGTAGTGGAGTAGAAGAACAAAGTAGCAAAACATTGAAATACTTAAATAAAGTACAAGTATCTCAAAATTGTGCCCAAGTATAGTACTTGTTGAGTTTATGAACTTAGTTACTTTACACCATGTGGCTATAAAGATAAAAAGACTTAAGCCTTGCACAGAGGCACGAAAATACATTTTCAAAATGCTCAACAGTGCTGCCAAAATTATAAACTGACTGCTACACAATTTAAAATAAATGCTTTTATATATTTATATTAGATGTGACTCTTTGGCATTTCTGTTATTATTAACACTGCTGCTTTAGTTGTTCTGACTGCTAAAATCCTCTGTCATTCCGTGGGGTGGGGGAGCCGGGGGCTCGGATCCTTGTCACCTTTTTCATACCTGATGAGTTTGCATCCCTGTATGTTAAAAAGCCTCAGTCACCTTAATTCATGTAATAAAAACATCTCAGGTCAGTAACACTCAAAGCTAAATGTGCAATACCATGTTCAGCTATGTTACTATTTATAATGTTATTGTTGTTACATCAGAAGATGTACATATTGAAATGATTTCTTAACTTACAGTAGGCTATTTTTTACAATGTGTGTTGGAACGATTTATTAAATTACAATGAATATTGTCATTGTTGAAGGCTTTTAGAGAAGGGTGAACTATAAGCCTGAATTACATAACATTTTATACCTAAAAACATAAAAGCCACAATAAATAAATCACAATTATGTTGTTACGTCACTAACTGTAAGCTTGTCACATACAGTCTATGGTCACTCAGAGTAACCTACTGTTAATTTAGCTGCTGGAGAAGAAAGATCAGGGGGGGAGGGGGGGAGAGAGCTGTGGTTGATGGGCCATTAGTTGTGTAAATACACAGCTGAGAGCTGCCGTTTCATTCAGACTGTTTAAAAAACGGTAATGCATGTCAATTTAAATCAATACATACAACCAGGCCTGGAATTTCGTCATTTTAGGGACAAGGCCACTTGGCCTTTTGAGTTGTCAATTTTTTAAGGGCACAAAGGCCAAAAGCCAGGGCACCAAGGCCATAAATTAAAACAATGATTTAAAATACGATATGAAGTGACTACGATTGTATATGCATTTACAATACTTTTATATATATTTATTAAGCATTCAATGGACACCAAATTGCAATTAAACAAATTCTTTATTAAAACTACAAAGGATTCTTATAGCACAGACATGTTTGGCTCACTGTGAGACTGTGGTAGTGGGCCTACGTCAAGGTGCGTCCTTATTCTGAGTCACTTGAAGATGGAGATGATGACGAGTCAGGGAGATTTGGACTTTTGGGGTTCCTTTGACCATAGGGATGAATATTGGGTCTCCTTTTGTTGATGCCAGCTGCCCACCATCTTGTCACAGCTTCATCACTTTGATATTCAGCAGGAGCACAACCCTGGGATTTGATGAGGAGTAGATCTTCAATTGTTGAAGTGTGCAGGCTTAAACGCCAATCGCCCTGCATTCTCTTCATTACTGAGAACTGCCGTTCAACTTGAGAGGTAGAGACAGGAAAAACTAGGACTATTTGTATTAGGTGCAGCAGATTGGGGTACATTCTTCCCTTCTCCAACAAGAATCTGGACCATAATGGGAGGAAAGTTTCCCTACTATGGTGACGCACAATGTCGTATGTAGACAGTTCAGGCATGCCACAAGACATGTGAATGGGTATTTTGATCGCGTTTTGAAAATTGGGCGATATAAACGAGCAGCAAACATTGAACTTCCGTCTGCGATCGCCGGTGGTCAAATAAGTCTGCACAGAGGTCTTTGACAGCTAACAACACAGCGCTAACTGCCTAGCACTAGATAATAATAAAAAAAGAACACAACTGAAACATAACTCAGGGTTCTTACACCTTTTCCAAAGTCAAATTCAAGCACTTTTCAAGCATTTTCAAGGTGCATTTTCAAGCTTTTCAAGCAGCGTACAGCTGTTGTAAATTACATATTTATATGCACATATTTATACTCAAATGATTATTTCCCTACCTCACATGAAATCCGATGTTCTTTATGCTATAAACAACCAAATGTGTGTTTCGTAATAGCATTCTACATAAGGATGACAAATTAAAGATAAGAAAACAAAGTTTAATATTGTAAAATGAGTGACCCATATCATATATAGTAGACTGGGCATCCCATATAACCTGGCTGAGCCAATATAAAACAATCAGCCAACTAACTTTTCAATAAATTCTTTATTAACATTTTTAAAATTTTTGAGGTCCTTTTAGGGTGGCAGTAAACATACGGCTCTCCAAGGTTAGGACAAAACCATTGAAACACAAAGCTGATATAAAAAAAAGCGTGTGCAGAGATCCTCTTTCTGTGTAAGAGTTTTGGAGGTTTCCAGGGAATCTTTTTCAGAATATGAAACTTTTATTGCCAAAATCTCCCGATAAATACATGTTTGAAGCTTGTAAAGGGAAGATGACAGCTCTCCCTCGCACTAATGCTTTTACGTAGCGATGCTCCCCCCTCCCTCCCGCTGACATTATGAATGTATGGCGTATAGCAGGGGTCGGCAACCTTTTTGATATGAAGTGCCATTTTAAAAATGTTATCAGCGTGCCAACGATCGATAATTATCAACGGGGGGGGGGGGGGGGGGTTGAGGAGCTTGACGCTCGTCAACTATCAGCTGGAGGGCGGGGGAGCCTCGCTGCGGGGAAGAAGTGTGTGGACCTGTCAGCGCAACTTACATGATGCCGAATTTAACAAACACATTTAAATAATTGGTTTAAACGGCAAAATAATAAGGACGATCGTCCGTTCTGTGATTCTCCAGAACACACAAGTTATGATATTAGGGTCATGCAGAGTGAGATGAGATCACTGTCCCTTTAAGAGAGAGAGAGAGGGGTGCGGCTTGTGCATGTGTGTTTGTGGATGGTAGAGCGACAGTGAGGGAACGTGTATATGTTTCTGGAAGTGAAACGGGAAAGCAGAAAAACAGAGGTCTGTGATGTATTTTGTGAAACAGAAGAACAGCTAAATAAATGCAACGTCCTCCCAAGAAGAGCTCGCCTCTCTCCAGTCATTTAAGCTAAAGTGGGTCATTGAACCTGAAGCTTGTTGCTTCTGCCCTCCTCGACTACGGTCTGGGAGCCGACAGGAAAGTTCAACACACAGATGGCCAGTCCGCCCCTTTGTAGCATATTATTTCGATGAGAGATGAGCAGATCGCCACTGGGCTTTCAACTAAATACACAGCCACGCAAAAACTGCGTCATTTGTACAGCTCATTATGGGTACTGCAATTAGTGAAGTGCTTTCCTCCGTGGTGAAACGATCAGCACTGCACCACGGAGGAAAGCGGCAGAAAGTCACCTGGAGTTAAAGAGCGGGGCTGCGTTGCGTGCATGGCTTCCTTCTGCAGGTAACGGGGAGACGACCTCTGGCGGCGGTCTCGCGTTCAGGATCCGAAAATTAATTTAAATATTTTGCACACTTATTCCACTTATTCCTAGTGTGCCACTGGTTATGCCAATGCTGGCACGCGTGCCAGGGGTTGCCGACCCCTTGCGTATAGTAATCATAGATAACACGGCAGGGTCCGTTACAGTTTGTTTTCATCTGATTTCAAATAAACAAAGTCTTGGCTTTCAGAATATTAAACTTGTTTCGGCAAATTCAGATGATAAATACAACTTTGAAACTTGTAACGGCATAATTACAAGCGGAGAACGGAGTAACTTTACGTCAAAGCAGGCATAACAACAGCCGGTGTTTCTCGTGAGTGTTTTCCCCGGGAAACTAACACAATACACACAAACGCAAAAATACACAAACACACAAACACACACTCGCGAGCTTCCCCCAGACCATTAATACAAACGAAAATATGTTTCCTCCGTTAGAAAGCTAGGAATATCCTCTTTCCAACAGTGTATAACTCAAAATGTGTCTTCGGGTCAATGTGACTGATTTCGATGGAGCAAGTTTAGGCACGAAAAATACTACCAGTAGAAATACATTGCTTTTATGTGCTTCATCCTCTGAAAACCACAGGATGGCGACTGTCGCACATACTGACATAGGTACGCTCCTTTTTATTATTGTCACCTGCATAAGCAATTATCCCACATCGAGTTCGCTAACGTTACTAGCTTAAACAAACGTAACATGCAACGTTAGCCTAATCCAAAATCTCTACTACGGCTTACCTTTCATATTGCTCGTCAGCGCAGACTCTCCCATCGCAAATAATTGAAATTCTTTGTGGCAAACTGTGCAGAAGGCGAATCGTTGGGTTGATCCTCGTTTTAGCCACAGCTTGTATTTCTTTTCGGATAGCCAACGCTCGTTAAAACAGCAACCTCCTGGCATACTGTCATTCTCTCATTAGAATGCCCAGGTCACACAAATAAAACACTTGCAGGTCGCGCGCATAGCGCGGGAAGGCCGGAGCGGAGCTGTTTTATGTAGAAGCGAAGCAACTAAGGGCGCTCCGACTTCTTGATTTTATTTTAATCTAAAAAGCGAACTATTCAGTCAGACAGCAATTTATTGTAAAAGTAAAGCATTTACAATTTCAAGCACTTTATCTCAAATCCAAGCACCATTCCCAAAATTCAATCACTTTTCAAGTCATGAAAACACCTCGTAAAAATTCAAGCATTTTCAAGGATTTCAAGCACCCGTACGAACCCTGATAACTTATCCAAGTAGTAACAAAAACACTTCAAAATATTATAATTATGCATTACCATACGAGCAAGAAATAGTAATGTTATCCATAAAATTACACTTAAAGCTGGACAAATGAAAAACTTAACGGCAAACAGGATCATCACAAAACCTTACCTCACCTCAGCCTTTTCTTGAGCGGAGAATCAGCTAGCTAGGTCCTAGACCGTCCTACGCACACGGACGCGTGAGGGGGTGGGCGGAGATACGTCCTAGACTGATGTAAACTGTCATCATAGACCGTCCGAGCGGTGCATTCCAGGCTCAAATCAAGCGCACCGCTGATTTTTTTTTCCTCCTTCAAAATATGCTGGTGTTGAAGCCGTGTCAGAAAAGAGGCAGACTGCTAAACCACAAAACTTAGTCAGAGAGGGCATCAAGGCCACTGTGGCCTTATGGCAGATATCATTTTTAAGGGCACAAGGCCAAAGTAGGAGGGCATGGCCCTCGTGGCCCTCGTGAAATTCCTGCCCTGCATACAACTATTTTTTAAATCAATAAAAACATTTTCTAAATCCATAAAAGCATTTCAATTAATATTGGGAGTCATGTCGTTACTTTGTTGAGAATGTGGCCATGTAATAAGCGGGATAATTTGCAGCGACTTGTTCCTTATGGGGAAAATAACACCCTTCATCCAGATGAGGATCCCTCCGCTACACTTTGGGATCCTGATCGACCGAAAATATACATATTTTTGGTGAATTACTAAGTTTAGGCACGTTAATAACGTTTTAATGAAGTTGAATACAGTATATTCATATGTGTCAGTGATTTCATGTCAATTCGGCGAACATAAACATAAATGATCGTGGTGAAGATGATGATTAAATTAGGATTACAAATCGAGAGCCGGGCTGCATTTCCTCCCGTTCGTTTTTTTCAAATAACAAAATTATTTTGTTAAATAACAACATGGTGGTGTTTTGTAAATGATTACATGTCTCTTATTTAGCACAGTAGTATGATATCCGTGACATATGGATCTTAACAAAGTTCCGCTGTACATCCAGCATACTGTATCTCACTTTATTTCACATGAGCTCCAGTGTGGAACCCCACTGCACCCCCTGGTGGATCAATGATCCATTGCAGCTGGCTTCATTATAATTACATTTATCTATCACGGGGGCGGTCTCAAGTCAAGCTGGAGGTTTTCCCTTGAGCGAGGGCAGATCACGTACCAATCACGGCCCTCGCGTTTCAAACTGTCTGAAATGAATCGCTCCATCTGTACAGGTTCTTGACTTAGCCTTTGCCACTGTCCAAGATGGAGAGGAGCTCTTTGCTCAATTCTTGAACACACTCCAAGACCCTGGTGAAAGGCCGTCTGCTTACCTTCAGCGATTGCAGCTTACCTTGAATTCTGTCGTCAAAAGAGGAGGCATTTTGACAAGTGAAATAGAAAAGCATCTCATTAAACAATTCTGCTTGTTTCGCACAGAAGAAGACAGACAACTATCCAAGGAGCACTTGCGCTTGTGAATCACATTCAAAGCATGACTTCAAGGCAATCGAGGATCTCAGAACGCAGATGAATAAACTGCAGAGCCAGCTCACAACTTTGATTTCTCAGGCACAAGACCTGAAACAAGTGGTTTCAACACCAGACCTGCGAGAACTGCGATGACACAACACTCAAACAAGCCTAAACCTTGGTAATGCTTTAGGTGTGGAGTAGATGGTCACGTTGCTACATTATGTAGTAATACACCCAATCCAAATCTGGTCATGGCAAAACGTAAGCAGTTGCAACAAAAGCAACAGATGTGGGATGGAAAGAACACATCTTCCAATCCATCAAACTAAATGTAGCCCTTGAGGAAGGACAGACGAGGGCTGCAGCGGATGAATGTCCTGTAAACTGGTCTCCTCCATATCCATACCAGTTACCAAAAGGACTCGTTGGCACTAACAGCACAGCACAAGTGAGCATAAAAGAAACACAATTTAATTGTCTGTTGGACACAGGTTCACAGGTGACTACAGTTCCCCATTCTTTCTACTGTAAGCATCTATCCGATAAAGAAATCAAACCTTTAATGGATATTCTTGAAGTTGAAGGAGCCAATGGTCAAACTGTGCCATACATGGGCTACATTGAGCTTGACCTTACTTTTCCTGTTGACTTTGTTGGTGAACCAGTTGAAGTATACAATCTTGCCTTGGTGGTGCCTGATGTTAAAGATTCTCTTTCGTTTGTGCTTGTTGGAACTAACACATTGGATGTCCTTTACGAAAAATACTTGGATCACAACGTGCCAGAAAATCCTTGTCTTCCTTATGGATAGCGACCTGTGTTGAAAATCCTGGAACTAAGGCACAAGCAGTCAAGAAATGGTTATCATGGCATTATCCGAATGCATGGAAAGAACCCACAAACTATTCCAGCAGGAGGAACTGTTGTCCTGGAAGGAGTTGTCGCTTCACAGTTTTTTCAGTCGGAGAAATCTGTCCTTGTTGAGCATCCGTCTTCTTTCTCTTTGCCTGGCGGCTTGATGGTTAAATCCTGTCTAGTTGACCTTCCCAGACATCAGCCATGCCAGTTGCCAGTAGTCATTACGAATGAATCCGATCACGATATTGTCATCCCTGCGAGATCTGTGGTTGCAGAAGTAAGTGCTATTCAGACAATCTTAAAGGAGCACAGCGTTTCTGATCCAATTCAAGCCTCTTCATCAGACGTTGGACTCTCAAAACTTCAGAGTTTCGACTTTGTTGACTCCCCACTCTCACCTGAATGGAAAAATCGCATTACGGAAAAGCTCAATAGCATCCCACAAGTCTTTGCAAAACATGATCTTGATTTTGGCAGAACTGATAAAGTTACTCATCACATCAAACTTTCAGAAGAAACCTCATTCAAGCACAGAGCAAGACCAATCCATCCTCAAGACATCGACGGTGTACGGAAACATCTTCAGGAACTCCTTGAATCAGGAGTAATCCGGGAATCTGAATCTTCCTTCTCATCACCCATTGTGGTGGTTAGGAAAAAGAATGGCAGTGTTCGACTCTGTATTGATTACAGAAAACTAAATCTACAAACAATAAAAGACGCTTATGCTCTGCCAAAGCTTGAAGACACATTCACAGCACTCTCCGATTCTAAGTGGTTCTCAGTACTCGATCTGAAAAGTGGATATTATCAAATCGAAATGGACGAAGCAGATAAATCAAAAACTGCCTTTGTGTGTCCCTTAGGATTTTGGGAGTTTAAGGAGTTACGAATGCACCGAGCACTTTCCAGCACCTCATGGAGAAATGTATGGGACACATGAATTGAAAGAGGTCCTCGTCTTCATCGATGACATCATTGTGTTTTCCCCAACATTAGAGGAGCATGAAGCCAGGCTGATGAAAGTGTTGAATCGGCTAAAAGAGTTTGGTCTGAAACTGTCCCTTGAAAAGCGTATGTTCTTTCAAACATCCGTCCGCTACTTGGGACATGTTGTTTCCAGTAATAGCGTAGAAACTGACCCAGAAAAAGTCGCAACACTCACAACCTGGCCAGTACCCAAAAACTTAAGAGAACTTCGATCATTTCTTGGCTTTGCTGGGTACTATAGAAGATTTGTAAAAGACTACTCTGCAATCGTCAAACCCCTCCACGATCTCACATCTGGGTATCCACCATCACAGAAGAAATTAAAACTAACGTTATGTGCAGAAAAATACATGAATCCGAAAGAGCCTTTTCATGGCCGTTGGACGTCGGTATGTCAACATGCCTTTGAAACAGTCATCCATAAACTCACTACTGCCCCTATCCTTGCTTTTGCTGATCCTCAAAAGCCTTACATCCTTCATACTGACGCCAGCTCCACTGGCCTTGGAGCTGTGTTATATCAAGAGCCAGAAGGAGTTAAGAGAGTAATTGCCTATGCCAGCAGAGGACTTTCCCGTAGTGAACCCAATTATCCAGCTCACAAACTCGAATTCCTTGCCCTCAAGTGGTCCGTAACAGAAAAACTCAATGACTATCTGTATGGCAATCCTTTCAGAGTGGTGACCGACAGCAACCCTCTCACTTATATTCTAACATCAGCCAAACTGGATGCAACCAGTTACAGATGGCTTGCAGCACTATCCACCTTTTCTTTTAAAATCCTTTATCGTGCTGGGAAACAAAGCGCAGATGCCGATGAACTTTCCCGCAGACCACATGGTGATCTCATTGATGATCAGAAATCAATGAAGGAGAGGGAAAGAATTTGGAAATTTGCCCAACAGCATCTGTTTGATCCTGCTTTGATCCCCATTGAACAATCCACTATACAAGCCATTTGTGATAGACAGCTCATTCACAGTTCAAACGACAGCAACCATACTATCGCTCTTGTGCAGTCCATGTACACTTCAACTGATGTACTACCGGACAGTTTTGTAAATGACAGTCAGTTTGAGTCCTCATTCACTCCTCAGCTTACTGAGACTGAGCTAGCAGAAACACAAAGAGCAGACCAAACCATCAGGCATATCATCTCTCAATTGGAACATGGAGAAACAGTACCACCTACTTTGAGGGATGAACTCCCTGAATTGCCCCTTCTCCTCCGAGAACTGAATCGTTTGCAGCTCCGGAACAACATTCTTATTAAGAGGAGGCAAATGGGAACTCAAAGCTCTCATCAGATTGTCTTGCCACCTGAATTCCGTCACCAAGTCCTGACCAGTCTACACGACAACATGGGTAACATGGGAATAGAAAGAACCCTAGCCTTGGTGCATGCCAGATTTTATTGGCCAAGAATGTCCACTGATGTCTACAACAAGATAAAAATGTGTGAGAGGTGTGTAAAAAGTAAGGCTTTGCCTGAAAAAGCTGCACCTCTTGTAAACATTAGAACCTCAAGACCTCTTGAACTTGTCTGCATGGATTATCTGTCGTTAGAACCGGACAGAAGTGGTACTAAGGACATTCTTGTCATCACAGATCACTTTACCAAGTATGCCATCGCTATTCCCACACTCAACCAGAAGGCTATAGGACAGTGGCCAAATGTCTATGGGACAACTTTTTCATTCACTATGGAATTCCAGACAAACTACACAGCGATCAGGGACCAGACTTTGAGTCCAGGACAATAAAGGAACTATGCCAAATCACAGAAATTCATAAGATAAGGACTACACCATACCACCCAAGAGGAAACCCGGTTGAGCGTTTCAATCGCACACTCTTGAGTATGCTTGGAACCTTGAAAGAGTCGGACAAAACGCAATGGAAAGACTTTGTGAAACCCCTTGTACATGCCTACAACTGCACAAAGAATGACGTTACAGGATTCTCGCCATACGAACTCATGTTTGGACGGTAACCACGCCTACCAATTGACTTAGCTTTTGGACTACCTCTTACAAACAAACAACATACATCGCACTCTCAGTATGCCCAAGATTTAAAGTCTCATTTGGAGGAAAGCTACAAGATAGTATCTGGAAACGCAGAAAAGAGCATGCAGAAGAACAAAATAAGATTTGACAAGCATATCATTGCTGCTGATCTTTCCGTTGGAGACCGTGTCCTCGTCAGAAATGTACGTCTGAGAGGAAAACATAAGCTATCAGACAAATGGGAATCTGAAGTGTATGTTGTTATCAAAAGAGCTGGAACATTGCCTGTCTACACAGTCAGACCAGAGAAAAAAGATAGTCCCCAACGTACCTTACATAGAGATCTTCTTCTTCCTTGTGGGTACCTATCTGCCCCAGAAATCGACACGAATCAGCAAGCCCATAACTCGTTCCAACACAGAACATCTAAAAAATCACGTTGACATTGATGAAGAAGAAACCCCAATGTACTGGTACAGTGAATTGCCCATCTCTGAGCTTTCAAGATTCACCACCATAGTTGACATACCAGCAGATCCCATTAGTTCTCCTTCCAGCACAATACTAACGACCACCAATAGCACAGCCCCTGTTGGTGCAGCAGCAGAGGATGCTGCTCAGAACCTGAACGAATCTGAACTGAAAAGAACTGGAAAGGAACCAGCAGAAATTGCTGAAGAGGAACAAGCAGACATTGCTGAAGAGGAAAGGGCCTGTTCCTCTGAAGACGATGACTTGCCAATCCACTTCAGACAATGTGGATGAACTTCCAAGACGTTCAACTAGGAACAGGAAACCATCAGAACGACTTCGCTACTTCGCGACTTCGCTACGCAAAATTTGGACAACCAGTATTAGACACCTTCCATACACTTTTTCATGGGTTGGCTACTGCCTTCACATATCCCTTGCACACATTGCAGCAACCAATTAGCACACAACCAGGTCCATGCCCGAGACGTACATGAGATCAGGGGGGAAAGTGTAACCCAGGTTAAAAACCTTCAATCCTAGCAGGCTCCCGTAGCTCAGTATAAATGGCAGCCAGGTCACTTACGTTTCCTTTGCTGGTCGTTTGTGATGCTAGTGCTACGTTGATGCTACATGCTACACACAGGGATTCCTCCACGATTCCTAAACAGATTAACGTTTTGTTAACAATTGCTGCATTCAGCGGTGAGTCTTGTATTGGTAGAATGTATGTAAAATGTTTAATGTTATTGAAAAAGGCCCGGAATGTGCCCGCTAGCGGTTAGCATTTTCAATAGGAAATCTACATTGATATAGCTCCCTTTAGCTTAGCACCTAGCGGTTAGCATGCTAATAGTATTGCTATTAGAAATATCTTATGCATGGGTCTTCACTGATCCCAATTAGGGCTGGGCGGTATATCGACTTTACAAGATACATCGTGGATTGCACTCCATGCGATGTCGTAAATGACCACATCGTGAACATCGAGTATTATGTTGTCAAATCAATTTCCCGCCGCGGCCAAAATGAGCTTTTCTTTCTCCCTCATAGACACAGTCACACACGCAGGCACACACACAGGCACACACGCAGGACCCGTCTAACTTGCACACAAACATTACACACATGCACAGTGACAGAGAGCAGGGCTCGACATTATAATTGGCCCGCTGGCTCGGAAGCACTATTTAGAAACCCCGGGCCAGCATAACG
Organism: Notothenia rossii; assembly: GCF_949606895.1. Classification (NCBI taxonomy): domain Eukaryota; kingdom Metazoa; phylum Chordata; class Actinopteri; order Perciformes; family Nototheniidae; genus Notothenia; species Notothenia rossii. The sequence continues at coordinate 33,278,439 of NC_136903.1, forward strand.
TACTTTCCACTTGCCCGCTCGGGCCACTAAAAATACTGCTTAAAAAAAATAAAATTGTCCAGTGGTATAGGTACTTTGACAAGCAATTTAGTTAAATTGTTTCGTTTATTCACGCTACAACATAGCGTTTCGTGAGGCGGTTGTCGTTGTTGGGTGAAAGGCAAACGGGAGCCTGCTCGTGCTGGCTCCGTAGCAGCTGTTTGCTGCAGAGCCAGCGCGAGTAGGCTCCCGTTTGCCCGTGAGCGCCGGGCAAAAAACTATCTTCAAATAAAAGAAATTCACCGGAGGAGTTAAAGGAGAGTGACAGGTAGCATGAGAAGAGGGAGAGAAAGTTTCAGCCAGCTTGATCGATGGAGTTGGCTTCTAGTGGTGCAGTCACGCGTCCTAAAATCCTTTTATAATCTATCGATTAGATTTATGATTAGAAAATGATAAAAGTAGGGTAGACATGTGGAGATTATCCGGCTGAACAAAACGTGCATTTATCAAACAGGTTTGTTTTCCACAGACCTTATTTCCAGCTATTTTCCAAAACCCTGTGGAGAAATCCCATTGCTTTTTTGTCGAGGGAACCAGCAGCTTACTTCCTGGTTTTAGGACGCGTCGCTGCACCTCTCAATATGATGCCAATATAAACAAGGTCTTCTGTCGGCTCTGTACATCAATGCCGACCTATGCTGACAAGTAAGTGAAGAGTAGAAAATATAAAAGGTATTGGCTATAGGGAAATGTCCCAGCAGTTTAGGAGAATGAAGGTTATAATCTAATCTAATACATAGCCATTACATGTCTAATTCCTGATAATGACAGGAAGACAGAAAGCGCATTATACTAATAATAATAATAATAATAATAATAATACTACTCATAATAATAGCAGACATTTTTGAACAATGAACACAATATCATTATTTTCATAAACCAAATATGAACAATTGAGGAAAATGAGGAAGAACTGATGATTCAAATGTTGTAGTACAAGTAGTAATGTAGTTAGTGCATAAATTACTATTGCAACAAATGTGTTAATTTTCTTCATTATTAGTCGATTTTTTTTAATGCAGACATATGTTGCAGGGACTACTAGAATCATCATACTGGCGTGACTGTAAACATCAAGGGGTTAAATAAAAATTATTATTATTTTTTTTTTTAGAGGACATTTCAGAATATCGCGATATATATCGTAAATCGCAATATAGTCAGTAAATATCGCGATATCATTTAGAGACCATATCGCCCAGCCCTAATCCCAATTACTTTAAGTGTAACCTTGTGGGATTTTGGCTATCAGCCCTGAAGTATTGTTTTGCTGATTAATGTTTTGTATAGAAATGGATATAGAAATGTTAAGAGATTTATACAACCAGAAATGTATTTATTTTATTTAAGATATTTATTTTTATTTAAATGGTTAAAGGGGAAAATACTAATTATTCATTGTGACCTTTTACAGGTCAGGTTTTTTGTTTGGATATTTTTTTTTTGCCAGGTGCTTGCCGCACCTGATGCCCTTTCATGGACCTTGATGGCGAGCTAAGATTCTAAAACCTATCCTCCCTGCCACATGGTGAAGTAGGATTAAACGGAAATTAATGAACTTTACCCCGGAAGCTTTTCTTTTGTTGTCTTTTGACTTTACTGGGCACCTGAAAATAATCATGTGAATTTGAATGAACTTGTTGATATCTTGAATACAACTATTTTGTAACGCATACCTGGTTTCAGTTTGTATTTTTCACACACATTGAGCTCCATAGTCGTTCCTAGTTATTCTGAATATCACTCATTTAATTACAGCTAATACACTTGCTACACGCATGTCGGCAACACTGACGGATTGCTTCCCAGCGATGTCTCTGTTCACTTCGGATATTCAGATGGTGGAACCTCTGGAGCGCTGACTCCATCGGATAGTTTTTACCAAAAGCTGACGTTTCATGGCACGAAATGCGCTCTCCCGTATGCCCTTTTGACTCTGGACTCGCTAATATCGAAGGAACGGAGCAGCCCCGCCCCCCTGAGGAGTGACGCGTCCAGAGCCCATGTGAAAAAATCTTCTTCAAGACTGTTAATATTGTTACTGCTATTACTCTCTGGTATCGTTAACATTAACCCTGGTCCTGAGTGTTTCTCTGCTTCCTTGCATCATTTGCCAACTCCGAATGAGTTTAGCTGTAGGCAAGGATTGGGTTTTCTGCATGTTAATACTAGAAGCCTAGTGCCCAAATTAGATGTTTTCAAGACCTGGTTTTTAGTTGCTAAGCCTGATGTTGTTGTAGTTTCTGAAACCTGGTTAAAACCGTCTGTCACTGACACTGTTATTCACATTGATGGATATAATGTATTCAGAGCGGATCGTAAGAGCAGAGCTGGTGGTGTTGCAATATACACTGCTGAAAAACTACAGTGCTCAGTCCTTCACTCAATTTCAAATCCAAGGCAATTTGAGTTGCTAGCAGTCCAACTAACTATAGTAAATGCTCCTCTCACTGTAATTGGCTGTTATAGGCTTCCATCGGCCATCATGGATGCAACTACTAGCCTTACTGAATTGTTGTCTACGTTTTCTTCTGAAATCATATTATTGGGTGATTTAAATTGGGACTGGTTGAGTGATAAATCTTCACAGTTTAAGCAGGTTTGTGATTCTTTGAACTTAACTCAGCTTATCGATAGTCCTACTAGAATAAACCCTGCCAAACCCAATAACGATACCCCTATTGATGTAATTCTAACAAATGCAGCTCATAAGTGTGTGTCTGTTGGTGTTTTTCCTAATGATATCAGTGACCATTGCACTATTGCTTGCGTTAGGAGCACTAAGTTGCCCAAAGCCAAGGGCGTAATTGTGCTCAGGCGCTGATTCAAACACTTCTCTGAGCAGGCTTCCCTACACAATCTGGCAGAGGTTAAATGGCACTTCATAGCGTTAATTCTATCTGTCGATGTTGTCGTCCAATTTTTTTATTGATCACTTTTTATCGATTATTAATAGACATGCCCCTCTTAGAAAATACAGAGTTAAGAATAGGAACACTCCATGGTTTACTAGAGAACTATCTGATCTAATTCATGGTCGAAATAAGCAATGGTCCTTAGCTAGAAAGTCTAACACTAGTGATGACTGGCTTCTTTTTCGTGTCCTCAGAAATAAATGTTCAGCCCTTATTAAAAAAGCTAAAGCTGATTACTATCTGAGCTTAACCACTGATTCTTTTAATGTCCATTCTAAATTCTGGAAAACAATTAAATCACTTCAGAACAAGAAGGTTTCTATTTTCCAACAAAAACTGAAGGTCAGTGATTATTTTATTTCAGATTCAGATGGTATGTCTAATGCTTTTAATGCTCACTTCAACAAGGCTGGTCACATTTTTGATGAGCAAAGTCATGACTCTAAATGGTCGTACTCACAGCCCTAGTCAAGAGATGAACTCACCTGTTTTTGATTTAGCTTATTTCTCGGTCTCTGAAGTCTGACAGGGTTTGCACTCAATTGATCCTAAAAAGTCTGCCGGGCCTGACGGCCTCGACCCGTTCTTTTAAAATATTGCAGCTCAGATTAAAGCACAACCAGTAACTGATATTTGGAATCTCTCCCTGTCCACTCACACACTGCCAGCTGTGTGGAAGCAAGCTCTGGTATCGCCCCTCTTGAAAGCTGGTGATCCCACGGAGTTGAATAACTATCGTCCTATCTCAAATCTTTCTGTGTTATCAAAGATTCTTGAGTCCCTATAGTTTCTACTCAGCCAAAACATTTTTTTAAACACCTCCTGTAACATCCTTAACCCTATGCAATCTGGATTCAGATCAAAGCACAGTACTGTGACTGCCAGTCTGAAAGTCTTAGATGATATTAAGGCTGCTTTGGATACAAAATCTGTTTGTGTTGCATTGTTTATTGACTTAGCCAAAGCATTTGACACTGTAGATCACCACATTATGTCTAATGTTATGTTGGTGTCCCGTTTCGATCATAATGCCATTTGCTGTTTTCAGAGTTATCTAACCGACCGTACTCAATGCGTCAGGTTGGGTAGTACTGTCTCTGACTGTCACCTTGGAGAAGGGAGTTCCACAGGGCTCTATTTTGGGGCCCTTGCTCTTTTTATTATATTTAAACAATATTTGTAATCAGATGCAGATTTCTACCTATGATATGTATGCCGATGACACTATTGTATACTCATGTACTCCTTCTCTGGATATGGCCGTTTCCAATTTAAAATCAGATTTTTATCACTTCTTGATTCCAAACTGCTATTGAACAGTAAGAAAACCAAAGCAATGTTTTTTGCTCCCAAGTCAGTATCCTCTTGTCTCTCCATTGACATCCTTCATGGCGTCTCTGTTGAGTTTGTCGATACCTACAAATATCTTGGCTGTTAGTTGGACAGTAATATGAACTTTAAACACCATATTGAAGTTCTAACAAATAAATTGAAATTCACTCTTGGCTTCCTTTTCAGACTTAAATGTTGTTTTTCAATTTTCATCCCGTAAAAGGTTGGTCTCTGGCTTATATCATTTATAGATTTGCCTGTCCCACTGTTTTGGCCAAACTTGACCCACTCAACCATGCTGCACTGCGTTATATATCAAATGCACCTATAGGACTCATCATTGCAAACTGTATAGCCTAACTGGATGGTCCTCACTTACTATGCGTAGGAAGCACCATTGTTTTTTATTAATGTATAAAGCCATTTTAGGTAAGCTTCCACTGTACATATGCGCCAGATTTGCCCCAGTTTGTGACTCTTACAACCTCAGATCCAGTGCCTGGATACGGTTCCAGGTACCTGCTGTGCGGACTGAGGCTGGAAAAAGGAGTCTTTTTCATTATGGTCCTTGGTCTTGGAATGACCTTCAATCAAGCCTAAAACTGAGGGCACTTGTCTCAATAGCATGTTTTAAATTGAAGTTGTCTGAAGTCCTTACCACTAGCTGGTCTTGCAGTAATAAGTAGTGTACCTTTCTTACTGTCTTAGTGTGTACAATGTAGTGACTGCTTTTTCGTCTTTTGTTTTCTTAGTTATGTTCTCTGTATTTTATATGTTTGTGTAAATGTGTTATGTGTAACGTTGCTGCCTTCTTGGCCAGCTCAGCATTGAAAAAGAGATTTTATCTCAAAGCTTTTATCTGGTTAAATCAAAGTATCAAAGTCAGGCCAATATGTCTAAATATAAAATCTAGTCACATCCAACAGCACAAAGTCATATGACAGCAGGTAACTTCAAAGTAGTGAAGGGAGCTTATTGCCCTTTGAACTTGAGTTTCAAATGACTTTCCCAACTGTAGTATATGATATAGGCTTTGTACATTACCCATTAAACAGTAGAGGGCTCAGAGCCAGAAAGCCATCCATCCATCCATCTTCTCCCGCTTATCCGTGGTCGGGTCGCGGAGGTAGCAGTTCCAGCAGAGAGCCCCAAACTTTCTTTACCCTGGCCACATCAACCAGCTCTGACTGGGGGATCCCAAGGCGCTCCCAGGCCAGAGAAGAGATATAATCCCTCCATCTGGTTCTAGGTCTACCCCTTGGTCTCTTCCCAGCTGGACGTGCCTGGAACACCTCCCTAGGGAGGCGCCCAGGTGGCATCCTAACTAGGTGCCCGAACCACCTCAACTGGCTCCTTTCGATGCGAAGGAGGAGCGGTTCAACTCCGAGTCCCTCCCGGATGACCGAACTTCTCACCTTATCCCTAAGGGAGACACCAGCCACCCTGCGGAGAAAACCCATCTCGGCCGCTTGTACCCGCGATCTCGTTCTTTCGGTCCTGACCCATCCTTCATGACCATAGGTGAGGGTAGGAACGAAAATGGCGCGGTAGACAGAGAGCTTTGCCTTCTGGCTCAGCTCCCTTTTCGTCACAACGGTGTGGTAAAGAGACTGCAGTACCGCTCCCGCTGCTCCGATTCTCCGACCCATCTCACGCTCCATTGTTCCCTCACTCGAGAACAAGACCCCGAGATACTTGAACTCCTTCACTTGGGGTAAGGACTCATTCCCTACTTGGAGTGGACAGTCCATCGGTTTCCTGCTGAGAACCATGGCCTCAGATTTGGAGGTGCTGATCCTCATCCCAGCCGCTTCACACTCGGTTGCGAACCGATCCAGTGAGTGCTGAAGGTCGCAGACCGATGAAGCCATCAGAACCACATCATCTGCAAAAAGCAGTGGTGCAATCCTTAGTCCACCGAACTGCAGACCCCCTCCCCCACGACTATGCCTCGAAATCCGATCCATGTATATTACAAACAGGATTGGTGACAAAGCGCAGCCTTGGCGGAGGCCAACCCTCACCTGAAATGGGTCCGACTTACTGCCAAGGACCCGGACACAGCTCTCGATTTGGGAGTACAGAGATTGGATGGCCCTGAGTAGAGACCCCCTCACCCCATACTCCCGCAGCACCTCCCACAGTGACTCCCTGGGAACCCGGTCATACGCCTTCTCCAAGTCTACAAAACACATGTAGACTGGATGAGCGTACTCCCAGGCCCCCTCCAGGATCCTTGCGAGAGTAAAAAGCTGATCCGTCGTTCCACGACCAGGACGGAATCCGCATTGTTCCTCCTCAATCTGAGGTTCGACAATCGGCCTGACCCTCCTTTCAAGTACCTTAGAGTAAACTTTCCCGGGGAGGCTGAGTAATGTGATGCCTCTGTAATTGGCACACACCCTCTGATCCCCCTTTTTGAAAAGGTGAACCACCACCCCGGTCTGCCACTCCTTCGGTACTGTTTCCGACTTCCACGCAACGTTGATGAGACGTGTCAACCATGACAGTCCCTCAACACCCAGAGCCTTCAGCATTTCTGGGCGGATCTCATCCACCCCCGGGGCTTTGCCACTGTGAAGTTGTTTGACGACCTCAGTGACCTCCCCCCGGGAGATTGGTGTCGATCCCCCGTCATACTCCAGCTCTGCCTCTAACATAGAGGGCGGAGTTGTCAGGTTCAGGAGTTCCTCAAAGTGCTCCTTCCAACGCCCTAACACTCCATCAGTTGAGGTCAACAACGTCCCATCCTTACTGTACACAGCTTGGATGGTTCCCTGCTTCCCCCTCCTGAGGTGTCGGACAGTTTTCCAGAACAACTTTGGTGCCGCCCGAAAGTCTTTTTCCATGTCTTCTCCGAACTTCTCCCACACCCGCTGCTTTGCCTCGCCCACGGCTGAGGCTGCTGCCCTTCAGGCCTGTCGGTACCTTGCAACTGCCTCGGGAGTCCCCCGGGATAACAAATCCCTGAAGGCCTCCTTCTTCAGTTGGACGGCTTCCCTGACCACCGGTGTCCACCAGGAGGTTCGAGGGTTACCGCCCCTTGAGGCACCTAGGACCTTGAGACCACAGCTCCCCGCCGCGGCTTCGGCAATAGAGGCTTTGAACACCGACCACTCTGGTTCAATGTCCCCAACCTCCACAGGAATGCCCGAAAAGTTCCGCCGGAGGTGTGAGTTGAAGGCCTCCTGAACTTGGGCCTCCTCCAGACGTTCCCAGTTCACCCGAACTACACGTTTGGGCTTACCAGGTCTATCCAGAGGCTTCCCCCGCCACTCGACCCAACTCACCACCAGATGGTGATCAGTTGACAACTCCGCCCCTCTCTTTACCCGAGTGTCCAAAACATACGGCCTCAGGTCCGATGATACGATAACAGGGTGCTCTGGTACCACGTACACTTATGAGTTGTATATTTTTGTTTTTTTGGTTTCATGGTTCTGCCACGAGCTCACAAGACAGTTTTGGGTAAGACATGGGGATAAAGAAAGCCAGAAAGCCATCAGACACAAATTAGATCTATATTATCAAAATAAAGCACTTAATGAAATCCACTGTTCTAATACTAAAAGCCAATTGGCCAAACTATTATTGAATGGACAAAACAGAAAGCATGGAAAGGTCTACTTCAAAAGTATTAGCTCTCTTGTATACAAATATTTTAAATGTCATAGGTGACCTTTTGGCTTCAAACTCTTTTTTCTCTTTTCTGTCCAAGGGACATCCAGGCTAATGATCGCTGATTGTATCACTGTAAAGAAAACTTAAAGAAGGTACACTCAATCCTGAATACCAAGCATCAATAATAAGATAGTACTTTATTGATCCCAATTTGGGATTTGTTTGTGTTGCAGCAGCATAAACAGACATGGCCTTGTACAATACAAATTAAAAGACAAGAATTTGACACAGGGAGCTGCTGCAACAGGCAGCTGCATGCAGAGCGCCAACGCAATGTTCAATATTCAAGGTATATGAACGGTTTGGGCGCATGCCAACACAGGATATCAACCGCAAACCCTAACTCCCATTGAAACGGCAGGTGAATTTGCAACTGCAAATGAATTTAATAGGCCAAAGGGTACAAACAAGCCCCCATAAAGAGTGCTGAAGCACATTTAGTCATTTTTCATATTTAGTTGAGGCCAAATGGTGGTACCACACTTCCAATCTAGTCTGTGAAGTCATTGGGACAAATACATTTTCCCATTGATTTATATTGTTAAAGAGACGTCTGTAAATTAGCATATCATTTTTTTTAGATAAATATACTACCCAGTTTATGTATACTAACTTGTATAACCCGTATTTTAATTGGCAGGGTCTGGAAATGCACTAAAAGACGAATTCAGAGTTTTTTTCCCTCTCCATTCAATTGACTGTACAAAGACCCAGCATATTGGAGGCGGGGCTTGAGGAAAGCTCATGTTCGCATGCATGCCCAAGGCCCGAGATGATCCGTGTTCTTTTTTTACTCTACAGTCGCTCCATTTCGGAGGCACTGAGGCACTCTTAGCGTCAGCCCCAACGCTGTATGCAGTTCTCTTTATACATCCATGGGTACAAACCATGAGACGCAAAGCTGTAACAACAAAGAAATCAAGCATTCTCAAGCATGAAACAAATTATAACAGGAAGAAGTCGAGGAATCTGGAGCACAGATCGGGAGCCCCTGAGGGCTGGGGGGCATCAGGGGGCGGTGTAGGCGGTTGATGGTGAAGAACAGTGTTCTGGGGTTGCTTTGCTGGGCACCGATGAGACGGGAGAAGTAGTGAGCCTTGGCGTGGGAGAGAGCTTCCTTATAAGTTTTGACATGGCCACGAAAGGCCAGGAGGTGGACCGTGAGGCCAGTTTTTTGGAGAGCCTCTCCAGCTGGCGACCAGAGGCCTTCAAGCGGCGGAGGATACCGCTATTTTATTGTCATTTTCGGACACCTTCAAATACTGCCAGACTGGTGAAGCCATTTGGCGAGCTTGTTTTGCCGCGCATAGAGATGTCATGTATTTTACGTCGACATCGGCATTTTTAGAGAGCATCAGCTCGGCGGCCGATTGATCGGAGCATCCCTAATGCTGATGTTTAGGAGGTTATGCTTATGCTGATGTTTACCAAGTTAACCATTTCAATGTTTTGTGTTAGCACGCTAACATCTGCCAATACGCATTAAGCCTATAGAACAGCTGAGGCTGACGGAAATGTAATTAGTTATGCAGTCATTTAATAATAAACCAAAAATATTGGACAAATTGCTATTTAAAAAAGTAAAGTTTGGCAAAAGTATTTTGATTTCACGACAAACCGCAAATGTCAACACTACATCGGCACATATATTCATAGAACTTTTAGTTTCTCATAGATGGGTTTGTCCATGTATCATTCACTCTTCTTCTAGAGGGAACTGACATGAATAAACAAATGGAAAAGTTCATGATATCGTATTCCAGTCCAGAAAACCCAGTGCGTACCTCATCAGTAGAATATGAGGGGCCGTACAGGCCGTAATTCATACTGGTCCTCTCACGCACATACATTCTCCTTTTACATACATATATTTTCACTCTTACATACATACATTCTCCTTTTACATACATATATTTTCACTCTTACATACATACATTCTCCTTTTACATACATATATTTTCACTCTTACATACATACATTCTCCTTTTACATACATATATTTTATAATATATGCATGTCTGAAGACAATATATGTATGCAAGAGAAGAATGTATGTATGTATGAAGACAATATATGTATGCAAGAGACGAATGTATGTATGTGAGAGAGAAAGTATAGTGGAAATGGAAGGAGTATGGTTGAAACGGAAGGCAGGTCATTATCGCGCTGTGATTGGCTCAGAAGGTCGAGCGGGGCGGGCTCATGTTCAGAACTTCTGATTCAAATCAACATGATGGAGGGAGAGTGTTAGGGTTAGATGACTCCGCGCAGAGCCGGCCCGACCCATTAAGCGACATAAGCGGCCGCCTAGGGCCCCGCAGCCACTAAGGGGCCCCCTAGCAAAAAATATATATATATATGTTTTGTTTTTTTTATTTAAAAGGAAAAAAATCTCAGTACACCGTCGCCGTGATAAGTATGTTTAATTAATTGTGTTAATATGCCTAGATTGCCTACTCTCAAAGGCATGTATTATATTATTGAGTCAATAATATAATACATTAACCGTGCTTTAACTGAACCTCATCATGACACAAGAGAGGAGGACAGGATTGTAATTTCCCGTGTTCAGTAAATGCAACAGAGGCAAGACACCAGACCAACCAGAGAGTTGAATGGAAATAAACATCTGTCTTATTGTCTGACAGGTACCTATCCTGTGAGCTGTGACAATGTTTAAAATAAACAGTCAGTCAGACTCAGTTTTTGAAGATGGACATAAGAAAACATTTTCTTAAAAAATACGACAATTCTCAAGTGGTGGCTCACACAACAACCCCAGAGCCACCACTTAAGCCAGGTAAACAAGGTATGTAAATGTCAGTAAACTACTAAATTATGTGAACATGTAAGCAAAGCATAAATTACAGCTACGTTGATGTTACTTTGAATCGCGGGGTAAGCTAAACCGTTAGCAAGTAGCTATAGCTAGCCAGATATATTAAATAAACACTTTGTCATACAATCTAAATGTAATATTTGTTAGCGTTACCTGGTAATTTCAAAGAAAAAGCTCTCTGGGAAATGTTGACTTACTGTTCGACATGAAGCTAGAAGCTACCTTACAGTACACAGTTGATCCGGAGTCCTGTCAGTTAAAGTGTTTCATAGTTAGCTTAGCTAAGCATCAACCTAGCACTGAAATATATGGATGTTATGTGACAGTATTTCTGAGAAAAAGTCAGCTGAAATGGTGGCATAGTTGCCACTGCTTTACGTGTCAACAGCATGTTTGAATGTATTTGCAGCAGTAAATGTGGCTGTTTGGCCACTGACGTTGCCATAACAACACCTGAATTTAAATGTGCAACCTCTTTTTGTGACAGATTTTTGCAAGAAATTATAATTCTTCTGAATGATATTCCTATTGACAGCTAGTTTCTATGTGAACATTATGAGATGGACAGCCAGAGAGAATAAATGAAAAACAGTTATGAAATACTATATGACAAAACAAGAATACAGTTTAAGTGATTTGTAAAATATCCATACAGAAAAATCTGTTTAGAGTTCTGTTTCATATGGGTGTCCATAAATCTCTTAATTTTGCTCTCAAAGTGCACCAGATTGATGCTTTTAACTGCAATATTTAAAAAAAAAAAATCTTCCCGGGGGAGCATGCCCCCGGACCCCCCTAGAGGAGGTGAGGACCCCCCTAGAGTAGGTTAGGTCCACGGTGTTTACATGCTTATTTATACAATGTGTGCTTATGCTAACATCATAACACAAAAGTTGGTTCCGTGTTGTGTGTAGTGAGAACGCGCTAGAGTGAGGGGGGCCCCCAAGCCAAAGCTCGCTTAGGGCCCCCAAAAGCCTAGGGCCGGCCCTGACTCCGTGTATCTAACATGGTATCTACGGACCATTTTTTTTTCTTTATTAAACAAGTAAACGGAAGAGTGTCTGCGAGGCGTTTTTGCTTTTTACCTTACTAAATGGTCTAATTGTCATTGTGGGGGGGGGGCGCGAAACTCGCTGAAGTGATTTCAAAACAAAAGCACTCGTTTGCTTGGAACGTTGATAATATTATAAACAAGGGGAAACAAGGTGAATTTAGCGATCACAACGAAAACGGCCAAGACCCATATTGAGCCCAGAGAATGGATATATAATAAGCCTCTGTCTAAAATGGACAACATTGTTAGGAGATTTAAACTATACAGCGATTCTGCACTGCCGTCTCTCGCGTTTGTCTTTTCAAATCAGCTGCTCTTCACATTTTACAAATATTTTTTGACTGAAAGTTCTTAATAAAACTGACACTGTTGGACTCGAGGGGAGAAGAATAAATGGACAACATTGTTAGGAGATTTAAACTATACAGAGAGCCGTCTCTCGTTTTTTCAAATCAGTAGCTCTTCATTTTCTTTTTACAAATATTTTTTACCACAAGTTCTTAATAAAACTGACACTGTTGGACTCGGTACTAGTTTGACTGCTACTAACAATACATTGAAGTACTTTTACTGTGTACTTTGTGAGAAATACTCTGTCAAAGTCCTCTAGTAGCCTACATAATGCATGCTTTCTGCTATCTTTGATGAGTGATACAAAGACAATTTTACCATTAGTTCTTAATGATATTGATACTGCTGGACTCAGTAGTCTTACACCTACTACCACAATGAAGTAGCCTACTTCTAGTGTGTTTTTTGTCGTTGTTGAAATCCTCTGTGAAAGTCCCCGAGCTCCTGAGAACAAAATCAAGCCACTTCTGCTAAGTTTGATGAGGGAAAAACAGATTTTTTTTTGTCATTAGTTCTTCGTGAGATTTACACTATTGGACTGATGAAACTACTCCCACAAATACTATGAAGTACTGTGTACTTTTTGAGTAATCCTCTGTCAATGTCCCCTCCTGAGAACAAGTTTCTCTAATCTCTGCTATTTTGAATAAGCGTTAAAACACCTTTCTTCATGAGACTGATATTGTTGGACAGATTATTTTAAGAGGATGGTAGACTTGATATCAGCAATACTTCCAGTCAGTAGGCCTACTCCAGCAGCAGCATTTGTACCCCTTGGAAAATCTATACAGACTGGCCTGGATAGCTGGTCTTTCAGCACACTGACACACCCTGTCAGTCTTGTTGGCCTCTTATGAAGCTGCTATTTAAAATATGATTATTTATCTGCTCCTAGTTCATTCCTCGCAGATTCTTCCATCAGTCCCAGTCATTGCATGTCAGTCAATAGAGCTTCGAAAAATGTGTCCAATTCATCCAAATGTTTTTTTGTGAGTGAAGGCCAGAGCTAAATTATAGATTGTTTGATTGTGTAATTACAAGGTGAGAGAAAATAAATCCACATCCTCCTATTAAACTTATTGTATTTACTTGTCCATACTTATACTTACTTGTAAAGTTGTACATTAGAACATTTGCATGTTGAACTACATGCTGATATCTTCTCCAGCCTCAAGGATATACAATAAAATAAATGGATAAATGGAGTGCTTTTGACGAGACCATTTCGTAAGTTAAAAAGCAAAAACGCCTCCCAGACGCTCTTCCGTTTACTTTACTTCCGAAAAACAAATGATCAGTAGTCGATATATACACGGATTGTGCTGGTATATATGTATATATATATATATATATATATATATATATATATATATAACTTAACTGTGCTTTTTTACCCCAAAAGTTGTAAATGAAACAAGTGAAGTACATGCAATAAAGCCGTGGAGGGCGGGAGTTTATAAACCAAAGAGTAACCGCCCATACGGGACGCTCTAATAAGTAAAGCGAACGCACCCGCAAGGACACCTGGTCTCCTATTGGTTGAGGGATTTTGACAGGGTTGTTGACTATTTGAGGACAGGGTTTGAGGGAAATAAATACATCTGAACGTGAAATCAATAAATTATGCTCTCAAATGTAAAGACCACGCTCTTGAATAAAGATAGGGAATAACCTCCATACACGTCCTCCACACATATATTACTGTAACATAAAAAAGTTCTAACTTTTACATATATATATATATTTCTATTCTCACATGTATAAACATATATCATATTCTCAAATACATACATTGTCACTTACACACATACTTGACACTCGCATGTATTTGGTCAGATCCGTTTTGGTATCCATTACCTACTGACACAGGAAGTCCCGCCTTAAGAAGGAAGTCACTCTCAAACCAGAAAATACACATGCGTGACTTGCTCAGCTTATCCTAACCTGATTTTAAATAGCTATACAATACAATGATGCTATTCAAAGTCATCCTGTTTTCTTTGCAAGTACAGTTTTTCATTTTGGGAGTAAGTAGCAATGAAAATCAAATTAGACATTATTTTAATAATGTCTTGGAATGTATTGAACGAATACAAAGAGAAGGTACAGATTATTTTGTTCATGAGAGGATGTATGGAGAACTTCGTGACCACATTGAAACCTTATCTGGATTTCTGTCAATCTCAAGATTTGCTGAAGATTCAAGAGAGGTATTCAATACATTAGAGTCCTTGCATGGATGTCTTCATTTTTTGCTGACAGCTTATGAAACCAGACAAAGAACCAGGTCTGAGAATAGTTTAGCACTGTTGCCTCCACCTGTCATGAATAGACATCAAGGCAGACCTCGATACAGCATTTCAGGAGAGCAAATATCTCATTTGGTATCCCTTGGAATGAACTTGCAAAGCATTGCAACATGCTTAGGGGTAAGCTGTCGGACTCTCTACAGGCATAGACAGCAGCTTGGCGTTCAGCCAATGACATATGCAACACTATCCAATGACAACTTGAACAGAGTTGTTGGTGAAATTCTTCAGCGCACCACAAATGCAGGTGAACGATATGTGCATGGGAGCTTGAGGTGACGTGGGTTGCGCATTCAAAGGTGGCGTGTTAGACAGAGTCTGCAAGAAGTTGACCCCATTGGACGGTCGTTCAGAAGACGCCATGCAATACGTCGACAAATTTACAGTGTTCCAACCCCCAATCAATTATGGTGAGTAAATTCCCAATAGAACAACTTTGGTTGAATCAAGTAGCACAAACTCAGTTGTCAGTTTCTTACAATCCTTAAGTACTTATATCCTTTATTTGAGTGAAAGTGAATGTAAAAAGTAAACCCTTGATTACAAGTATAAGTCCTGCATTCACAGCTTTGAGTGTACAGCAAAATGGACTAAGCATCAAAAGCACAAGAGGTCATTATTAAGAATTGTTTCTCTTAGTTTTAAATTATTTATGCATATCTAACCTTGGCCTAGTTATAGTTTTCCCACTCATGATTTACTCTGATTTTAATTTCTTTTAGGCACATAGATGGAAACCACAAGCTTGTGAGATGGAGAATGGTGTTCCACGGCTGTGTTGATGGTTTCAGTCGAACCATCATATACCTTGGTTGTCTTGACAACAACAGAGCCTCTAGTGTGTTGTCACTATTCATTGACGGTGTTCAGAACTTTGGACTACCGTCCAGGGTGAGATGTGATCATGGACTGGAAAACACAGGTGTTGCCCGTTTCATGCTTTACAGAAGAGGATTAAACAGACATAGTGTAATTACTGGCAGGTCAGTGCACAACCAAAGAATTGAGAGATTATGGGCAGATGTAAATCGAGTAGTTTCATTTCATTTTGTTAATCTTTTCAACTTTATGGAGGAGCACGGTGTATTAGATTCACTTAATGAGCTCCATATATTTTGTCTTCACTATATTTATTTGCCACGGGTTCAAAGGGCTGCCACTGAGTTTCAGAACCAGTGGAATAACCATGGTCTTTCAACAGAACGGGGGCAAACTCCTCTTCAGCTGTGGCAAAGAGGCATAGTCAACAATGCAGGAACGCATAACCCAAGTATGAATGATATTTATGATATAGACAGTGGCTTCCGTGTGGATGACAACAGACCACTCCCAGAGTTACAGACTAACAATGTTGTTGTTGTTGTTCTATCTATTAACCTTACCATCAGTGACCCAACAATGGATACACTTCAGCAGACTTTTGATCCATTTGAAGATGATGGGAATCATGGTATATATTTGTTTTGCAACCTTGTGTATTTTCTTGAAGAGAGGCATACCTAAAATCATAGAACCAAATGGCGTACCAAAAAGAAACAAAACCCCCCTCGACAGATAGGCCTATTTAAGAGCACATTCACATCAATAGAAAAGGTCCACACAGGATATGTACGGCCTTTAGTAGTGTAAAGCAAAGCAAAACACACCGACAATCTATTTCACAGACACTTAAACATATTGTCAGTTTTAACATACACTGCTTCAAAAGAAAAAGCATTTATTTCAGTGGAGTAATGGGAAAAAAAGTTCAGCTTTTGTCCTCTTCTGTTCTATGGTGTGCTGATTTTGTGTTGCTTCTTGTGCTCCTACTGACTTCTCACATATTCCACCGATGCTGTATCATTGTATTTGACAAAGGACATCAAATGTTAAAATAATTAATACTTCAGTCAATTTATTAAGTTCTCCAGAGCCAAAAACTTTAATAAAATGTGGTTTCAATTCACACGTGTTTCACTACTTTTGGTAACAATTTCTTTGAACATTTAAAGTAAGACATATGGCTGGAAATGTTAAACATGGAGGGTTTGAGCTCACTAATGCACATAAAGGTCTTAACATCCTATACACAGCAAGGATCCATTAATTGGAAGAAAACTGCAACCATGAACCTAAAGAGTAACCTAACAATTGTACATCTTTATAAAACCTTTTTCTTTTTAAAACTTTGATTGCAAAATGACTGGCAACCTATTCCTGGCTAAAAATACAGAGCCAAGTTCCAAAGCCAATTGAAGTTTACTCAATAAAGTTGAATTTGCCTTTATTGAACTTTCTCAAAATCTGAACTGTACTTTAAAAGATGTTCCTAGCAAAACACTGTGGAATGATATCCACAATAAAAACGTGTCAATAACTGTTTGGGATTTTTTGAACTAAAATGTATTTATTTGAGTGTGAACTTGACCTTTAAACAGAATACTGAGATGGAGGCCTGCCCATGAATTAAGCTATGCCGCAACCCTGGGTATTTCCCAGTGCAAAGTCCATATTTTCCTGGAAGTCTATGTAAGAGCTGTGCAGTGGATACTTCAAACAGTTGATGCAGGTGTCTGCAATGGGAAGTTTAGAAGTGGTTCCTGAGTCATAATTTTGGTGAAGAAATTCAATTGAAGGTGGTGGATCAAAGCCAATTGGTGGAACAGTAATGGCTCCAGTGGCAAAGGCAAGAATTGTCCTCAGCTTCTGTGTTCCCTCTTGATCTAGAGAAAAGTCAATACATCGGAAATTAGAAAGAACACAAACAAACAAAAAAAACACTGCACCTAACTAATACAATGTCAAGATGCAGTGCATTGTTAATTACAAGCGAGGAGATATTTCAGTTCATACAAGAAACGCTTTAAACAATTATACATTAACCTTCTGCATCTGTTAGGTAGTCTCTCCAGAAAGGAACAACAACTTCTTCAGCACTCCTTCTATTGCTGCCAAATGAAGCTCAGCGCAAGTTCAGGCAGGAAGACCTATCACTCGTATTGCACGTCATGGCAATACTCGCTCCCTTCACTAATGATAGGGAGCGCCACTCCTCAGCAAGCCTATCACGTCCCTCATTCACAAGCCTAATCATCGCACCTGGTAATCCCTCTATATATGCTCTCCCCTTTCCCATCAGCTGTCTTTCAGGTGTCAACGCGCAAGCAGCAGCAGGGCTTCGTCCCAGCTCCGGGTATTAATCCATCAGCTCCGCAGTCTTGCGGATTAAGCTACAGGGGGCGTTCCCCAGTTGGTTAGCGGTTCTAGCCGGCCACCCCGCAAACCCGGATGCGGAAGAAAAAGACAAGGATACTGAGCTCCACGGAAGTTCCTCCGGCTTAATGGAAATGGGCTACTTCAGGCAAACAATTGACACACGCCTTCAGTCTCTCGAGAGGGCATCACTGGCATCAGGGCCGCTCAAATGCGGCGCTTCCGGCCTTCACGCGGAACGGGCCCTCATCCCTTGCGAAGCTTCACCCACTTCCGGCTTCAACCACAACCCCTCTTGCAGGCAGGCAGGGCTCAAGCTACATCTCATCGAAGCTACTTCTCCTCCCGGCTCAGTAGCAGTACTGGTCTCTAAGTGCGTCTTAGGTGGCAAGCAGGTAGTGATGGCGAGATGAAGCCTTATGAAGCTTTGAAGCTTTCCAGCAATTGGTTCGCAAAGGGTTCATCTCATGAGGCTTCATCATGGGCTTCATTTGAACATAAACCCCTGTTGGTCAAAGCGTGTAAAACAGGCAAATTGGAAATCTCAACAGTTGCGCTCTATCTCATACCGAGTTCCCAATGAGTAAAGCCTTAGAATAACTCTAAACAACGGACATAAAATCCTATTTTCATGTTAACAATATTGTTTTCATTCCAGTTGAACGATTGTGATTGAAAAGCATATAGGAGGCTGGTAAACATTGCAAAGAGGGATTCGTATTCCTTAATATTATTCATAAACTTAACCACGTTGTAGCCTGAGAAGGCTAAACCATATCAGGAATACATTTATTAACTGCATTATCTCATTTAGCTGTAGCTTCTATAAGCAAACCCTGCGGTCGTGGGTCGGCTGCTTTCCAGCGAGCCACAGCCCACACGCTGAATCTACCCAAAAAAAAAAAAACACTGGATATATCTTATCTGCATTTATTCATTTATTTATTCATGTTTTATTCCTACATTTATTTATGCTTGTATCTATTTATACTTATGACATTTTCCGACCTCTATATAAGTGAGGGTCTGAGCTCTTTTAATTCCATCATGTCACCAGCGGACCCGGGTACAGGAGGGGTAATATGGTTTTGTTATACATCCATGGGTATTATGAGCGTTGTGGCTCAACGGTTCAAATGAATCGCTTCCCGAAGCAGTCACGTGGTATCGACAGGCAGCGAGGTTCGCTTGTCATCGATGACGTCACTGGCCCAAAATGATACAAGCCTCGATACATGCTTCACAAAAAGATTGGGGATTACTCGACACACGCTCCGAAGCCTCGGCGCAATACGTAACATCACTACTAGCAGGTTCAGCGCAGCAGGCTCGCCTCCTTTCCCTGCGCCTCACCGCTAAAACAGGTAAGAAAAGAGAAGAAAGAAAAGAGAGGAAGGAAAGAAGGAGAAAAGAAAGAGAAAAGCAAAAGAAGAGAAGAACGAAGAAGAAGAGAGAGAAAGAGAAGAAGAAAAAGGAGAGAGGAAAAAAGAGAGAATATCGTTGCTTTAGTTTAGGGTTAAGGTGAGTTCCAGGCAGTGTCGGGTGTAACGCGTTATAGCATGGAGTTATGCAGTTCGGGTAACTACTACCCGTCACAATGCTCAGTAAGTACCGCAGTTTCAAGCTTCACACAGCCACGGATGCTGCCCATCCGTGGTTTTTGGGGGTTTCTTTCAGGGAGAAAGAGATGTTCATGTAAGTTGATAGAAGACAGTCTAATCACCCAACCAGCACATCAGCATCTACGTCTCACCGTGGCGTAATTAAACTGCTAATTAAGCTAGTCCTATACCAGGGCTCGATAGTAACGGTTGCCATTGGCAACCATTTGGAAATGTCAACCACTTCTTGGACTTTGGTTGCCATCAGTGGCAACCAGTCTTTAACATAAGAAATAAGGACAGCAAACGTGCACCCCAAAATAGATAAATGTTCATATTCGTTTTTAAGAGTGATATTTAATTGTTGTGACCAGTCGGAACCTGATACTTAAATTGCACGTGCATTGGCGTGATTACAGAGCCAGAAGCGATGCACGTTTACTCGCGTGCGCGGTGCGCCGTGTGTTTGTTTTACAACAAAATGGCGAAGCAAAAAATAAGTTGCTTGACTGTGATAAAAGTTCAGCCAACACCTCAACTTCTCCAATGAATGTTCAAAGTGATTCAACTGATGGAGCGTAAGGTAAAACCCGAACGAAAAACAAAGAGGAATGTTTTCCATTCACTTCCGGTAAAAGTTCCTTCAAAATAAGAGTCCCGATCTTATTACTACAAAATAAAAGTGCAAAACGAAACTTTACCATAGAAAATGGTTGCATTAAATTATAATCACTTTATAAAAAGGTAACACATTTTAAATATAGTTAGACATATTAAAGGTAATTTACAGCATCAATAATTAATATCAAATGTTTAACTATGAATGGTTTTCATTTATTTAACATTAGAAATGTATTAGTCTCGCCAATCCAAGACTTCATGCTGAAGGGCCAATGGGTCTATGGTGGGGGTCAGCACAAAGGTCAAGAAAACCCACATTTGAAAGGGAGACAACGGATGATCAAGAAACTGGTGACTTGCTCAATTCATTTGTGAGGGATCTATGAAGACAGGACAACAGCAGCACTACTGGTATTTTGTATACCAGCAATTGAGGGTGGACAAGTTTACGACCACTTAGGTTCAAATAAGTGCGTTAATTACTTATTGTAAAGCATTTGAACATTCTCGTGTCACATGTTCATTATTAAGTGGATGTATAACTGTATAGCATCTTAATTATTTAAATATAAGGTATCAAAAAGGGCAACTGTATTTTACGTTGGCAACCACCGGATGCCTGGTTGCCAGCCTGGCAACCACTTTTAAAAGTTAGCGTTGAGCCCTGCCTATATCATGGGTCATGTCTCAGCATTTACCTAAGCAAATATTATTTCATGCTGCTCACATTGCACTCATATATTTGGTTCATGCTCACATGGCTTATGTTAAGCAGGGTATGATATTCATGCATCATTGTACTCAAGCTAACAACCGCATTACATTGTCTACATCTCCCTTTTCGCCGGGCATCGGCTCGTGCCGGCTATCCAAGATCTCTCCAGTTTACCTCTGGTAAACATGCATATAACTGGTGGTGGTGTCTTAAGAGCATTTCAGGGCTCGTTCAGGATAGGTGCAGCAAACCTGCCGCAATCAAGGTAATTGTTCCTCTTCCCTACAACAACCGCTTCTCATCCTACATTCGTCCGAACGCCAGTGCCGTGCTGGCTATCCAAAGGTCTCTCCAACCTTCAAATTGGTACGTATCCATATAACTGGTGGTGGTTCTTAGCATGTCAGCACGTATATTCGCCTCGGGGCTCTTGTTTATCTCGACATGTCTAACCCTGTACGTCCAGGTTGTAACCTTCGGGTCTGTATTAAATGTGTCCCTGCTAAGTCAGGATGCCCCGTATGTCCGGGAAGCCCTGTATGTCCAGGACGCCCTGTATGTCCAGGATGCCCCGTACGTCCGGGATGCCCCGTATGTCCGGGAAGCCCCGTATGTCCGGGATGCCCCGTATGTCTGGGATGCCCCGTACGTCCGGGATGCCCCGTACGTCCGGGAAGCCCTGTATGTCCAGGACGCCCTGTATGTCCAGGATGCCCTGTACGTCCAGGAAGCCCTGTACGTCCAGGGAAGATGCCTAGGAGGCAGCAGTATGTCTAAATCCCCACATGTATTAACCTCTCATTTCATCCATAGATCTCCACTGCATCCCACAAGGTAAGATTTCATCACGTTCAGTACTTCATACTTTCACTTCTTTTGGGGGTTCATCGGAAACGGTTCTTCCCTTCCCGAATGACATCCTACAAAACCTGGGCCTAATCGCCAAACACCATTTCATTCACTTGATATAAACTGTCATCATTATGTTCATCTATATAATGTGACCCGATAATAAACATGTATTCCATACATCACGTCTCTCCTAAGTGAAATGAAGCTCATCGCAAGTTCAGGCAGGAAGACCTATCACTCGTATTGCACGTCATGGCAATACTCGCTCCCTTCACTAATGATAGGGAGCGCCACTCCTCAGCAAGCCTATCACGTCCCTCATTCACAAGCCTAATCATCGCACCTGGTAATCCCTCTATATATGCTCTCCCCTTTCCCATCAGCTGTCTTTCAGGTGTCAACGCGCAACCCTCCTCCACCCCTTCGCCTCCTGCTTCCAACTCAGGGCCAAGCTCAACCTTCTCCCTTCCAACCGGACCTAACCACTTATCACCACCACCAGTGTCTAGACCCGGGGGGGTTCATCGGAAACGGTTCTTCCCTTCCCGAATGACATCCTACAAAACCTGGGCCTAATCGCCAAACACCATTTCATTCACTTGATATAAACTGTCTTCATTATGTTCATCTATATAATGTGACCCGATAATAAACATGTATTCCATACATCACGTCTCTCCTGAGTGAACTGTAGATAGGCGGATGGTGAAGAGGCTGTCAAGCAGGTCAGCTGTGAGGTTTGTAGGAGACCAGCATAGAAGGGGGCGAAAACTCTCCGGGTGAGCTTGGATTTTGTCCAGCACACCAAGTGTTCTCAGTCCATCCCGAAATCTGAGTAAAAATCACACTTGCTTTTTAAAGTGTTTTGATTGGCGACTTAAGTTTGAACTAAAGAAGCTTTTACATCTTCACATGTAGTCCTTTTTAAACGTCATGGCAAGGAAAAATGACTTGCTTAGATGCTGTTCAAACAGGAGAAAAATACATGTATGTATGTACGCGTGCAGGGAGGGTTTACAGTATTTTTGCTCTAACACACAACCCAAGCCCACAACTACTTTGTACAACAACTTTTAAATGGCTAGAAGCGCTCGCACCACAACCACCTGGCATTTAGTTTTAGCCTATGTCACACGATGATGTAACATAATACTGTCATGTGGCTTATATACGGTGCGGTTTAGTCGGGAAATTACCGCATACACTTCAACGGAAATGGCCGACAGAAAACCCTGAACACAATGCAATCTTCATGGGTTTCAATTCCTTATTGGAGAGGCAAAAAACTGAGGATAAAAATGTACCTCTCAAAAGGACCACGCACTCTGTGTATCACTTGGAACATCAGGATGTCATCTACAAGCAGATTTTGTCTTCCAACCTCCGCAGCGGCCTCAGGCAGCCAGCATTGGCCAAATACTCCTCAAGTGGTTCTGTTGTTGCTAGCAGATCTTCCAATGATTTACCCTCCGTGACCTTCCAAAACATACAAAAAAAAAACATTTGAAAGCGCCAACATTTGAACATATTCCCCTCTGCACTAGCTACTAGTGTAGAAACAGACACACTTACAGCACAACATAGTCTAAAACTGAGGAAAATAAATTACCCTCTTAATTTTTTCGTGCAGGTCAATATCCGCAACATCTTCCAACACTGGCTTAGCCAATTCTGGGCCATCAACAAGGCAAGATAAGAGAGTTGGGGACAGAAAGCCTGCGGGAGAACCGCCATGTTCAAGGCTTACTGCAATGGCCCTGCCTGCAATAAAGTACCGGTCCTCTCTCATGGCTAGAAGAAGTGACAATTATTATATATTTGACAATGCATGCGTATAAAGACTTGAAAAATGCCTGTAAGATCATATAAAACAGTGACATACATGTAATAAATGGTTATCTGGAGTTTATCATGTGAGATTACAATCAATACATACCACTACTGTCAAAGGCCGAGTTCAGTTTGCCTTCTTCTCCCTCAAACATCGGAGATTTGGGCAAAGCTTCCATTAGAAGTCTTAGAAACTCTCTTCTTGGTCCACCTAAGTCCACAGCCTCTTCAGGTACTCCCATATCATCAGAAAACCTGACAGAAATAGTGTGACATGGATCGTATGTCCCTCGTTTAAAACCCCTGATGGCTCCATCCAGGACTGTGGATCGGTTGATGTTGAACTTGCATTTCTTCTGATGATTTATTTTTGTTGCAAGATCTTGCAAAATATCTCTCACCGGCACCTAACATCCCGTAGCCATCCTGGAACTAGCAAGATAAATAAAAGTTAGGGCACACACACTAGTTTTGAGCAAGTGGCATTATGTGTGTGTGTTGTTCATGATCATTGACAATTTTGAACTTCAGTACATAATTGTCACGTACAAAGTATACTAGTATAGTAGAAAGTCAATAGGTGGTGATATGTAGCATAAGCTTGCAAACTAAACTGCGTTCCTGAGAATGCTCAGTGGCATCTGCCATTCAAGTAACCTTTCTCTTGAGAGTAACAATCTTATTGCTGTTATTAGTCTTGAGGAGCCATTTCTAAACAAACTAAAGTAGTCGCTCTCACCAGGGATGAAGGAATGTGCCACTCAGTGGAGCGGTGTGACTTACTGTGTTTTTAATAGTTTTTGGACAACAATAGAGCTCTAACGCACAGGGGATTAAAATATCCGCACATAATGTCATAAATTATGTCATAAATCTTGATGTAATTTATCATTATTTAATACCACATGGTTAAACCTACAGTGCGGAACTGTGTCTACCCTCCGACAGTGAGTAATTAAAAAAAAAAAACAGTGTTGACATGTGCTTTTTGTACACCGACCAGGGTTTTTGCAAGCCCTCCGAGATTTCTTTTGTACTAACCTTTCACTCTGCAGGCTTGCTAGTATAGCCTGGTTCAATTCCTCATCAGAAGACTCGTCAGACAATGCAGACATTATTGTAAGGTAGCTAGCATAGATTGCTGATTTGTGGTGTGTTGAGGTAGAGGGTAACACAGGACAATGGCTTGCTGGAGTGCTGCCCGGAGCTGGATCAACAGAAGTTGTTCCTCCAAATAATGATGTAGAAGGCTGACTGCTGGAAGGGTAGCTTTCCAGTGAGCATACTGGCAGTTGAGTAGAATAACTGCTTGCTGATGTGCTGCTGTGGTAGGGTGAGATACTGCTTTGGTAGGTCAAGGCAGGAGTTTGAGTGAATGACGTTCCACACCCAAGTGATGAGGCAAAAGGTTGAACTGCAGAAGTACAGTTTGGTGGGGAGGCAGTCATTGGACTGTTAAAACTTTCTGAAGATGCATTTGATTGTTTATCTCGTGGTCGAAATGAGGAGCGCAGCTGCCTTGCTGAATCAGTGTTTTCCGTACAAATGTTGTCCTCACTGCTATAGCCTGTAACCTCATCCTTGGAAAGACATAAAAATAATTTTCAGATATACTACATTTCAACTGTACACTGAAGAGTATCTGGAAACATTTGGATTAATGATTATATTGCTAACAATTACTTTTACTGTCCATGCTTTAAAAGTGACATCTCCCGACGAGTACCAGTATCCCCTTCTATTATTAGCTCTGTTAGTCCAACTAGGCAGCTGCCAATTAAGTCAATTTATGTGCTTGGATATAACATTTAAAACAGGCATTCTAACTCTGCATTAGTCTATAGAAGTACAAAAATAAATAAACACATAGCTAGTAAACATTTTCATGACTACAAAGCTGAAATTAAAGTTCAAGAAGAACATACATTTGAAATGTCAGAGGTAACTGACAACATTTAATCTTCAGGCATGTTTATACGCCGATTATGGGTTATTATTTTTACAATGTTCTGCAGGTTGATTCAAATGTGATATCACATACCAAAATTGACTTTGATGGTCTGATGTATAGGGCTTTCGATTTATACACTTTATGTATGAGATTTGCATCCAGTTCCTGTCCAGCACGCAGTTTTGGCTTGATCAATCTGTTGCCACATGCCACCAGAAGCTCTAGGCTGAAAAGCAGTGGGTAAAATGACAAAAGGTAAAAAAATGCACAAGACAGATTGAAACGGATCCTCTGACCGTCTGTTTTCCATTTCCTCTTTGATGATGGCAGTCAGAAAAATAAATGAGAACGAACGTAAGTGATGCCACAAAATCAAATGTACTAGTATGAATAACTGGCTTAATAGGTTAGGTCCTTTTTTCATTTGAATAGAATCACTATATCACAGTTTGGACTGGGACTGGATGATTACATTAAAGTACTTACCTCACATCAGCTGAGAGTTTTTCTCCAAAGGCATCCCTAATTTGATCAGTGACAGTCCTGTGGTCCCAGGATTTCTGGAATTCAAATCCATTCAATATATGTCCTTGTTTATGCAACTGTTGCTTTGTCCGATGCTTTATGACGGCAGTGCTGGATGGTCCCGGAAGAAGGATGATGTGTTTGTTGAAAGTGTCATGATAAACTGTTTTGGCCCTACAAAACAAAGCAGATATTTTATTTTATATTCATAAAAGATAATAATAATAATACATTACATTTATAAAGCGCTTTTCCTGGTGCTCAAAGCGATATATCATATATCATAAATAAAGTGTTGTCTTTCTACTGAAAGACAAAACTAGACGGAGCTGGAAGTAATACATGAATTATCTTCTTAACTTACAATACAGAAGTGTGTCAGCCATGTGTCCTCACCTGCTCTGTAATGCTTTAGATATTGACCCATACACAACATAGACTTTGATTAACCTCTTCTAGCAAGATTAAGTTCATCAATATGTATGCCACACACCCCCCCACACACACACACACCCCCCCCCCCCACACACCCCCCCCCCCCCACACACACACACACACACACACACACACACACACACACACACACACACACACACACAGCAGTGGTGAGGATCTCAGCCTGCCACTGACGTTCAACCAGAAAACATCAGCAGTTAGCTGTTAGCAGTTAGCAAACAGAGATCACAGCTCCTCATATCTTTTCAGAAACTGGACAAAAGTTACAAACCACAGACTGTCTGTGTCATGGCGAATCCATTCAGAAAACAAGCATTTTAAAAGGTTTTTCGCCTGCCGTCTTGTCTGCAGACTTGTCAAGCATTAATTCATGGTTTTTACTAAGCGGTATCAGTATGTTGTTACTTCGGCATCATTTAGAAACGTGTATTACAATTTAATCACGGTAAAATATGTTCATTTTGTTTTAGTTGTAGCTCCCGAGCCAGCGCGTCTTGTTTGAATGATGCGAGTAAACACAGCTGGCAGCAGCGGTGAAACTCGAGCGATTAGAGCGAAGTCGCGTCCGGTGTGAACGCAGCATTACAACGACCCCTGATAGATCTCGCGAGAATGTGTATAAATATAGATACATTTTCATAACAAAACAATAGTTACTATAGCAATGGTAAATCATTGTTAATAATTATTGTGAGGAATCATTAACATTAATATGTGATCAGATAGTCCTTCACATACAGTAAATTAATATGTATTCTGATTATTATTAATAATAATATTATCATTAAAGGTGAACCGTGCAATTATGTTATTCAGGAAGTTTGTATCAAACAAGTAGCCCTTCGTATTACTCAGTACCCTTGAAGTAGCCCTCTGTGACAAAAAGGTTGGTGACCCCTGCTTTAAGGTCTATTCAAGATTCAAGGCTTTTATTGTCATGCGTACATAGCTACAGGGTAGTTATGTCGATGAAAATCTTAGGTCACAGGCTCCTCCAACAGAGCAACACAATAACACAGATACAATAGAGCAACTAAACACAATAAAATAGTGCCATAAGAGTATACAAGTGATACATAATTTGTAAGTTGCACACAGGTGAATGTTATGGATGTTCTTAGTTCATGTGTTTAACAGTCTTATGGCCTGTCGGATGAAACTGTCCCAGAGTCTGGTGGTCATACACACATTGGTGTGATTATGTGGGTAGAGCAGAGACAAAAACGTCGTTTTCAAGGGAAAACACTGCTGTTCCACGGACAATATTTTTATAAACACCTAAAAAAACCTGCCTCAGCGGCCTTGAAAGTTGGCACCCGCCGACGCGCCCAAGCGACGCGCCTCACGTTTACCAGGCGGTAAAAGATGCAGCATGTGTACGGCCACTTAGCATGCTAAAGTGTGTTGCTAAATAAGCAAACATACATTTCGAATTTAGTAGATTGACAACTTCCATTTAAGTTACAATGTACGTTGTTCTCACCTTTTCCTTGGTCGCGAGTTCCACTTCCCAAAGTGGAGCTGAGTTTGGTATCTCAAAGATCCTCCAGTTTGTCCTCCTTCATCTGCTTGGCCTGCCGAAGCGACTTGGGAGTTGGCAGGTCTGAAACGTTCTCTCATCTCACTCTCCACCGCGCTGTGAGAAACGTTATTAGTAACGTGCTGCTCCTGTGCCTGTGAGCCTGTCCTCTGCCGCTCAAGGGACGATGACAGGGATGTGACAGCTTCAGGGGTTGACAAAATGTTCCTTAAAACCCCTAATGCTTTATGCAATCTACGCGATTCATCTCCCTCCATCATGTTATGTTGATTTGAAATCCGAAGATCTGAACATGAGCCCGCCCCGCTCGACCTTCTGAGCCAATCACAGCGCGAGAATGACCTGCCTTCCGTTTCAACTATACTTTCTCTCTCACATACATACATTCATCTCTTGCATACATATATTGTCTTCATACATACATACATTCTTCTCTTGCATACTAGGGGTTTCACCAACTAATCGACTAGTCTACTAGTCGACTACCTTTACCACTAGTTGGCGCTGTAGGCCCTAGTCGACTAGTCGTGAAACAAATTGAGGTAAACGAGGTGCTGCAAAATGCTCCAAAACACGTCCGACATTCTTATGTATGGCAGTACTTAAACGAAGATGTAACCAACTCCACAGTGAAGTGTCAGTTGTGTACAGCTGTACTGAAGTACAATACAAATGCATCTGCTATGCGCAACCATCTGAAGATGAGACACCCGCTGCCGACAGCTAGCACTAGCAGTAATGCTAGCACCAGTGAGCAACGGACCGGCGTCAGCACTGAACAGAGGCAAACGAACAGCAAGAAAACACGGGTGAACAGTGATGCGGATGATGAGCTACGGGATTACTGCCAGCGGACACCACATATCCCCACAATGGATAATCCACTGGAGTGGTGGGCAGAAAACGTGCACCGCTTCCCCCGCTTTCGAGGAGCTACCTGGCTATTCTAGCCACAAGCACCCCGAGTGAGAGGGTTTTTTCCCTGGCAGGCAACACTGTCACCCGAAAGCGGTCAAGCCTCCTTCCCTCACATGTCGATGCGTTGGTGTTCAAACCAAACCAAAAATATGGAAAGGTGGACGATATCGTGGAGGACAGCGAATAAAGTGTTGCGCACTGGATTTACGTGGCATTTATGTAAAGAAGAGTTTTTTGCTGTCGATTTTGGTGAGTCCAGTTACTGTTTGTTATTTACTCAGCCATGTAACACAAATTAAAATGCAGTGTTTAATGTTACTGTATGAGTTCCAATGTAAAATACAGTTGTACACCTCTCTTTGTGTGTCTTTATTATGACGTAACGACTAGTCGACTACTATTTTGAAAAATGTGTCAACTAGTAAATATTGGTAGTTGTGAAACCCCGATTGCATACATATATTGTCTTCAGACATGCATATATTATAAAATATATGTATGTAAAAGGAGAATGTATGTATGTAAGAGTAAAAATATATGTATGTAAAAGGAGAATGTATGTATGTAAGAGTGAAAATATATGTATGTAAAAGGAGAATGTATGTGCGTGAGAGGACCAGTATGAATTACGGCCTGTACGGCCCCTCATAGTAGAACTAAAACTGACAAACGCACACACACACACACACACACACACACACACACACACACACACACACACACACACACACACACACACACACACACACACACACACACACACACACACACACACACACACACACACACACACACACACACACACACACACACACACACACACACACACACACACACGTTGATGCACTCTCATATTCAGCACCTTTTTTCTCTCTTCCTCTCTCACAATTACACACACACACATGAAAGTTAACCATCCACATCTCATTTAAAAATGCCAGGTTGCATTTATTTCTGCTTGGTCACAATTTTATAATCTACATATCCTTGAAAAGAGAATGTAAATATGTTACAACTGACAGCAGATAATTGATTTTTAAGGGATTCAATGTAATGTGTGTTGCAGTCAATGATTTCACTATCCACTGTTGCAAAACTGCAAAACATTTCTTCAATCTGGCTGGGATGAATGTAAAACAGCAAGAACAAGAAGTTACAAGAACACACAGAATTAAAAACATCAAGAGAAAAGATTGTTGTGGAAGTCTCTTAAGAACATACTGCAAAATGCTGCAGTTGTTATTTGTAGTTCACAAGAGGGACTATACTGTATTTCATGATACACAAAAACTTGCTTATCTCATTGCATGGATCTGCATTTATTTGCCATCTATGGTTTCAAATAATATTGTTCAGTTTGTACAGTACAGTTGACAGTGTGTTATTAGTATTACTGTACTGCAGTGGCGAACCGTGTCTATCACAACAGGACCTTCTGTAGACACACCCCCCCCCCCCCCCCCCCTCCGTGGCATTATAATGTCCGTATATTCAACTAACTTCATCTTCACCTGTTGCACTTGTCATTTCAACGTTAAAAGCAATAAAATGGCATGACTTGCTTTGTCGCATTCTAGATCCTCTGTCTCGAGCCAGTTAGTGGGCCTTCTAGAGTACCCTGGAAACGAGGGAAACTCTGAAAGAATACGCCCATTGGCTACAAATCAATATATGGTTGGTTGATCAAACTGTCAGTCAAAACGTATGCTCTCATTCAGTGCAACGGCCAGGGCATTCGATCAAGGATGTAGAATACCTTGGTTGAAGGATATTCTACCCAGAGACGCAGAACAAGATCTGATTGGTTGCTTTCTTTTCTAACACAAAACCACTGAAATGCATAGTGCATGGTCCGAGAAGGACAAACAAATTAACGTAACACTGTAATATTGCAGATCAACAACACAGATATGATTCTCATTTATTCATTTTATATATATTTATATAAATATTATTACATTTTATTACATTTTATTTATATAATTAAATCGATTTGTTGTTTGTTTTATCTGAGTGTTACAGGGTATTCTCTGAATACCTTGAAGGCCCTGACGGTTCGCCACTGCTGTACTGTATACGCAGGGGCGGACTGGCCATTGGGAATACCGGGAGTTTCCCCAGTGGGCCGGTGCTGTGTGTGGGCAGGAGGGCCAAAAAAAACTAAAAAAAAAACTTTTTTATTTTGCCTAAATCCTACCGGCCCACATTTGTAAGTATTCCGGCCACTCCCTTTTTTTGCTTACCTAAATTCTACCGGCCCACATTTATAAGGGTTCCGGCCCAGCCCAGCCCAGCCCAGCCCAGCCCAGTGGGTTGTGGCCCACTGGGCTGGGCCGGGCCGGGCTGTTTTGATGGGCTACCTTTGTTCTATCTATCAGTTTCAATTTCACACATCAGGCCCGTAGCAGCTGTCACTGCGCAGTGAACGATCAAGAGTGAGTGACTGAGAGACCTAGCTGGCAGGATAGAAAAGGAGGAAGTGACGTCTGACTCAGAGGTTGCGCGGCTGTGGAGAAGAACGTGTTGCCCACATTCTGTTACTGAGTTTAGGCTAGTTAGCTAGCAGGTTTATTGTTTTGGGTGCAGTCACTTTTGCTTCCACTTGCTGTTCAAATAAATGTTGAAAGAAAAAGTAAATCTGTTTACAGTTCTGTTTTATATGGGTGTTGAAGAAGAATTGGGAGGGATGAAACCCTCTTTAATGGTCACACATGCAGAGCACACAGCACACACAGTGACATGTGTTCTCTGCATTTAACCCATCGTAGTACCAGGAGTCTAGTACTAGGAGCAGTGGGCAGCTATTGTACAGTGCCCGGGGAGCAATGGGAGTGAGGGGGGAAGGGGGATGCCCGGTGCCTTTCTCAAGGGCACCACGGCAGGGCAGGAGGTGAACTGGTACCTCTCGAAGTAGAAGTCCACACTCCAAATGTAGGTCTGGTCGGGTACTTGAACCGGCGACGCTACGGCTCACAGTCCAAGCCCCTACTGACTCCCATACATTTAGTCCCTAATTTTGCTCTCAAAGTGCACCAGATTGATGCATTTAACTTCAACATTTAAAAAAAAATCTTCCCCCGGACCCCCTAGAGGAGGTGAGGTCCACCACCTGCTCACACCCCCTGTTAAATTGTCTCACCCACATTGAGGATGCTTCCTATGCCCATGTTTTATTCCATGAGTCAAGTCAGGCAAATTGGGTCAAAATGTTATTGCATCAATGATCTGTTAACATTAAAATCACAAAATATATGCTGTAACTATTTTGCTCTAGGCAACTCAAGGGCTCAGGTAATGTGATTACTATATGAATAATTGTCCAAAATAACATAAAATGCATAGGGTTTTTTGTTAAGTTACATACTTTCGTCGCCGGCCAGCCAATACATGCCGCGCATTAAGTGGGCCTGTCTGTCAATTAATCCCCGGGCCACTTTTCCCCCCCAGTCCGCCCCTGTGCAGTGGCGGTTCCACGGGGTGGCACGGGGTGGCAGCTGCCACCTCAGAAAAATGCCTTGCCACCCCAGCTGCCACGGCAGCTTTGTTTTGAAAGAAAAGTTGTGGCTCATCGGACATTTATGAGAGAAAATCTCTAATGTCCGAGTGCAAGTGAATGCAGCACAAGACGCGAGCCTTGTAACCCCTCCCCCCCCTTGCGCGAGCTTGGAAATATGATTGGCGGCGATTTCATTTGAACGGGAGGACAGCGCAAAACGAGAAGCATTGCGGATACAAGTAGACGGAACTGGACAGAAGGAATTAGGTATTTGCGGTCAGGGTATGACTGGGGTAGGCTACAGCCATACCAATAAATGGCTTAGCCCCACCATGAAAAATTATGTTAAAGTAAGCAAAACAAAGTCTGCCAACTCGCGCGGAGTAAATTGCACAGACAGCAGTTAGTAAGATTGATTTCAGTAGCCACTTGTCTGGAAATACCGAAGACTAGAAACGGTTTTGAAAACTTTTGTCCCGTAGTGATCGTCTTCTCAATAGAACATCTTTGATAATGTCTTCTGGCCAATCAGAATCACGATAACGACGTGGTGTTGTTGCAGGAAGTCCCGAAGGAGAATACTTTTGCTGTAGTACATTTCTATATACATCGGTACAACTATAAGACCCCACGGTTTGATGATTTTTAGGTGTGTGGGCTGTCTTTCATTTTGACACACAGAACAATGGGGGCTATCCACCCTTATCCACAATGTAAAGTAATTCACACAGCCTCTTCCCTCTCCTCTCTGTGAGGAGCAGCAGGTTCAGCTTTCAGAACAAAGTAACAAAAAACTGTGTGTAGTAATATATATTTATTTATTTTTCTTCTCAAGAGAGCACCAGAATGTGTATTTGATGTTAGTATTTCAAAAAATCTCCTGACTTGGGTTTTCAACTCTTTCACCTGTGGGGAAATTGCAGGATTGGCTCCAGGTCGTCCTTTTTATTTACTACAAGACAAATGTGCCTTTTTATTTCATACAGTTCAATTTGGATTGAGACAGGGAAATAATCTAAACCTCACTGTTTCACTGTCAAGGGGAGCGTGTATGTAATTATATTGCAAATACTGACTTGAGCCCCACCACTGTATGGGTTAGCCCTACCCTAGATTACCCAACAAAAATACTCTGGCGCCGCAACTGTTTGCCGTCTACTATGACAGAGAAGAGCCTGTGAAGTTTGGCTGTACTCAGCATTGAATCAAAACGCACCATAACTTTAAATCTTAATACGTTTGTGAGGCGTTTTGCTGATCAAGATGGTAATCGCCACATTCAGCTGTTATAGGCATGCCAACTTGATGCTCTGCTCACGGATGAGTCGATGAGAATAATAAACTGTTTAAGAAGATGACCTTACATGTGTAAATACATGTTTCTTCTTTGTGGGGGTCTGCCCCCAAAAAACAGTTTCAAGTCATGAGAAAGTCAAATAAGACGGTGTGTAAAACTACACTGCCCAGCCAAAAAAAAGTAACCACTTTGATTTAACTAGGCCAGTAGGTACGGGCATTCCACTGGATGATAACTTCAGCGATGTATATGTTTTCGCTGAATACACGTTTTTTAACCCTAACTGATGCAGTTAGTCATTTCTTTAATGTTTGTTCTTTCTGATGTAAAGTCAAGGTTGTAACTGTTTGCAATGAAGTTGCGGGGCGCTGAACTGTTCCTTTGATTCTTTTGAATTATGATAGTAATTACTGGTCTTTCAAATTTGAAGGAGGGTGAGCAAGCATCTTGAGGAAGGTTCATCATTAACTCCTCCAAAAAATATAGTTTATTTAATAATAACACTGAATATGTGAATGATAACAGTGATTGTCACCTAATGTTATTGAGTTAAAATATCAATATTGTGGCTTTCCAAGTTAACATTGATTGATATGACTCCGATTAAATCAGCATATACTTCTGCCAGGGGATGCCACCCCTGAAATTCTCCTGCCACCCTCTTGCCACCCCATGAATATTTGTCTAGATCCGCCCCTGCCCCTGTGTATATGTACTAGAGGTGTAACGGCAGAGGCGTCGGACGGTATTTTGAGTGGGGTTGCTGAGGTGCTGGACTCCAGTGAACACTATTACAGGCACTATAGAGCACGCACAAAAGCGCGAGCACCTGGGGCACTACAGTGGAATGTTCTACTGCAACACTCCCCACACGCAAACACACAGTAAACCCGCGACTGTTACAATGAAAGCTTGATAATCAGCTAACGGCATATAGGCAGGGGTAAAGTGCTATTTTTACGAGTGGGGAGCGGACCTCACCTCCTCTAGGGGGGTCCGGGGGGGATGCTGCCCCGGGAAGATTTTTTTTAAATATTGAAGTTAAAAGCATCAATCTGGTGCACTTTGAGAGCAACATTAAGAGATCTATGGATATATCTCTCAACACCCAGATGAAACAAAACTGTAATCAGATGTTCTTTTTTCTTTAAGGATATTTTACAAATCACTCCCCTTTCAAACTGTATTCTGGTTTTACTGCCATATAATAGCTATTTCATAACTGTTTTTAATTTATCCTCTTGTTTTTTTTATAACGATAATGCTCAGATGAAAGTGCAGTGGCGTTTTCTCCTGGAGGCCAAGGGAAGCCAGGCTTCCCCTGTTTTTTCGGATTGTAGTTATAATTTTAATAAATAAATAAAAACACTTCATTTAATTTCGGAAATTCTTTGTTCTGTGTTGCTGCCGGTCCGTCTCTCCCATGGTCTCTCCCCCATTCTCATTGAGTATTTTACAAAGAGTGAAACAGCACCCCTCTAGATGTTATGGTGAAGCAGTAGATTGCACTCTCTGTTGCGAGAGGAGGCTAGCTGAAATTGGCTTCCCTTGGTGAAAAAAAAATGTGATTGGTCAGGGCCATGCCAAGGGAAGCCAGAGGCGGCTGGCTTCCATTGCCTCACAATCCAATCAAATCGCATCAACTTAGTGGTGCAGTGACGTGCCCTGAAACCCGGAAGTAAGCTGCGCTCGGTTTCCCTCGACAAAAAAGCTATGGGATTTCTCCACAAGGTTTTGGAAAATAGCTCGAAATAAGGTCAGTGGAAAACGAACCTGTTAGATAAATGCACATTTTGTTCAGTCGGATAATATCCACATGTTTACTCTACTTTTATAATTTTCGAATCATAAATCTAATCGATAGAAGATAGATAGAGTCACTGCACCACTCTCACCGCCGTTAGAAAGTAGCAAGCAACTGAAGCAAGTGCAATTATGGAGGGTGGAGATTTGGAGTATTTAATCAAAAATAATTGTACTAAACTTCCGCTACAGCAGCAACAACAAATACAATCTGATGACAGGCCAATGCCCAAACTGGAGCTGTGTACAGCGAGGAACAAAGGAGCTAATATGACGTAAAACGTTAAAGCTCTCCTGATTTAGTTTGTGAATTAATGCTTATTAGAGTTTGGGCTGGAGAGTGCGTGCGGACCTGTCGGTTAGATAGCAGGCATGTGTAAGTCCTGCATCTGTATGATACAAATGTGTGTAAAATGATACTGGGTGCTGTAATCACTCATCTGGTTACGTTATTACATTGACCACCACACCCCCCCCCCCCCAAAAGAAAGGACGTATTATTGGCTTCCCCTCATTTTTTTCCCACGCCACGCTACTGTGAAGGTGTGCCGCGGAAATAATCTTTTGAATGATTTGTGACCAAACCGTTTGAGACCCACTGAGATAACTTAGACTAAAGTTAACTATCTAAACCCTCAGAGAGTCCTTAAGCTCAACTGAGTCTCTCAGTCAGTCAGGAGAAGACTCCTCCAGCTTGTTGTGGAAAAAGCTCCTTATTTCCGTTAATGCAGCTAGCTAACCAGATGCTAACAACACGGTCCCTGCTGGCACCGGTCTCTCTCTCTCTCTCTCTCTCTCTCTCTCTCTCTCTCTCTCTCTCTCTCTCTCTCTCTCTCTCTCTCTCTCTCACACACTAAATGCGCTATTTCCACACACACACACAGAGCCGAGCTTGAATGACACTAGCACACTTTTATTTCCATGCAACTCTCTGATTGGTCTGGTGTCTTGCCTCTGTTGCATTCACTGAACACGGGAAATTACATTCCTGCCGTCCTCTCTAGTGTCATGATGAGGTTCACGTACATATGTAGCACTTCATTTCAGACTCCAGCTTCCTGCCTACGACCTGCCTAAGACCAGTATAGAGGCATGTTAAGCCCTCCCACTATTTTCCAAGAGGGCGTTGCCAGATTTTCAATTTCAGGTTTTAACCAGGAGATGGCGCTTCATTCACAAATACAGAAAGACAAGTTTCATGGACTTTCAGTTGTGTTTTGAAGAGCATTTGAACACATCAATATTTTAGATACTATACTAAAGTATATCTAATCTTGTAATTCAATAATATATAGTTTTTATATATTAAATAATCATAATGATAATGTAAATGTTTACATTACACTAATTTATTTGTTATGCTCATACTTTTACCTTTACAATCGTTTGCTTTAATATGCAGTATATTTTTTGTATATTTTTGTGTTTGCTTCCTCCTGCTCCCTTTTGGACACATACTGTATGATTTATTATTATTATTAATATGAAGATATTATTAAGATAAGATAAGATGTTACTTTATTGATTGAACATTTTAGTTTAGAATGTGCTGTCCCACGGTAATTCAGAAGGCTCACAGGTCACATTCCGACCATTATTTAAAACAATAGGTGCTTTCACACCGTCGACAGTTTGATTTGTATAGAGGGAGCTTTGTGGCTGAATGGCCAGCGATTAGGTGTGGCACATTTATCATAGGTGATCAGAGCTAACTGCCTGCCGTCAGATCTGATTTTAAGACCATTTCTGCGCTCATAAAGAATGATAAGAATAAGAATAATGCGTATTGAACTGGTTTCAATAATTAGTGAGTTTATTTAACACTAGAACCACCAATCGGGTCAATTTGTGTGATGTGTGTTGTGTGTGTGCAATGTAACTTTTTTTCAATAAAATATTAAAGTCTCCCAGTCCGTGACTTTTCCTGAAAGTGTGTTATGTAGCACCCTATGTTGTTAAAAATTGCATTTTAATAGCGGGATTTGACGGTTTTACGTAGGCCTATACAAAAACCTCTGGCGGTTCTAGTGTTAAGGTAATTAGGTTTGAGGATCCTGATCTGCCGACGAGGCTCCATTAAAATATAAATATATTTAGTGAATTACTGAGTTTAGGCACGTTAATAACGTTTTAATGAAGTTGAATACAGTATATTCATATTTGTCAGTGATTTCATGTCATTTCATGTAGATCTGCAATACAAATATTTTTGGGGTATGGGGGCTCTGGGACCCGGAGTAATCTGCGGCCGTGAGCTGTTATGTGACATCATGACACGCATGGTGTTCTTTTTTTATATAT
This sequence comes from Notothenia rossii, assembly GCF_949606895.1. NCBI lineage: Eukaryota > Metazoa > Chordata > Actinopteri > Perciformes > Nototheniidae > Notothenia > Notothenia rossii. Next base: position 33,316,060 of record NC_136903.1, read on the forward strand.
TATAATGAAGTGCGAGCTGTGTGCTCGAGTCTTCCTGCCTGTCGGCTCTGCTCATGGATGTATAATAAGGCTCTGCTGCTCCGAGATGATGGTCTAGCTTCAGCAGCTACATTACCTACGGGTGCGTTCGTTAATATTAACTGTGCGTCCGGAGTCACTGTGGCACAGACTGGACCGCTGGTGAACAGCTGTTAGAACGGGCCGTTCAGGTGTTCAGAGCAGAGCTCCCTGTCGGAGCGGCAGAGCGTGATGTGAACTGAAAAGTTTTTCTTTGGCAATATTATTTCAGGAATCGTTGAGCTAGCTAGCTAGCATATATTGTCACTATCTGCTAACGTAGCTTTAGCCTTCTATTTCTAATAGTTTTTTTCATAGGCTATAAACAGAGGTGGTATAAGTATATATATTGTACTTGAGTAAAAGTAAAAGCACTCAGATCTTGTACTAGAATAACAGTAGAAGTACTCAGATCTTGTACTTGAGTAAAAGTAGAAGCACTCAGGTCTTGTACTTGAGTAAAAGTAGAAGCACACAGATCTTGTAGAGTAAAAGTAGAAGTACTCAGGTCTTGTACTTGAGTAAAAGTAGAAGTACTCAGATCTTGTACTTGAGTAAAAGTAGAAGTACCAGAGTGTAGGAACACTGTTACAGTAAAAGTCCTGCATTCAAAATGTTCAAGTGAAAGTAGAAAAGTATTCTCATCAAAATATAGTGAAAGTAGCGACAGTAAAAGTAGTCATTGTGCAGATTGGTCCATTTCAGAATAATATATATGATATGTTTTATAATGATTGATCATGAAAGTGTTCTCAAAGCTGGTAAAGGTGCAGCTAGTTTGAATGACTTTGTACACTGTACTGTACTTTGTATACTGCTTGTGGATTTACTCCAGGTGGAACTAAAGTCTGATTTAACACTTGATTATATTTCACATCATTCATCCACATCTGTAAAGTAACTAAAGGTATTAAATACATGTAGGGGAGTAGAAGTACACCATGTACCTCTGAACTGTAGTGGAGTAGAAGAACAAAGTAGCAAAACATTGAAATACTTAAATAAAGTACAAGTATCTCAAAGTTGTGCCCAAGTATAGTACTTGTTGAGTTTATGACCTTAGTTACTTTATACCATGTGGCTATAAAGATAGAAAGACTAAGCCTTGCACAGAGGCATGAAAATACATTTTCAAAATGCTCAACAGTGCTGCCAAAATTATAAACTGACTGCTACACAATTAAAATAAATGCTTTTATATATTTCTATTAGATGTGACTCTTTGGCGTTTCTGTTATTATTAACACTGCTGCTTTAGTTGTTCTGACTGCTGAAATCCTCTGTTATTCCTCATTTTAAAGCCGATATTCCGTGGGGTGGGGGAGCCGGGGGCTCGGATCCTTGTCACCTTTTTCATACAGATGAGTTTGCATCCCAAAGCCTCAGTCACCTTAATTCATTTAATAAAAACATCTCAGGTCAGTAACACTCAAAGCTAAATGTGCAATACCATGTTCAGCTATGTTACTATTTATAATGTTATTGTTGTTACACCCGAAGATGTACATATTGGAATGATTTCTTAACTTACAGTAGGCTATTTTTTACAATGTGTGTTGGAAGGATTTATTAAATTACTATGAATATTGTCATTGTTGAACGCTTTTAGAGAAGGATGAACTATAAGCCTGAATTACATAACATTTTATACCTAAAAACATAAAAGCCACAATAAATAAATCACAATTATTCTAGTTATTTTTACCTCCCGTATTGCTTTCAACCCACCAGCTTTTATGGTGTTGTTACGTCACTAATTGTAAGCTTGTCACATACAGTCTATGGTCACTCAGAGTAACCTACAGTTAATTTAGCTGCTGGAGAAGAAGGATGAGAGGGGAGAGAGCTGCCGTTTCATTCACACTGTTTAAAAAACGGTAACAACGGACTATTTTTCTTAGCGGATGCATGTCAATTTAAATCAATACATACAATTATTTTTTAAATCAATAAAAACATTTTCTAAATCCATAAAAGCATTTAAATTAATATTGGGAGTCATGTCGTTACTTTGATGAGAATGTGGCCATGTAATAAGCGGGATAATTTGCAGCGACTTGTTCCTTATGGGGAAAATGCAGACCAAGATCCCTCCGCTGCGTGAATTAATGAGTTTAGGCAAGTTAATAACGTTTTAATGAAGTTGAATACAGTATATTCATATGTGTCAGTGATTTTATGTCAATTCGGCGAACATAAACATAAATGATCGTGGTGAAGATGATGATTAAATTAGGATTAAAAATCGGCTGCATTTCCTCCCGTTCGTTTTTTTTGACTAAACAACATTATTTTGTTAAATAACAACATGGTGATGTTTTGTAAATGATTACATGTCTCTTATTTAGCACAGAGTATGATATCCGTGACATATGGATCTTAACAAAGTTCCGCTGTACACAGTGTTGAAAGTGTGCCGGTCCTACCCGGTCCTTAGTACCGGTAAGAGATTTCCAGGCGGTCCGGAGGACCAGGAAGAATTGACAGCTCCACCCGTGGAATTTATACTACGAAGGGCAGATATTTTGGTTTGGATTACTGGTCTGGGGGAAGCTCGCGAGTGTGTGTGTGTGTGTGTGTGTGTGTGTGTGTGTGTGTGTGTGTGTGTGTGTGTGTGTGTGTGTGTGTGTGTGTGTGTGTGTGTGTGTGTGTGTGTGTGTGTATACGTAGGTGTGTGTGTGTATTCTTGCGTTTGTGCGTATTGTGTTTGTTTCCCGGGGAAAACACTAACGAGAAACACCGGCTGCTGTTATGCCTGCTGTGACCTCAAGTTACTCCGTTCTCCGCTTGTAATTATGCCGTTACAAGCTTCTAAATTGTATTTATCATCTGAATTTGCCGAAAAAAGTTTCATATTCTGAAAGCCAAGACTTTGTTTATTTAAAATCAAACAAAACACCCGAACCCCGAAAAACTATTTTTTTACGCAAATCCACGTTTATTTTGAAATGAGCCGTTGCGACTTCTGACTGATTTCGATAGAGCGGGTCACATATTAGCTTTTTCCCACTTGATCAGAACAGCGGGAGGAGAAAAGAATGGAGTGACTGAATGACAGCTAGAAAATTAGGCTACGTGGTAATTAAAGCAAAAATGCAAACAACGATTCTTCAGATGTTTAAGAGAAAGGAGAGAGATGAAGAAACTCAGAATGTGCTTAAAATTTGAAAAACAACACCCACAGATGACACAGGTGATGATGCTTATTTAGCCCAGAGAATGGACATGAACATGGCCATGATGAATATAATAAGTTAGCTAACTAGCAAACTGTATATCTCTATATGGGGTGCCCAACCAGTCGATCCCCAGTCAATCTCGAGATGTCTAAAAGTAGAACAACAATATTCTGTTTTATCGTTAATGTCCTACAACAGGGGTGGCCCAACTTTTTGGCTCAGGGGCCACAATGATGTATCAATGTGACAGCCGGGCCGGGGGGCATTGTTTGGTTCCGTCTTGATTCATGTCGGGCTGAGGGTTGTTTTAATCTCATTCTCCCGCGCGCGGGGCGACGTCCACGCGCAGCTGCGACGACCAGGGAGGAAGGGACTTTTCGCGGCGCGCGCGGCGTGTGGACAGTGGGGGATAACATAAATAAAAATTGGATCGTTGTATTTTAGACTTTAAGGCTTTTTAAGATCAACGCGGGAACCCTGGCTCATTTATACCAATATTGGATGGGCCGCATTAAACACATCAACGGGCCGCATGTGGCCCGCGGGCCGTAGTTTGGCCACCTCCAGGCCCGGTTCTACGGGGGTGCATTAGGGTCCCAGTTGAATGTTATGCACCCTCACTTGAAAAAGAGAAGGGAGTGAAAAATATTACATATACAATAACAATAATAATAATAATTATAGTAGTAGTAATATGAAGAAGAAGAAGAATATAGTTGAAAATAAAATAAACTGTAATTGTGTTCAAATATTGTGGTCAAATAACTATAGTTAATAACCCCCCCCCGTCAACGATCGCCGCCGTCTTGGTTAAAAAAAGGTTGGGCACCCTTGCTCTATATAGTCAATGGCTATCTTACTCAGAACACAACATGTACACAGCATATTATTTTAACATTAAATATTTTGCTTTGATATCTTCTATTTTAATCTGCACATTGTGGCATACATTTTATTTTATTAGTATTTTAATTTATGTAACCAATATTCTGAAAATTCAAAGAAAGACAGAGACTTGTACATTTTTGACTGTCTGCTGAATTTATTTATACATTTTTATTCTAATTTATAACATTTGAGGCCCAGAGGGAGGAAGAGGAGACTCAGCCAGAAGAAGTGGCAGCAGGTCCCTCAGAAGCCACCACAGGTGATGCTAGCCCTACTGCATACCCTTCTATATGGAGAGAAGAACAATATGAACAGTTCAAACTGAAAAATTAATGGATGTATGCTCACAATGGAAGGCTAGGCTGTACCCCATGCCATGATGTGAAGGATCTGGGTGTCATGGCATCCCGTGGTGTTAATATTGCTATTCAGTGGGCTGATGGAAAGATAATCCCAGCTGGTCAATCAAGGGATGTCCAGCTTTCATCACTGCGCAAAAAAATCTGTGAACACAAGAACTCTGCAGCACATAATGAAGCAGTCAAGATTATTCAGACAGCAAATAAAGATATTCTTCTGAACATGAACGCGAGTAGTCAGGAGTCTTTGTTTGAGTCTACTGCCAAGGTATTCTTGACAGCCTATTATGTGGCCAAGAACAACAAGCCTTTTACAGACTTTGAGATTCTGATTGACCTGCAGCATGCAAATTCTGCTGATTTGGGACGTGTTTTGCATAGCAAAACTGTCTGTGTTGACATAATTGAGCATGTGTCATCACAGATGAAAAAGGAACTTCTAAAAAACATAATAGAGACCAAGAGCAAAATCACAGTATTGGCTGATGAGTCAACCAGTGTTGGGCACAAATCAACACTAATTGTCTTCCTGAAGGCTAGTGTTGATGGAAATATGGAGCCCATTGCCTTTCCGTTGGACCTGGTTGAGCTGGATAGTATGTCTGCTGCTCATATCAAGGAACAGATTATGGGTTGCTTGCTTAAAAATGGCTTCACTGTTGAGTTGCTGAGAGAAATCGTCATTGGATTTTGCAGTGATGGGGCCAGTGTCATGCTGGGAGTGAAGTCAGGTGTTGGGAAGTTGCTCCAGGATGACTTCCCAGGCATCATACTATGGCACTGCCTTAATCACAGACTGGAGCTTGTTGTTGACCAGGCACTGGATGTGACAGTAGGAACAAACGACTTCCAAGCATTCATGGACAGCCTATATTCATTATATAGCCAGTCACCAAAAAACATGCGGCAGCTGAGTGAATTTGCTCACAACCTGGACATTGCCCTCAGGAGGATTGGAAAAGTGTTCAGTGTTCGCTGGGTAGCTTCTTCATGGAGGGCAGTCTCTGCAGTTTAGCAGTCTTATCCAGCCTTGGCACAACATTTCCGTGAGGCATCAGAGGATGATACAAGGGACAGCAGAGAGAGGGCCAAATTCAAAGGTCTGCTTTCTAAGTTGTGCTCCATCAACTTCCTGAAAAGTCTTGCACTGATGGCAGATGTTCTGATTGAACTTAATAACTTGTCAGAAATTCTTCAGAACAGGAAGACCACACTCCCAAAGGCCCATGACATCATGACGACGTATGTGAAACGCATAGAAAGTTTTAATCGCTACCCAGGACAACATGCAGTTGATGCCAGTCAGGCAGAGGAAGTGATGGAATTCAAGGGAGAGGATTTAAGAGTTGGCAGGTCTCCCATCATTGACTCTGCTCAGTTCATCCGAGCAGTGGCAGACAATATGAAACATTATAGTACCTGCAAGAAATTCAAACCACTTTCACCCCTGGCTGTACATCCAGCGTACTGTATCTGACTTTATTTCACATGAGCTCCAGTGTGGAACCCCACTGCACCCCCTGGTGGATCAATGATCCATTGCGGCTGGTTTCATTATAATTACATTTATCTATCACGGGGGCGTTCTCAAGTCAAGCTGGAGGTTTTCCCTTGAGCGAGGGCAGATCACGTACCAATCACGGCCCTCGCGTTTCAAACTGTCTGAAATGAATCGCTACATCTGTAAAGCACGGTTAATGTATTATATTATTGAGGAAGAATTGTCCGGGGCTACAGAAAAAACATTCGGGGCAGGCCAGGCGACACACACTACAAAGATGAATAATATTATTTTACGAACAATGTGGAATTTATTGGCTACATATTACACAGATTATGCACAGCAGGAGCAGCAATAACCGTCAAATAATAATTCAGATAGGGGAGCTCCGCACCGCCTGCCTGCCGCTAGGGGGTGCTGCAGCGCCCTGAGCACCCCCCTTCCCGCGCCCATGTGTAACGGTATACGTACCCGTACCGAAATTATTCGCCCACACATGTGTACCGATTTGTACCAAAGTGTACCGAACGAATATAACGTTAAATGTAAAAAATTGAGAACGTGGACAACTTTTTGGAAGTAATCTTAGGTGCTGCTTCGCAGCATTCAGAGTAATTTGCTCACATTGGATTCAACGCGTCATAGAGCGAGCAAGTAATTTCATTGGACGAGAGGCATATTATGAGAGCTGGTCAGAGGGATGCGTCCAAATTTAGTCAGTAATTTGAGGAACTGTCGAAATAGCGAACGCAGATAAAGTTGAGCTCGAAAATCCTCCAGCATCATTGAAGTCTCCGGTTTGGGAACATTTTGGTTTCGCAGTTACGTACAAGGATGACGGACAAAGACAGGTGGACCGAACCAAAGCTGTTTTGTTCAACTAACATTGGTTACGCGGCTGGCAATACATCAAACTTGCACACTCATTTGAAAAGGCATCACCCAAACGTGAATATCACCGGTACCAAAAGAAAAATGACTGAGGTGCAAACCCAACTCCCGCTAGCATTTAAGCCTCCACCACTCGCAAAAAGGTCAGACCGAGCCAAAGCTATTACAAACGCCAAATATCCTTATGTTGCCATGTTAGCAAAGCGCTACATGGCTGTATCTGCTACCTCTGTCCCGAGTGAGAGGGTGTTCTCCACAGCAGGAGACATTGTTAGTGCCAGCAGATCTGCCCTTTCGGCAAGCAATGTGGATAAGTTCATTTTTCTTTAAAAAAACATGAAAATACAATGACAAGCAAGTCATAATGTCAAACTGGCTGCTTAGGTACTAATAGCCAACAGTACAGTTCAAATACAGATTATTTCAGTTCATCGAAATGCTGCACCTTAGTGTTTATTTTATTATATTTTGTATTTATTTGAGTGAATATTCACAGTATAATAATAATGAAAAACCCCAAACTAATAGTTTATGTTTTGTGAGTACTAGTACAGTAAAGTTCAAATACAGATTATTTCAGTTCATCGAAATGCTGCACCTTAATGTTTATTATATTTTGTATTTATTTGAGTGAATACATTATTCACAGTTTAATAATAATAAAACAAATATTTATATATGTGTTATGTTTTGTGATAAAAAAATTTGCTGTACCGAAAACGTACCGAACCGAACCCTGACCTAAAAACCGAGGTACGCACTGAACCGAAATGTTTGTTAACCGTTAAACCCCTAATATGTACACTCCAGTATATATTTGTCATATTAGTTTATGTCAGGATCCCATGTTGTTTTTATTTTAATTTTATAATACTTTTTATGGGTTAAATTACATCACATTTCATTACATAGCATTTAGCGAACACTTTTATCCAAAGTGATTTACAATGAGTGCAAAAACTAAAAAGATCAAACTAAGGACAACCACAACAGCGCTGTTCAAACAAGCAATATCATTTTGAGTGCTGGTACAGTAAAACTTTTAAATGCGTTGTGTTTTTTCTTTATACTTGCCATGGTGTAAGCAAAACAGGTGGGTCTTCAGTTTGGGATGGAAGATATGTAGTGTGGTGGCTGTACTCTTCCAGCCGCCTCCCTTGTGTTTGTTTTCCCTTTCCCTGTCTGTGTTTGTGTGGCTGTCACTCCTGGCTCCCGGCTCAAACTCCACCAGCTGCAATCAGCTGTGCACCCTCCCCTACTACACACCTGATTCCCATCAGCCATTTACAAATGGCATATCAGTGGAGGCTCCACAACCTGTCAGCGCCAGATCGTTGTTTAACCCACAGTGGTAAAACGCTCAGCCTTCTTAGCATTACTAGCTATTTCCTCAACACTGAATGTTCTTCTTACGGGTTTCTTCTTGTGCTCCAGGATCACTCTCCGGCCGCCGTGTTGTCACCAGCCGCCACCAGTCGTCATTCCAGCCGGATTATTCTCCACAGTCCTCCACCTCAAATAAAATCTTTTTTCCGACACTTTGCCGTGTCCTGCGTTTGGGTCCTCTCGGATACCGTAACATGTAGACTCTCGGCCATCCTGATATCAGTGGGAAGCTTGTTCCACCATTTGGGAGCCAGGATAGCAAAAAGGTATGTCTTTGTTGGGGTGCCCTGGTTCCACTTCGCAGTGAGGGAGTAGCAAGCCGATTGTTATTGTTTCTCTTCAAAGAAAAGAGGAGAGGACAGAGCCCTGTGGGACCACAGTGAGGAGTAGACGAGAGTCTAACACAGACCCTCTCAGGGCTGTCCCTGGCCAACTTGAGGCCCCACGCAAAGTTAGATGATGAGGCCCTCTGTTTCGCGAGCGTCAACGGGGGGGGGGGGAGCTGCTAGTGGAGCCTCGCAGCGGCAAAACCGTGCCGCGCCACACTAATTGCACATAGGTGCGCCGCATTTGCGGCTCAGTTGAGGCTCCCTCCGCAAGGTGAGGCTCCCTCCGCAAGATGAGGCCCTCTCCGCGAGGTGAGGCCCCACGCAGTCTGCGTGATCGGCCTGTAGGGAGGGACGGCCCTGGACCCTCTGCAGGTTACCCTGTAGCTGCAGTATTTGAGGTAGGCTGTAAGCAGGGAGAGCGCAGAGCCTGAGACTCCACGTGCATTAAGTTTACAATTGTATCCAAATCAATTTACCAAAAGTGCATTCAACCTTGAACAAACACATTTAAAATGCAAGAAACCTGCAAGTACATTAGATTCTGAAAAAGTGCTACTGTGTTGGTTTCAAACAACCAGCCCGTTCAGATGGTTATGTACAGAATTGATATATTTTTTTACCTTACTGAAAAGTCCATTCTCAGCTTATTTGCTGGAGAGAGATATATAATTATTTGCTTAAAAAAAAAGTTTTACGGTGAGCAGCTTGAAAATGAATGAGTCATAAGATTGTATAAGTTGCTTTTGTAATTAATTCTCCTTAAAGTTTATTTAAAATCACAGTTGATATCCTGTTAGCAATATAGATTTAAAGGTCCCATGTCATGGCCATTTCTACTGATCATAATTCCATTGTTAAGGTCTACTAGAATATATGTACATTGTTCAATTTTCCAAGATCACATTGGTTTTCTCATACAGCATCTCTGTATAGTATGTGTATTCACTCTCTGTCCTAAACGCCTTGTTGGAGCTCCTGCGGAGTACCGTGGCTGAGAAAAGATAAGGCTGAGTGAGTGTGTGTGGGAGGAGCTCCACGGACCTGGGTATGGCCACGTCACTATACTCACTACACTCTTTTCTGTGTTAAGAGTTTTACTCACTACAGGGTGTACTTTGAGGGTTTGTGACTTTGCAGACCGTTTACATGCAGAAAAAGCTACATAACACACAAGGGGACGGGTAATAACCGGAAAAGCATGACATGGGACTTTTAATATGACAATGTCATTACATTTATCATGATCCCGTTGGGACATCCCAATCGCTTAAAGGTCACTGTGAGGAAGCGCACACACTCCCTCACTAACATGTTGGTCTTAACTATTTGTTTGTTAAGAAAGGTAGTACATGTTTTTTCAGAGTTGTCTTTATTTCAGTTAAAGTTATAAAAACAGTTTACATAGACAAACTAATAAAATGCATCTAAATTAATTTGTCAGTCTGTAAAATACACAAGCACCAAGTAATCACCATTTCCTTTGTTCAGACCTGGAGGCCATCTTGTCCCAGTGCTCAAAGGGGGAGCACGCCTCCAAAGTACTCCTTATATGTGGCGTATGAGTAGGCGGAGTCTTGGACGCGATTGGTCAGGAAATGTGTGATTTTATAAGTGTCAATTAGGTTAAAAACTATCCGTTTTAAGCAGACCTTGTTGTTTTTGAAGGTATAATATGTATGTTGATGCAATAATGAATTTACTTAAGCCTTTAGGGTTTTATTAAATGTAGACAACAGTGTTTAATTTTGTATTTAACCCTTCACTCCACTTTCAGAACCATGACCTGATTGGCCAGGTTGGAGTGGGAAGGCGGGCAGTCTCCTATAAATTTGGTTGGGAAGAGAGGGGAAGGGGCATTTTGTGTTTGTTCCTTGCTGGTGAATGCAGCACCAGACATGCAGTTTGTGTTTCTGGAGAATAATGATGAAGGCTAAGAATAAAACGCCTGTTTATTTTTTGCAAGAAAACCCTCTCTCCACGTATCGTTCTTTCACCTGCACCTCACATCGTAACAATTGGTGGCAGTGGTGGGATATTTAAACGCATGTGAGGAGGCTTTGAGGACAGAGTGACTAAATGAGAGGTGGACGTGGAAGAGGTCGTCAGGCAAGGGCCCCAGCCTTGCCAGACATGGAGGAAGAAAAAAGACGAGGGACAATGGAAGAAGAATCGCCACTTGAGGGAGCCGTGGCAGCTGAAAGTGAAGAAGATGAGGAAGAGCTGGTGGTTCGCCCCAAAGTGTTTACAGCCCATAGTGGGGGTGAGGAACTCTCTACAGTAAGCTGTGTGGAAGAAATTAGAGAGTTTGTGCACAGGTCTAAGCAGACTGAGGCAATACTTTTTGAACAGATTAAACAATGAAGAAGTGACATGGTTTCAAAGTCAAGGCAGGACTCAGAAGTATACTATGACCCTGTTCAACAGTATCCCTATGCAATGCGTGCTGATAATCCAAGGCTACAAGCTGAAACCTCAACACACCTGCTAAAAGCTGAGCCACATGGAAAATTCAATCCACTTCAAACTAGCAGGCCTATCTCCTTATCCGATTGGCCTGTCCAGCCTCTGCAGAGTATTGATCCACCAATCCGGACAGCAAGGCCGTATGTAAGTGAGCCGAGGATACCTGACTTCAAAGAAGGTGAAGACCCAAAAGGTTTTTTGTTCGGTTTGAACGGATGGCCAGAACATGGGGGTGGCAGCCATTTGAGTGGGCAGCCAGAGTAGTAACCTTATCGACAGGAAGAGCTCTTGAGGCCTATGCTGGAATGGATGAGGAACAGTCAGAGTCATATGAAGCAGTTAAAGCAGCAGTGTTAATGAAGTTTAATGTGACTGAAGAGACTTACAGATAGCGGTTCCGGAGCACCATTTTGCCAGTGGGAGAGACTGTAAGAGAAACCTACAACCGTATTAAGGGGCATTACAAAAGATGGATGAGACCGAACAGCCGTACTAAGGAGGAGATTGGAAAGACTATCGTTTTGGAGCAGTACCTCCGTGTGCTTCAACCAGACGTCCGCACCTGGGTCAAGGAGCACAATCCCCAGACTGGGGAAGAAGCGGCAGATCTAGCAGAACGGTATGTAGCGGCCCACAGGGAACCTTCAAAGAAAAGAGTGACTGTTGGGAAGCCAAGGTATGGGGAGGGCAAACCTCACACTTGGCCAGCTGTTGAAGCATGGACACTGGGGTTGGTAAGAAACCTGCATTTCCAAACTTAAAAAAGAACTTTATATGTTATTACTGTCAGCAACCTGGTCACAAGGCTTCATTGTGTCCATTAAGAAAGTCTAAGTCGGTTGAGATGTGTTCGGTACCTCGTCCAGAAAGTGGTGACCCTGCTAATGTTACTGATAGTGGAATTGTTCCACATAGACATGTAGTAGAGGTCACTGTAAATGGTCAAGCAGTGAAAGCCCTAGCTGACACTGGTAGTTCACAAACCTTGGTGAAGTCCAGCTTACTTAGCAATGCAATAACTGCTTTAGATGGCAGGGTAAATATCACACGTGTTCATGGTTGTAAAAAAGATGACCCAACTGCTGATGTTATCATTGAGGTTGAAGGGCAAGCCTTTATGCTAACTGTTGGTGTGCTAGAGCACCTAGCTTATGACGTGATCCTTGGAGATGATTTACCAATCTTAGACTACTTGGTACAGCAAAACTCACTAGCATACTCCTATGTAGCTATGCGCTCTATGACTAAGGGGTTAGAACCTTTACCAGATGCAGATGATAGTTTGTGTGAAGGGGGTGATAAGCTTAAGAAAACAAAGCGACAGCGCCGTCAAGAGAAAAACAGAAATCACGATAAGGCTAAATGCCCTGAGCTTACTCTCCCTGTAACTCCGCCCATGGAGCCTCAATGGCAAATCCCAGATAACTTCAGAGAGAGTCAGGAGAATGACCCATCTCTAAAACCTCTATTTTCAAAAGCATGCAAAGTAGATGGGGAGGAAGATGCAAACACCGGGGGGCTGAAAAATCTAATTGGGGATCCCTTCATCATAAAGGACAACCTTTTGTATTTGGCAGACATAGAGAAACCTAGGCTAGTCATTCCTAAAGAGTTTCGCCAAGTAATCCTGCAGGTGGGTCATACTGTGCCATGGGCTGGGCATCTGGGGCAGGCAAAAACGTATGACCGCATTGCTCAGCGTTTCTATTGGCCAGGATTATACAAGGAGGTAATTGATTACTGTAAAACGTGCCATGAGTGTCAGGTTGTAGCTCCTACCATACTTTTTCAAACAGAGCCCCTCTACAACCGTTACCAATAATGAGTGTACCTTATGAAAGAATAGCCATGGATATAATTGGTCCTCTGCCAAAAAGTAGCAAGGGTCACAGGTTTGCCCTGGTTATTTGTGACTACGCCACCAGATATCCAGATGTCTATCCATTGCGTTCCATTCAGGTCAAACATATAGTGCGGTGTTTAGTAGAGCTATTCTCTAGAGTTGGCATCCCTAAAGAGATCTTAACAGATCAAGGTACAAACTTTATGTCCCATCTGATGAAGTCACTGTACTCGCAACTTGGGGTTAAAGGGATCAGAACGACTCCATACCACCCTGAACATACCACCCTGAAACTGATGGTCTGGTAGAACGTTTTAATGGTACACTGAAACAAATGTTGAGAAAATGTATTGAGGATGCTGGCAAAGATTGGGATAAATGGTTGCCGTTCCTTTTGTTTGCATACAGAGAAGTGCCACAGGCTTCAACTGGTTTCTCCCCTTTTGAGTTGTTATATGGCAGACAGGTCAGAGGCCCTTTTGATGTGCTGAAGGAGAACTGGGTGGCTGGTGAGGCAGTGGCAACTACAACCAACAGCACCATCTCTTCCATTCTGCAGATGAGAGACAAACTGGACAGTTACAGAGAAATGGTCAAAGAACACATGCATGAAGCTCAACATAAGCAGAAGGTGTGGTACGACAAACGTGCTCGTGAAAGAGAGCTGAAAGCTGGCCAGAAAGTCTTGATACTGCTCCCTACAGGGGCAAGTAAGTTACTAGCCAAGTGGCAAGGCCCTTATACAGTAACCCGAAAGGCAGGCCCTGTGACCTATGAAATTCTCTGTCCTGATAAAAGAAAGTGCAAACAGTTGTTGCATGTAAACCTTTTAAAAGAATATCATGACAGGAAAAACCAGAAGGCAGGTGGAGAACATGTTCTGATGATCCAAGATGTCCAGCTGGAAGAAGAGGATGCGTTGGAAACAGAGGAGGCTGACATGGTGCCGCACAGAGAGAAGTGTAAACCCCAGGCCCCTCCGGAGCATCTGAGTTTGGATCAGGAGCATCAACTGGGTGAGCTTAAACAATCTTTCCCAGCATTGTTCTCAGAAAAACCTGGACGCACTAATGTGATAAAGCATAACATTATACTGAAGGACCCTAAACCTGTTCGCCTGAGGCCTTACAGAATTCCTGAAAGAATGATGGAACCACTGAGGAAGGAGGTGGAGTTGATGTTGGACATGGGAGTCATTGAACCATCTAGAAGTGAGTGGTCAAATCCTATAGTGCTTGTTCCTAAGAAAAACACCAATGAACCTCGATTCTGCTCGGACATGAGGAAGCTGAACAGCATTTCCTGTTTTGATTCATACCCTATGCCGCGTATTGACGAGCTACTGGAGAAGTTGGGGAAAGCAAAGTACATCACAGCTTTAGACCTCTGTAAAGGTTACTGGCAAGTGCCTCTTGAGCAAGCCTGCAAAGAGTATACAGCTTTTCAGATTCCAGGAATGGATTTGTTTCATTACACTGTACTACCCTTTGGTCTTCATGCAGGGTTCGTACGGGTGCTTGAAATCCTTGAAAATGCTTGAAATTTGACGTGGTGTTTTCAAGGTTGGGAAAGTGCTTGCATTTTGGGAATGGTGCTTGAATTTGGGATAAATTGCTTGAAAATGTAAATGCTTTACTTCGCTTTTTAGATTAAAAGAAAATAAAGAAGTCGGAGCCAGCTTAATTGCTTCGCTTTTACATAAAACAGCTCCGCTCCGGCCTTCCTGCGCTATGCTCGTGACCTGCAAGTGTTTTTGTTAGGTGTGTGACCTGGGCATTCTGATAGAGTGATAGATGACAGTATGTCAGGAGGTTGCAGTTTCAACGAGCGTTGGCTAGCAGAAGACAAATACAAGCCATGGATAAGACGAGGGTCAAGCCCACGAGTAGCCTCCTGCAAAGTTTGCAAAAAATAACGATGGGAGAGTCGGCGCTGACGAGCCACATGAAAGGTACGCCGTAGTAGAGCATTTTAGATTAGGCTAACGTTGCATGTTACGTTTGTTTAAGCTAACGTTAGCAAGCTGAATGAGGGATAATAATTGCAGGGGACAATCATTTCAGGGAGCGTACCTATGTTATGTGCGTTACAGTCGCCATTCTGTGGTGTTCAGAGGATGAAGCACTCACTTGTAATTCAACCCAGTCTCACGGCATTTTGTGTTATAGTCACAAAATATAATCTATTGATTCGACACAGAACGATTTTAAAAGCAATGTATTTCTACTGGTAGTATGTTTCGTGCCTAAACCAAATGTGACTTGCTCTATCGAAATCAGTCACATTGACCCGAAGACACATTTTAGTTTGTATTACTGGTCTGGGGGAAGCTCGCGAGTGTGTGTGTGTTTGTGTATTTTTGCGTTTGTGTGTATTGTGTTTGTGTACCGGGGAAACACTCACAAGAAACACCGGCTGTTGTTATGCTTGCTGTGACGTTAAATTGCTCCGTTCTCCGCTTGTAATTATGCCTTTACAAGCTTCAAAGTTGTATTTATCATCTGAATTTGCCGAAACAAGTTTAATATTCTTTTGATCGCACAGGGATGAAACGTATACCAATAGAATCTTTGGACTCTCAGCTTTTCATATGATATACAGGGCTCGACATTATAAATGGCCCGCTGTCCCGGAAGCACTATTTAGACACCCCGGCCAGCATAAAGTAATTTCAATTTGCCCGCTCGGGCCACTAAAAAAATATTGCTTAAAAAAAAAAATGGTCCTGTGGTATTGTTATTTTGACAAAAAATTTGTTAAATTGTTTTGTTTATTAACACTACAACATAGCGTTTCGTGAGGCGGTTGTCATTGTTGGGTGAAAAGCAAACAGCTGTTTGCTGCGCAGCGCGCTCCTTCACTACAGACTCTCACTATCAATATCTATCTATCTATCTATCTATATCTATCTTTATAACTCTCTCTCTCTCTCCCTCTCTCTCAATCTATCTCTCAATCTATAAGGAACTGCAGGAGACAAAGGGTGTTGCTATAGCAACACGTCATGTTTATGTTTACACCATTGGTTTACACGCGAAATCAATAGCGTGAAAAGGGGTGGGGTCAATATGACCCGCTGGCGGAAATAGGTATAAATGGCAATTTTTGGGGCGATTTCTTCAATCTGACTTCATATAGAAAATGTTTAACAACAGAGGGTGCTACATAACACACTTTCAGGAAAAGTCGCGGACTGGGAGACTTTAATATTTTATTGAAAAAAAGTTACATACAATAAAAAAAAACAGCTGTGGGTGAAATTGACCCGATGGCGCTGCTAGTGTTAATCCCATGTAATTGTAGAATGAACACAGTCTTCCTTTGAATATGTATGAGTCAGGTGTCTTGAGTAGTCAAAATTACCTACAAATCATTGTACACATTTGTAAATATTATTTTCCACTTGTTACAATTGTAAGTCTATTTTTATGCAGCTCTGCGTGATTTTGTGGCTACAATTCAGGCTAATACGCTACCAGAGGTGGAATAAGTACTCATATATTGTACTTGAGTAAAAGTACAAGTACTCAGATCTTGTAGTGAAAGTAGAAGTACTCAGATCTTGTACTTGAGTAAAAGTATAAGTACCAGAGTGTAGGCATACTCTGTTACAGTAAAAGCCCTGTATTTAAAATGTTCCTCAAGTGAAAGTAGAAAAGTATTCTCATCAAAATCTAGTGAAAGTAGCGACAGTAAAAGTAGTCATTGTGCAGATTGGTCCATTTCAGAATAATAGATATGATATGTTTTATAATGATTGATCATGAAAGTGTTCTCAAAGCTGGTAAAGGTGCAGCTAGTTTGAATGACTTTGTATACTGCAGGGTAGCTTGTGGATTTACTCCAGGTGGAACTAAAGTCTGATTTAACACTTGATTATATTTCACATCATTCATCCACATCTGTGAAGTAACTGAAGGTATTAAATACATGTAGAGGAGGAAAAGTACACCATTTACCTCTGACTTGTGTTTACTGCCAACCTAAAAGTACCTAAAAAATAGTAATCAATAATGTATTGAAAAGTTATTTGGCTGATTGTTTTATATTGGCTCAGCCAGGTTATATGGGAGGCCCAGTCTACGTACAGATGAGTCACTCATTTTGAAATATTAAACTTAGTTTTCTTTTCTTTAATTTTTCATCCTCATATAGAATGCTATCACGAAACACACATTTGGTTGTTTATAGCATAAAGATAATCTGATTTAATGTGAGGTAGGGAAATAATCATTTGAGTATGTGTATATAAATATGTAATTTACAACAGCTGTAAGATGCTTGAAAAGCTTGAGAATGCACCTTGAAAATGCTTAAAGTGCTTGAATTTGACTTTGGAAAAGGTGTAAGAACCCTGTTCATGGAGCGCCTGCAACCTTTCAAAGATTAATGGACATTGTTCTTAATGATTGCACCAGGTTTGCAGCAGTCTACCTAGATGATGTGGTAATCTACAGTTAATCCTCGGAAGAACATCTGCAGCATCTTAAAGCTGTGTTGGGCAAGATACAGGAAGCCGGGCTAACCCTGAATGCCAACAAGTGTTCCTGGGCTCAAGAAGAGGTGAAATACCTTGGATACCTGGTTGGACGTGGGCAAATACGACCACAAGGGGAGAAGGTAAAGGCCATACAGGTAATACCCAGACCCCAGACAAAGAAGCAAGTGAGGTCCTTTTTAGGCCTGGTGGGGTGGTACAGAAGGTTTGTTCCCCACTTTGCTACATTAGCTGCCCCACTTACTGATCTAACAAAAAAATCTCCCACTAAAGTTGTGTCGAATGATGAGTGTGAAAATGCCTTCCAGGCATTAAAGAGGCAGATCTGTCAAGCTCCTGTGTTGCAGAGCCCGGACATCACAAAACAATTTATTGTGCAAGTTGATGCCTCTGGTTTTGGACTAGGAGCAGTGCTAGACCAAGGAGAGCCTGGCGAAGAGAAGCCTATAGTGTTCTTGAGTAAGAAACTGTTTGACCGGGAAAAAAAGTACTCTACGGTGGAAAAAGAGGGACTGGCTATAAAGTGGGCTATAGATTCATTGAAGTATTACCTTCTTGGAAGAGAGTTTGTGTTGCAGACAGACCACAGACCTTTGAAGTGGAGGCAATCTAAGCAGCATCAGAATGCAAGGATTCTACGTTGGTGCCTAGCCCTCCAGCCATACCAGTTCACCATACAGTATTGTCCCGGTAAGAACAATCTTATGATGACGTTTCACCAACGAGGTGTTTTGGGGAGGTATTTTCTGTTTTAGAGTTTTACTCACTACAGGGTGTACTTTGAGGGTTTTGACTCTGCACACTGTTTACATGCAGAAAAACCTTCATAACACACAAGGGGACGGGTAATAACCCGGGAAAGCATGACATGTGACCTTTAAGGACTGGTTGAAGGATCTGCCCACTGTTGATTCACACTATTGCAGAAGCACAGCGACCTACAAAGACAAGAAGTTCCTTCACCCAGGCACAACCATCTCCCAACTACATTGGGAATATCAACAGGCATCTGCAACTGCTGAAGTGAGAGCTGTTGGGATACAACATTTCACACATGTGTTCCATGAAGGAAAATATTCCGTTTTCATTCCAAGAAAAGATCAGTGTGATGTTTGTGTTTCATTCAAGCATGGAAATATCAGTAAGGATGAATATGAGGCGCATGTGAACCAGAAAGATGAAGCGAGGCAAGAGAAATCCCGCGACAAGGATTCTGCAAACAATGAGAAGTCAGTTTGGACAATGGACTTGCAAGCCGTGCTGGTGTGTCCAAAAACCCAAGCCAGCTGCGTGTATTACAAAACGAAGCTGCAGGTCCATACATTTACCCTCTTTGACTTGAAATCAAAGGAAGGGTACTGCTATATTTGGGAAGAGTCGGAGAGCGACCTCAGAAGCGAGGTATACGCACACATCCAATATCGCTATTTTGAAGGTGTGATCAAAGACAATCCAGAAATCAAGGAGATAGTAGTGTGGAGCGCTGGTTGCGGTTATCAGAACCACGATGCAAATGTGGCACTTTTATTAAATGTTTGATATTTCCGGCACAGACCCTTTCATACCGGCAATGCGCGATAGAAACAACAGGAACTGCGACGCATAAATATGCAAACACAAACCTACAGTTAAACGTTACTGCTGGAGAAGAGAGATCGCAGGGGGGTTGGGGGATCAAAGGCAACACAGTCTCACTCCCTGATAGTCCAATAGCGACGTTTGGTCAGGGTCCCGTGGCGTGCAGTTGTGACGCGCTGAGTCTCCTTCAGCTTCATAAACGGACGCAAAGAGCTTTCAACTGATTGAAATGTATTCCCATCTGCGGCGGTATTTGACGCTCAGGGAAGCACCTCATCGGTCCATGTCGGCGGCAGTTAAAGGCAATGTGAGCGTCCATTCCCATTGGATAACGGAGGATTTTACACCCAGAAGTAAGTATTCTCCTTACTGTCGATTGATTTTACAGTGATATCTGCACTACTCATCAACTCAAAAACACCAGATTATCCTTGTTAATTACACAACATTGATTGGTTTAAATTGTGTACAATGCTTTTGTATTTTTCCCCTTCGATTCGGAGAAACAAGTATTTTTTCAGAGTTTAAGATGGCCGAAGACACTACACTACCCAGAATCCTCAGCTATCGTTTGGGACTACACCATGTGCTTTGCTTGACAAACCCCGTGATTAGTCCTCAAGCTCTGTGATTGGATGTTGGAGTGGCAGTGCGCGAAGTTTACGCCGAGTGTGTCCCGGTCCATAAATGTAACGTATGCTGTCAGTTTTCAGATAAAGCAATTCTTCTGTATTCTACAATATAGTTATTTTCATCTCCCGTATTGCTTTTTCAACCCACCAGCTTTTATGGAGAAAATAAGTCATAATTATTAACCAGAGGTATGTTTCTCACTATTTTATGCATAGAAACAACAGACTACTGTGTGTGTGAGGAATCAGCTGTTATATTTTGGGTCCTTAGCTTGAAAAAAAAGAAAGAAGAGGAGGCGGAGCTAATGCCTGATCAGAATTCTACCGGAGATAAAGTTACATTCGGTTGTGATAAAACGCCATCCTGTTTAAATCACATCAAGGATTATTTCTGAAATAGTACGGAGCTCAAATGCTTTTTCTCTTGCAGGTTTATCATAATGTAAGTTCCTTTTTTTATTTCCTGCTTTTTGAAACACATCTGCTCTTCTGTATTTGTTAGCTCTGAGTGTTAGCGAGGCTTGCTAATGTAAACAAAGGAGAGATTACGTCCAAAACACGTCAGGCATTGTTTCTGATAGCAACTTTCTGTGGGTCCGCCGCCGATTTGACGTCATATCGGCAACAAATCTGTATCTGCTCTTTGTACTCCCATTTAAAAAAGATTTGGGTACGGAGGAAAAGAGAAAGTACCCCTAATTTCCACCGGGTCCGCCTGCGTCGCGGCGTTCACAAAGATCGCGGCCACTCTAGTCAATGGGTGCTATTCCAACACACGCGGTGCGTTACGGCTCAGAAGCGTCCCAGAAGCGTCTCGGCGCAGGGTTCCTCTAAAATTAGGATGAATCCTATTTTTTACGTGACGCAGCCGTAAGGTAATGTTGGGCAGGCAGGAAGTGGAACGGTCAGAGCATCCGGGCCAGGCCCATCCCCCACATATACTAATTTTGCAGACCCCCCTCCTTCTTCACAACAACTTCACTACGACACGCACAATGGACGATGAGGTTTTCATTATGGAAGTGGAAAAAAACAATATTTTAACTATGTAACCAATGCTTTTTACAAGGACAACATCAGAAAGGACAAGGCCTGGTTTATAATCGCTGGAGTTTGTGGAGTGGAAGGTAACAACTACATATTAATGTAGTTAATTACATATTACTTTCTTGTAGAAGTACAAATGTCCAGGATGCCCAAATCAATAACAAAACTGCGAGCCTGCATGCACGACGCTCCGCTTCTGAAACGCTTCTGAAGCCGACCAAAACCGCAGCGCAGCCGTAACGCGACGCAGACGGACCCGGTGGAAACTAGGGGTTAAAGTACCGATACTAATGAAACGGAGGAATCGTAACGTTTTTAACGGCAGGGTATCGCGGTACCTTTCAAGTATCGGTACACCGTGCAACACTACTCTGGTATCATGGTTGGTCTTAAAAAGTTGAGAACAAAACTCAGCAAAATGGTTATCCCTCAGTCAACCTCTTGCATTTTTACTTTTTTTACCAATTATCTGCACACAATGAAATACTTGAATGTCCAATGAAAATACTGGAATATAATTTTGGTTTCACATGAGATGATACAATGTCAGTTGTTATTTCTCATCTTGGATCAATTTACGCGAAACACATATGAGGATATTGCACAATGAAGCAATGCATGAGGCAGTAGACCGATTTTGAGCACAAAAAAAAATGGATCACAAAAAATACAAATAAATAAACTTATATGTTTCGACAGGGCCTGATTCAGAGTGGTCATTCTGCTGTTGGTTCTGGACTGGTGTTGCTGGTGTTGGTGGATAAAGCAGACTGCTCCGTGTATGGTGTCGCTGTGCCGCTGTCACGTCTGTTCCTTGATCTCTGCGTCACCGACCAATTTGATATCCGTGTGACAGAAACAATTCAAAAATAAAACAACTTTATTGTGCAGCCACGGCCGAAAAATCAAGAAGCAACGTTACTACGCTATAATCGATAATCGAGCGGCGAGCTACTGAAAAGCTGCCGGTAGCTTGCGATTGACGTGTTGGAGACCCCTGCTTTAGACAATAAGACATTAAGTTAACTGTTGAGTTGCTCAGTTTTTTTAGATTGTCAAGACTATTACTGTATAACTAATATTTCAGGTTAAGAGGCAACTTAAAATCAAGATTGGTCTTTAAATACATTTAGTTGATTTTGTCTTTTGAATTGTTTGTCTAAAGTCAAGGATCTAGAACTGGTACTCATTTTAATGATAAAGTCTGGTTATAATAGGGTGACCAGACGTCCCCGTTTTCCGGGGACAGTCCCCGTTTTTATTGGCCTGTCCCCGGAAATGTCCCCGTTTTTTAATATAGGCTAAGTTAAAAACACATAGCAAGGTGAAATAAAACGTTTCATGTCAAAAACACTGGGTAAACAGACTGTCACTGTGGTCAAGGCGGCCCCCACTTCGGAAAACACAGTCAAGCCAGCCCGCACGTTGTATTGCGGTGCACGAATATGCTATGCATTTCCGGTAGAGGCCTGTAAAAACTGCCTTCAAAATAAAAACGTTTACTCGGTCAATAACAAATATACCTAAAAAACACACCAAACATATTCATACAGATGTAGCGATTCATTTCAGACAGTTTGAAACGCGAGGGCCGTGATTGGTACGTGATCTGCCCTCGCTCAAGGGAAAACCTCCAGCTTGACTTGAGACCGCCCCTGTGATAGATAAATGTAATTATAATGAAGCCAGCTGCAATGGATCATTGATCCACCAGGGGGTGCAGTGGGGTTCCACACTGGAGCTCATGTGAAATAAAGTGAGATACAGTATGCTGGATGTACAGCGGAACTTTGTTAAGATCCATATGTCACGGATATCATACTACTGTGCTAAATAAGAGACATGTAATCATTTACAAAACATCACCATGTTGTTATTTAACAAAATAATTTTGTTATTCGAAAAAAACGAACAGGAGGAAATGCAGCCCGGCTCTCGATTTTTAATCCTAATTTAATCATCATCTTCACCACGATCATTTATGTTTATGTTCGCCGAATTGACATGAAATCACTGACACATATGAATAGACTGTATTCAACTTCATTAAAACGCTATTAACGTGCCTAAACTCAGTAATTCACCAAAAATATGTATATTTTAATGGAGTTTCGTCGGTCGATCAGGATCCCAAAGTGTAGCGGAGGGATCCTCATCTGGATGAAGGGTGTTATTTTCCCCATAAAGAACAAGTCGCTGCAAATTATCCCGCTTATTACATGGCCACATTCTCAACAAAGTAACGACATGACTCCCAATATTAATTTAAATGCTTTTATGGATTTAGAAAATGTTTTTATTGATTTAAAAAATAGTTGTATGTATTGATTTAAATTCACATGCATCCGCTAAGAAAAATAGTCCGTTGTTACAGTTTTTTAAACAGTCTGAATGAAACGGCAGCTCTCAGCTGTGTATTTACACAACTAATGGCCCATCAACCACAGCTCTCTCCCCCCCTCCCCCCCTGATCTTTCTTCTCCAGCAGCTAAATTAACAGTAGGTTACTCTGAGTGACCACAGACTGTATGTGACAAGCTTACAGTTAGTGACGTAACAACACCATAAAAGCTGGTGGGTTGAAAGCAATACGGGAGGTAAAAATAACTACAATAATTGTGACTTATTTATTGTGGCTTTTATGTTTTTAGGTATAAAATGTTATGTAATTCAGGCTTATAGTTCACCCTTCTCTAAAAGCCTTCAACAATGACAATATTCATTGTAATTTAATAAATCCTTCCAACACACATTGTAAAAAATAGCCTACTGTAAGTTAAGAAATCATTTCAATATGTACATCTTCTGATGTAACAACAATAACATTATAAATAGTAACATAGCTGAACATGGTATTGCACATTTAGCTTTGAGTGTTACTGACCTGAGATGTTTTTACTACATGAATTAAGGTGACTGAGGCTTTTTAACATACAGGGATGCAAACTCATCAGGTATGAAAAAGGTGACAAGGATCCGAGCCCCCGGCTCCCCCACCCCACGGAATGACAGAGGATTTTAGCAGTCAGAACAACTAAAGCAGCAGTGTTAATAATAACAGAAACGCCAAAGAGTCACATAATAGAAATATATAAAAGCATTTATTTCAAATTGTCGAGCAGTCAGTTTATAATTTTGGCAGCACTGTTGAGCATTTTGAAAATGTATTTTCAGGCCTCTGTGCAAGGCTTAAGTCTTTTTATCTTTATAGCCACATGGTGTAAAGTAACTAAGTTCATAAACTCAACAAGTACTATACTTGGGCACAATTTTGAGGTACTTGTACTTTATTTAAGTATTTCAATGTTTTGCTACTTTGTTCTTCTACTCCACTACAGTTCAGAGGTACATGGTGTACTTTGACTCCACTACATTTATTTAATACCTTTAGTTACTTCACAGATCTGGATTAATTAAGTGAAATATAATCAAGTGTTAAATCAGACTTTAGTTCCACCTGGAGTAAATCCACAAGCTACCCTGCAGTATACAAAGTCATTCAAACTAGCTGTCACGATTCTCATGTTATGTCACGTTTATAGTTTTGTAGGTTTGGGTGTTTTTGCTGTTTTCCATGTCATGTTTTCCTTTGGGTTATTGTCTTGTCATTAGTTTCCCTGGTGTGTCTAATTGTCTGATTATGTTCACCTGGGCCCCTGTGTTTTCTCCTCCCTCCTCACCTGTGTCTTGTTGTGTGATTGAGTCTTGTGTGTATTTAAGTTCTGGGTTGTCTGTCTGTCTTGGTCGGTTCGTCTTGTTCCCTGACTAGTTCTGCGGTGAGTGTTCTGTTTGTGTCATTGTACATTTATCTCATAGCCTTGAAATAAAGGAAGTTCAGTTTATATCTGCATTTGGGTCCTGCTTGTTTCACAAACCGTGACAGTACGAACCAACCTTAAAATGGACGCAGCAGACCTTTTGAAGCTACAGGCGGAACGTCTTGGATATTCTCTGGAGTATATTTTTTATACGTGGAAAGGCGCCTCATCTAGACGGGGTAGAGAGGCTGCGTTGAAGGAGGCAAGTCAGGAGGTTGCTCGCAAGCCCTGGCTCTGGAGCTTGTTGCCCGAGTGGCTTAGGATTTTTTCATGTAGCCCTGAGAGCCAGTCCTCATTTTCGGAGCCTTTCTTGGGGTCTGGTCTGGAGTTTGGGGGTCCACGAAGCCTCCAAAAAACTCCTAAGAGACGCAAGGCCAGGGTTCCGCGCCCAACAGCCATGGTTCCGGCTCCAGCGCCAGACCCAGCAGCCGTGGCTCCGTGCTCCAGTACCGGCCCACACAGCTTTACTTCCATACTCCATTACCTGGCTTACACAGCCAGGGTCCAGGCTTCCGCTCCGCGCCCAGCAGCCATGGTTCCGGCTCCAGAACCGGACCTTACAGCGATGTTTCCGGCTCCAGAACCGGACCTTACAGCCATGTTTCCGGGTCCAGAACCGGACCTTACAGCCATGTTCCCGGCTTCAGTGCCGGCTCCAGTAACCATGGTCCCGACTCCGGCCCCTCGTCACCTGCTGACTCATCGGCCGACGCCAGCTCCTCAAGTCCTGTCGGCGTACCGGCCAACTCCAGCACCTCGTCTCCTGTTGGCTGTCCGTCCGACGCCAGCTCCCCATGTCCTGTCAGCATACCGGCCGACTCCAGCACCTCGTCTCCGGTTGGCTGTCCATCCGACGCCAACTCCCCGTGTCCTGATGGCTGTCCGTCCGACGCCAGCCCCCCTTGTCTTGTCGGCATACCGGCCGACTCCAGCACCTCGTCTCCTGTTGGCTGTCCGTCCGACGCCAGCTCCCCGGGTTCTGTTTGCGAACCAACCCACTCAAGTGTCGTTGGAGGTCCCGCAGACTGCCTTTCTGCCGGGGGTCCTGCCAACTCCATGTCTTGTCCCGTTGGAGGTCCCGCAGACTACTCTTCTGCCGGGGGTCCTGCCAACCCCATGTCCTGAGCCGTTGGAGGTCCCGCAGACTGCTCTTCTGCCGAGGGTCCTGCCAACCCCATGTCCTGTGCCGTTGGAGGTCCCGCAGACTACTCTTCTGCCGGGGGTCCTGCCAACTCCATGTATTGTCACGTTGGAGGTCCCGCAGACTACTCTTCTGCCGGGGGTCCTGCCAACTCCATGTCTGGTCCCGTTGGAGGTCCCGCAGACTGCTCTTCTGCCGGGGGTCCTGCAAACCCCATGTCCTGCGCCGTTGGAGGTCCCGCAGACTAATCTTCTGCCGGGGGGCCTGCCAACTCCATGTCGTGTCCCGTTGGAGGTCCTGCAGACTACTCTTCTGCCGGGGGTCCTGCCAACCCCATGTCCTGAGCCGTTGGAGGTCCCGCAGACTGCTCTTCTGCCGGGGGTCCTGCCAACTCCATGTCTTGCCACGTTGGAGGTCCCGCCGACTGCTTGTCCGCTGGGGGTCCTGCCAACCCCATGTCCTGAGCCGTTGGAGGTCCCGCACGCTGCTCTTCTGCCGGGGGTCCTGCCAACCCCATGTCCTGTGCCGTTGGAGGTCCCGCAGACTCTTCTGCCGGGGGTCCTGCCAACCCCATGTCCTGAGCCGTTGGAGGTCCCGCAGACTGCCCTTCTGCCGGGGGTCCTGCCAACTCCATGTCTTGCCACGTTGGAGGTCCCGCCGACTACTCTTCCGCTGGGGGTCCTGCCAACTCCATGTCCTGTCGTGTTGGGGATTCCGCCGACTGCTCTCCTGCCGGGGAAGAAGTGTCCTCTTCCATGGGGGATCTTGCCGACACCGGCTCCTGACCGGCCTCCGGAGCTGTCTGGTCTTCACCCCTCCTCGGACTCTGCCTTGGCCCCGGGCCGTCCGCCCGAGATTCCCTCCATGGACTCTGCCTTGCCCCCGGGCCGTCGGCCCGAATTCCCCTTTTTTGAACTCTGCCTTGCCCCCGGGCCGTTCGCCCGAGACCCGTCCTCCAGACCCCCTCCACCCACCCTGCTGGATTTTTGTTTTTTTGGGACGTCTGGAATCCGTCCCTTGATGGTGGGGTTATGTCACGATGTTCATGTTATGTCACGTTTATAGTTTTCTAGGTTTGGGTGTTTTTGCTGTTTTCCATGTCATGTTTTCCTTTGGGTTATTGTCTTGTCATTAGTTTCCCTGGTGTGTCTAATTGTCTGATTATGTTCACCTGGGCCCCTGTGTTTTCTCCTCCCTCCTCACCTGTGTCTTGTTGTGTGATTGAGTCTTGTGTGTATTTAAGTTCTGGGTTGTCTGTCTGTCTTGGTCGGTTTGTCTTGTTCCCTGACTAGTTCTGCGGTGAGTGTTCTGTTTGTGTCATTGTACATTTATCTCATAGCTTTGAAATAAAGGAAGTTCAATTTATATCTGCATTTGGGTCCTGCTTGTTTCACAAACCGTGACACTAGCTGCACCTTTAGCAGCTTTGAGAACACTTTCATGATCAATCATTATAAAACATATCATATCTATTATTCTGAAATGGACCAATCTGCACAATGACTACTTTTACTGTCGCTACTTTCACTATATTTTGATAATACTTTTCTACTTTTACTTGAGGAACATTTTGAATGCAGGACTTTTACTGTAACAGAGTATTCCTACACTCTGGGACTATTACTTTTATTCAAGTACAAGACCTGAGTGCTTCTACTTTTACTCTAGTACAAGATCTGTGTGCTTCTACTTTTACTCTAGTACAAGATCTGTGTACTTCTACTTTTACTCAAGTACAAGATCTGAGTACTACTTTTACTCAAGTACAAGACCTGAGTACTTCTACTTTTACTCAAGTACAAGATCTGAGTACTTCTACTTTTACTCAAGTACAATATATATACTTACACCACCTCTGTTTATAGCCTATGAAAAAAACTATTAGAAATAGAAGGCTAAAGCTAACGTTAGCAGATAGTGACAATGTATGCTAGCCAGCTAGCTCAACGATTCCTTAAATAATATTGCCACAGAAAAACTTTTCAGTTCACATCAAGCTCTGCCGCTCCGACAGGGAGCTCTGCTCTGAACACCTGAACAGCCCGTTCTAACAGCTGTTCACCAGCGGTCCAGTCTGTGCCACAGTGACTCCGGACGCACAGTTAATATTAACGAACGCACCCGTAGGTAATGTAGCTGCTGAAGCTAGACCATCATCTCGGAGCAGCAGAGCCTTATTATACATCCATGAGCAGAGCCGACAGGCAGGAAGACTCGAGCACACAGCTCGTACTTCATTATAATATATAAAAAAAGAACACCATGCGTGTCATGATGGCACATAACAGCTCACGGCCGCAGATTACTCCGGGTCCCAGCCCCCCCCATAGCCCAAAAATATTCGTATTGCAGATCTACATGAATCACACAAACGACTTATTTTGGATTCAAAACGGCGAATTTCGCCGAAAGGTGACAAGTTTGCATCACTGAACATAGACAGAGCACAACTGAAACATAACATCTGAAACGATGTAACAACATAATACACTTGTGGGGATGCTTGGGATGTGAGGAGTGAGGGACATGTCTTAGAACGGGCGTGTCGCCTGGCAGGACAGGAGAGTGTGTGCACCAGTCTGCCTTGATCTATGAATTCATGTCCGTGACACTCACTGCTGCTCACAGCTGTTTTATAGAAGAAAATTCCTTCACTTCATGAAAGTGTTTTAACCACACACACCTCTACACACACATGACGGGTGTTATTTTCCCCATAAGGAACAAGTCGCTGCAAATTATCCCGCTTATTACACGGCTAAATTCTCAACAAAGTAACGACATGACTCCCAATATTAATTGAAATGCTTTTATGGATTTAGAAAATGTATTTTATTGATTTAAAAAATAGTTGTATGTATTGATTTAAAAAATAGTTGTATGTATTGATTTAAATTGAGATGCATCCGCTAAGAAAAATAGTCCGTCGTTACAGTTTTTTAAACATTCTGAATGAAACGACAGCTCTCAGCTGTGTATTTACACAACTAATGGCCCATCAACCACAGCTCTCTCCCCCCCTCCCCCCTTGATCTTTCTTCTCCAGCAGCTAAATTAACGGTAGGTTACTCTGAGTGACAAGCTTACAGTTAGACACAACACTGTCATTGCAAGTGACCCTCAGTTAGTTGACTTTTATGTTCAACTGCTAAATTTGTTACTGATAAAAAAGGGCTTCTACTGTACCTAATTACCTTAACACTAGAACCGCCAGAGGTTTTTGTATAGGCCTACCTAAACCTGTCAAATCCCGCTATTAGAATGTAATTTTTAACAACATAGGGTGCTACATAACACACTTTCAGGAAAAGTCAGGGACTGGGAGACTTTAATATTTTATTGAAAAAAAGTTACATTGCACACACACAACACACATCACACAAATTGACCCGATTGGCGGTTCTAGTATTAAATAAACTCACTAATTAATGAAACCAGTTCAATACGCATTATTCTTATTCTTATCATTCTTTATGAGCGTAGAAATAGTCTTAAAATCAGATCTCTTTTTTAAATGAAATCTGACGGCAGGCAGTTAGCTCTGATCACCTATGACAAATGCGCCGCACCTAATCGCTGGCCATTCAGCCACAGACACTGATCGAAATGGGGGGGAGCTAGGAGGAGCTTGGCTCCCCCGAAGAGGGAGGGAGCTCCCCTGAGGGCTGACTTTGAGATAAATAGGGGGAGCCCAAAACAATCGTGCATATTTGTGTCACACAGATTAGAAATGTTGAGTTTCTGTAAATAACAGTTCTTGAAATAAATAATAGTTATTGTTCATTACAGTTTCTGAATATTTGTTTTATATTTGTGAATATGTCTGGGTGTTGCCATCTGTATGTGGCGGCGCTGCATTCTTACTTACGTTGCTATGATTATGGCGGTGATAACGGCGCGGTATTTGAAATGTTCATATTGATATTTTTTTAACTCTGGCTGTGTAATAAAAAAATATGGCAAAACGAAAACAGCCAAGCGTCACAGCTTTTGGATTCACAAGCAAAGAAGCGAAGGAGTCTAAAAATGACAACGTGAACGGAAAACAACTTTTAGTTGGCCGGCTGTAAGCGGCGTTAGGGTCGAGTTTGACAGCTCCACACCGAGGGAGAGGCCTGCCGATGCGGAGCCTGAAGACGCTTCAACAACGGCCACATCCGCCGGCATAGTGACACCGTCTGTATTAGTAGAAGAGTGTTTTTATAGCAATTGATCACATCCGCGCTGCTGCGCCAGTCAACAGAGCGTGCGTGTGACATATTTAGTAGCAGGATGTGCTCTTAAAAATAGGGCTCCCCGAAAGCAAATGGGTAATTCGAAAACTGACAGAGCTCCCTCTATACAAATCAAACTGTAGAAGGTTTGAAAGCACTTATTGTTTTAAATAATGGTCGGAATGTGACCTGTGAGCCTTCTGAATTACCGTGGGACAGTACATTCTAAACTAAAATGTTCAATCAATAAAGTAACATCTTATCTTATCTTAATATCTTCATATTATTAATAATAATAATAAATCATACAGTATGTGTCCGAAAGGGAGCAGGAGGAAGCAAACACAAAAATATACTGCATATTAAAGCAAACGATTGTAAAGGTTAAAGTATGAGCATAACAAATAAAGAAGTGTAATGTAAACATTTACATTATAATTATGATTATTTAATATATAAAGACTATATATTATTGAATTACAAGATTAGATATACTTTAGTTGATCTAAAATATTGATGTGTTCAAATCCTCTCCAAAACACAACTGAAAGTCCATGAAACTTGTCTTTCTGTATTTGTGAATGAAGCGCCATCTCCTGGTTAAAACCTGAAATTGAAAATCTGGCAACGCCCTCTTGGAAAATAGTGGGAGGGCTTAACATTCCTCTATACTGGTCTTTGGCAGGCCGTAGGCAGGAAGCTGTAAGCTGGAGTCCGAAATTCAGTGCTCCATCTGTATATACTGGGGCTTAAATTAAGAAATATGTACAGTACAACTATTTATGATCAATAATAATTTAAAACAAACTATATATAACTACCACATTATAAGTGAGTGAATGTAAAATGTAAGGATACAGTTATGAAGACATATCTGACATTTCCACTGGGTGACTGATTTCAATTGATGTCACGTTAAATGTAAGTTTCGTTTTTTTTTTGTTATAGCACCTCCTAAAGGCAACTGGCGTGATTGCAGCCTTTTTATGCTATTTTTGGATGTAGGTGTTTTCATTGGTCAGTAGATGTCACATTGCATGGTCACATGACTGAGTTGAAAGATCAGCGGCTATGTTTTTCCAGCAGAACAGCTAAGCCTCATCCCAATAGAGAACCGCAGTGACGCGTCCAAAAACCCGGAAGTAAGTTAGCATTTTTAGCACTTCCGGTTCCTTCGTCAAAAAGCAATGCATTTTTTCCATAGGGTTTTGGAAAATAGCTCAAAATAAGGTCTGTGGTTGACACACATTTAAGAGATAAATCACGTTTTGTTCTACGACATTAAATACATCAGCAGTGACCCCACTGGTGATCTTTGAAGAGTTTACGTGTCTGAAAAACGATGGTTGTTACAGAGTGGCTGAATAGGACTACAGAAATTGTCGAGGCCGTTATACGTCATTACGCCTAACACGTAAACACTCCCGCTAAGTTTGTTTTCCCCTGTGTTCTGCTTGAAAGCAAGTACATGCCTATCTTTAGTATCCGTATATCTATATCTGACCATTAGAATCTGTATTTTTGAAATTGTGGTTTTTAACACCGTAGTTTTACAAATTATAGAATAATGAATTACCAGTGTTTTCCAATTTTACTCGGCAGTTCGTTTCGTTAGCTAACGTTAGCTAAAGCTAGTGCTACTAGTTAGCTACACAATGGTTTGTTGCTTTGCTCCGGGTTGCAACCACAGGTCTTCGCATGAAACGTGCTTGTTCTATCGTTTCCCGGCCAATGTTTTCCAAAGGAGAGTCTGGATTCGTGCCATGAGGTAAGCTGACGTTACATTTTTGTCCATATCACGGTGAAATGTAAATGATGGGTTGTGACTGCAGGGCTCGATATTTAAGGACTGCCCGATGGCCCGGGGCCATCTAGTATTTAGCCCGGGCCATGAAGCCTCACCTGCTGGTTGCCCGATCAGGCAATCTATTATGCCAGTATCATGCAGCTCGCGGATCCAGTAATGAGTGACCCGACAGTAAAACTAAACATATCTATAACTAGTTTAGGTAGTTTGAGAGCTAATTAAAATAGCTACGTGTGATATTCTAACCTGAAGCGTGTGTTTTGTCCGCTCACCGCTGCATGTGATCATGCAGAGCTGCGTGTCAACTTGTCAGCAGCAGCTGATCTCTCTCTCCCGGCAGATTAGACTTCACTCCCATTTATGTCCATATCAATCAGATCCAGCTAGTTCTAGCTAATGATAGGACTACCTGCTTATTAAAAGACACCTAAACAATAACCGTCGCTATGCAACTGGGTGAGGCCACAAAGTATAGCGCAGCATTATGCATTTGTTTACATGCCCACCGGAACCCCGAGGCATTACCAACAGATCAACGCACAATCAACCCATACAGGACATCTCTTTCTCCACATTAAGTGTTAAACATTAGAATTTACTATTCTTGTCTGTCACGTACTCTTCTTGTCTGTCACATAAGTGGCGCAACTGAAGCGGTATTGCGCTAAAGGTAAATTATTTTGACCGAAGAGATTTAGATTTGCCGGCTAATGGGAACTCTGACGTCGCCATTTTGTGTGCTTCGCGGATGCGCTCGACTCCTCTCGGCTCCTCTCGAAAATCACATGTACATTTTACATTTATATTCAATTTAATATCCCATCCCTCACATACTTTTGTATATATAATAACTTATATTTTGTTTGTCTTGTTATGCTGCTACAACACAAACATTTCCCAAATGGGGATCAATACAGTAATATCTTATCTTAATTAATTAAGAAATATAACTATTATAATTAGTCTAGCAGCTGACACCTATTTTCAATATGGATTAATCTACCATTTATTTCTTTAGTTCAATTTTGATCGATAAAAACGTCAAAATAGTGAAA
Organism: Notothenia rossii; assembly: GCF_949606895.1. Classification (NCBI taxonomy): domain Eukaryota; kingdom Metazoa; phylum Chordata; class Actinopteri; order Perciformes; family Nototheniidae; genus Notothenia; species Notothenia rossii. The sequence continues at coordinate 33,348,746 of NC_136903.1, forward strand.
ATGTTCACGAGACTTATCAAAGTGCAAGGTTATATCTTTAGATGTTTTGTTTTAGCCTATGTACTGTATGTCTTAATGCTCTTATATGTGACGGGGTGACTTCCATGAAACTAATATTTTATATCTTCCCAACAGACGAGCTGACAGGAAACCTAACACTCTAACAACCACAACATTGCAAAGGCGAGTAAATGTCAATTAAAAACGATTTACAATTTTTTAATTTCTTCTTCTTTCTTGCAGTGAGGTGAAGCTGACCTTGCACTTGGTGCCAGTAAGGATGTTCCTCACGCAGGCTGAATATTTCTCCTTCCTTACTGACACAGAAGCCCTTGATTTGCAATGCTTCACTAATTGTCATTTCCCTGGCTCCGTAGGGACACTTTACCTCCAGCACAGCGGAAGACCCTACCAGACCATCTGGAGATGCCCCCAACAATCCTGATTGGGAGAGCCACAAATCTGACTCATGAACCTGCATCTGGGTTGCAGTGGTGAATGCCCTGACGCCCTCACATTCATTCATAGTCCCCCACTGTACAGACAAAACACCACCAAGGGCCTGTTGTTGCCCTAGCACCCTGGCAATAGACCCTTTTTGTGTTTGTACACAATGATGACGTAGAACGTATGCGCGCGCATGGTGGCAACAGAAGGATGGCAGAGATAAACAGCTTGTCAAGCTACGCAACGGGATTATCAACTAAAGATCGTGAATGTTACCTTAACAAGTTGACTTTGACAAATGGTGTCCGACTTCCAGATCCGTGTTCTATTGATGAGTGGGTTGAAGACGTTAGCAAGTGGCCGAATATACAGTGGCCAGATATATATACCTATTTAATTGAGAAACCGAGCGTGTACACCAGAGAGAAATTACGAGCCTATAAGTCAGTGGATGCTTACGAATACGTTGTCTGTGGTCATGTACAGAACGTCAAATACCATGAAATAGACTCAGAGTTTTGTATTTTGAGATCAGAAATTCTCCCTAGTCAAAGACAAGGACACAAGACAACGATGTATGAGGCTTGGGTCATAATCAACCAACGAGAAAACTACGTCCTCACAGCGAATTGCACCTGTATGGCGGGGTAAGTAGCCTATTATTTGGTTTTGTGGGCTTGTAGGTAACAGTTCAGGGGTGTGTTACTGTCCTTTCAGCTGGCTATTACTCTCCTTTCCATATCAAAAATCGTATGCCTTGCCCTGTAACTTTCTCATCATAACCAGGGTTTGAAACTAACATTTTCATGAACAACAACACAGTGACAACAGGGTTCAAAATGTCAGCAGCCAATATCATTCAGTTACATTCAAAACCTGATTAAGCTTAGGATACTCACATGTCTAGTAAGTTAGATGTTTACCTACTTCATAGCCAGAGCCGAGATTTGTCTGAGAGCAAATGTTACTTTCAAGCCCAGTATGTTTATTATGATTTTTTGACATTTCAGGCTTGGGTCATGCTGCAGCCATGCAGCTGCAATATTATTCAAAGTTGAGCTCTATGTTAGGATGGGAAGGACAGAGAAAGCAGCGGTTACTTCTGGAGTGTGCATGTGTTAAGACATCAGCAGGAAAGAAGTCAGACCAGCTCCATTGAGGGAAATCAGCTTCCACAAACCAAAGAGGCTTGGCAGGCAACTTCCAGCAGCTTCAACATCTGCTAGAAAGAATAGTATCACACCCAGAGGCATGTAATAGTTGACAGAGCCGAGATAAGTTTCCTTTTTGCCATAGTGCATTTAATTAATGCTCAGGATTTCTCCTCAGTGTTTTGACACCATAATGTAGCCTGAGAAAGGTGTTACTTGGTGATGCAGAGATGAAAAGGCCTACAGATCAACGTGGGATCATGACTTTTTGTAAACATACAAGCTCAGTTTGAATAGTTTCAGTATCATTTGTTATGTTAGTTTGAATATGTCTGTCCTTTTGTCTTCAGATTACTGATTCTAGAAATTCGATTGTTTGTTATCTACAGCTTAACTGGTCTGGTTTTAGAATAATTCAGTCATTATTCTTAAAATGTGAACATTATGCAGCACACTAATTGTGTCTTTTTGTTGCTATATTATCAGTGTTGACAGATGATGACATCCGGGAACTGCGGGATGTGGACCCAGGTGCTGCAGTGCTGACGAGCCTGGAAAACAGTGACACGGACACTGCATCGTCTGACACTGATTCAGAGGAGCATCCAGACTTACCTGAGCCCTTGACTGCTTTATTTGATGCAACACTCCGGGAACTCTCACCACAGGAAATGAAGGTGAAATGTGAGGATACATTTCACAAACTAAAAACGACACTACAACCTCAACAATGTGAGAAACTGGAATTTGTGACACGGAAACAGTCAAGGTCAAATGAGTGGCACACCTATAGGGCTGGTCGGATCACAAGCACCAAATTTCACCATGCAGCCACAACTGACAAGATCAGCAAAACATACCTAAATGATATAATACAGTACAACAAAACAGAGTTAAATGTCCCATCTGTGCTCTGGGGTAAAAACATGGAGGAAACGGCAAGACAAGCCTACACTGCATTTATGTCCCAAAGCCATCCAGATTTCAGCATCAGCTCATGTGGCTTAGTAGTGCAACCTTCTGAGCCACACCTTGGATCATCGCCAGATGGGATAGCAAGATGTACCTGCTGTGGAAAAGGGGTGGTAGAGATAAAATGTTTCTACAAATACAGGAATAGCCTTCAAGGATGTACAGAAGACAAGCAGTTTTGTCTGGACAAGTCATTCTCGTTGAAACATTCACACACATACTACTATCAAACTCAACTTCACATGTTTGTGTGTGGTGTTAGCTACTGTGACATTGTGTTGTGGACTAAGGAGAAGTTCATTGTGCAACGTATCCTAAGAAATGAAGAGTTTCTGCAGGAGGCTTTGCCAAAAGCACATGAGCTCTTTAAATCGAGTGTGTTGCCTGAATTACTGACAAGAAGACATGATCCTGCCTTGGTGTCAAAGAGAGCCTGCGAATACTGTGAAAGACCAGATTTTGGTAAAATTATAATATGTGTCAAATGCAACAACCACATTCACACATTCACTACAGTTGTGCACACATAAAAAGGAAGCCAGCAACATGGTTATGTAAGAAATGTCTGAGAGTTGAGGCTTGAATGCCTTCATGTAGGAGTGGGCAATATAATGTATTGTATTGCGATAGGAGACCAGATATGGTGTTAGATGTCGGTTATGGATTGTCTTTCCCTGGTTGTTAAAGTTGGATTACAGTTGAAACAATGAATTCATCATCAGCCTTTTCTTTGATGTTGTTATTGACAGTTGTGTCTAGATGCACTTCAGTGCAACAAGATATTTTAAGTTTTATTCTGTAATGCTATATATGTATCCATAGAGATAATTTGCGACCTAAAATTATTATTTACATTACATTGCATTTAGCTGACGCTTTTATCCAAAGCGACTTACAATAAGTGCATTCGACCAGGAAGATACAACCTTGAAGAAAACAGAATCATATAAGTACATCAGGTTTCATAGAGCCAAACACTTCAAGTGCTACTCAACTGGCTTTAGATAAGCCAGTCCTTTATTAGTATATAAGTGCTTTGTTAGTAATTCAATCGCTCGAAGTGAAGTCTAAAGAGATGAGTTTTCAGTTTGCGCCGTAAGATGTGTAAGCTTTCTGCTGTCCTGATTTCAATGGGGAGCTCATTCCACCATTTTGGAGCCATGATAGCAAACCCACGTGTTTTTGCTGACGGGAACTTGGGTCCCCCTCGCAGTGCGGGTGCAGCGAGCTGTTTGGCCGATGCAGAGCGGAGTGCACGTGCTGGGGTGTACAGTTTAACCATGTCCTGGATGTAGGAAGGGCCAGATCCATTCGCAGCATGGTACGCAAGTACCAGTGTCTTGAAGTGGATTCTAGCAGTTACTGGAAGCCAGCGAAGGGAGCGGAGGAGTGGTGTGGTGTGGGAGAATTTAGGAAGGTTGAAGACCAGACGAGCCGCTGCATTCTGGATGAGCTGCAGAGGTCGGATGGCACATGCAGGTAGACCAGCCAAGAGGGAGTTGCAGTAGTCTAGGCGTGAGATGACGAGGGCCTGGACCAGAACCTGCGCTGATGTCTGGGTCAGCTGGGGACGTATACTCCTGATGTTGTAAAGCGTGTATCTGCAGCAGCGAGTTGTTGCAGCAATGTTTGCAGTGAAGGACAGTTTGTTATCTAGGACCACACCCAGATTCCTTGCAGTCTGAGTTGGGGAAACAACAGAGGTGCCGATGTTGATTGTTAGGTCAAGAGTGGGACAATCTTTTCCCGGAAGGAAAAGCAGTTCAGTCTTGTCAAGGTTGAGCTTGAGGTGATGAGCAGACATCCACCGAGAGATGTCTGCTAGGTAAGCAGAGATGCGTGCGACGACCTGGGTCTCTGAGCGGGGAAAGGACAGAATTAGTTGGGTGTCGTCAGCGTAGCAGTGGTATGAAAAACCATGCGGGCTAATGACAGACCCGAGCGAGTTTGTGTACAAGGAGAAGAGGAGGGGACCAAGAACAGAGCCCTGAGGGACCCCTGTAGTTAATTGACAAGGGTCGGACTCGGACCCTCTCCAAGTAACCCTGTAGGTGCGGTCTTTGAGGTATGAGGGCAGGAGGGAAAGTGCAGTGCCTGAAACTCCAAGTTCTTGGAGAGTGCGAAGGAGGATCTGATGGTTCACCTTGTCGAATGCAGCAGACAGGTCCAGAAGGATGATGACAGAGGAGAGGGAGGCTGCTTTAGCAGTGTGCAGTTTGTCAGAGACAGCAAGGAGAGCAGTTTCTGTTGAGTGACCTGCCTTGAAACCAGACTGGTGCGGATCCAGAAGGTTGTTCTGATGGAGATAACAGGAGAGTTGTTTAAAGACAGCGCGTTCAAGTGTTTTTGACAGGAACGGGAGGAGAGAGACAGGCCTGTAGTTTATAACATCAGACGGGTTGAGAGTGGGTTTCTTTAGGAGAGGGTTTACTCTTGCCTCCTTGAGACTGTTTGGAAAGTGACCAGAAGTTAGAGAAGTGTTGATGAAATGGGTGAGAAACGGTAGAATATCAGGAGCGATAGTCTGAAGGAGGTTTGAGGGGATAGGGTCCAGAGGACAGGTGGTAGGACGGGCAGAGGTAACGAGGGTAAGAACCTCACTTGGAGAGAGAGGGGAGAAGGAGGTTAGTGTGTGGGTGAAGGGAGGGTCTGGTGACCCAGTGGTGAGTAAAGGTGAGTCAGAAAAAGAAGAGCGAATATCATCAACCTTTTTTTCAAAGTGGTTAACAAAGTCGCTTGACAGAAGGGAGGAGGGGGAAGGGGCTTTTGGGGGGGTCCAAGAGGGTGGAGAAGATGGAAAATAGTTTTTGGGGATTGGAATAGGAAGATTGGATCTTATCTTGAAATAAAGTGCTTTTTGCCTGAGAGATCGAAGCAGAGAAAGAGGATAGGAGAGCCTGATAGGTTAGGAGGTTGTCATGGTGTTTGGATTTCCACCGTTTCCGCTCTGCTGCCCGAAGGATGGTTCTATTAGCACGCAGTTATTTCATAGGCATATTTTTATACATATGTATTTATTTAATTATTTATGTATTTATTTATGTATTTAATTTTGGCTTACAGTAAATAGCATTCCATAGTAAATTGCCTTAACAAATGTATATTTTTAAGTTTAGTTTTTTAAAAAGGGACTTCATAAACATAACATTTTAAAATTAAAAGAGCTTTACTAAAAAAATAAACATTGCAACGCTTTTTATTCAAAGAATAAATGTTCGTCTGAGAAATGCTGATTCAAAATTGATTTGACAAGTCGGGGCAGTTCCTGTTTTCTGTCAGAAGAGGGGTATTCGTCACAGCTTGCTGTATTTACACCCTCCACCTTAAAGAAGGAGCCTCATTCAGCTGAGTGTGTGTCACATTAATGCTTGTTTTAGTATATATATGTTGACTAGTAGATATTGTATAATAGGGTATAATGTAAAACTAGTCCCTGAACATACATTTTGAATGATGATAATGAATCTACTAATGACCAAATCAAATGATGTTCAGAAGGATAAACTAGACCAATGCTGGTTTACTCAAACGGAATAAAAGATTGTTTTGATATTTGAATCCAGGAATGTAACTGGCTGATGTGCAAACAGATTATCCAGAAAGGTCAGTGGGTTGGTTTGGACTCATCTAAGGAAAAGGTACGCTGCAGACGTCAGCCATCCGTCACACAGTTTATAGTAAAGAGTCACTCCAGATGGGATCCATCACACAGAGGCATCCAGGCTGATGCTGTTTACTTCAACCATCTCCAGCTCTGAGAACTGCTTTCAGTTAGATTCCCAGGTTTAGAAACACTCACACACACACGCATACACACACGCACGCACAAACACACAATAATATTTAAGTCCTATTAAGTGCGGAACTAAAGCTGACATACACACTAAAACACACACATGAGGACATACTCACATGTGTAGCATCTTTTCTCTCCCTCACACCCATATAAACACACACACACACACACACACACACACACACACACACACACACACACACACACACACACACACACACACACACACACACACACACACACACACACACACACACACACACACACACACACACACATACACACACATACACACACACACACACACACCACTATATTCCACAAAAGTAGTGTGTACCTCATCAGCAGAACTAAATCTGACATGCACACAGCTACATACACCCAGAGTCACACACGTGGACATACTCACATACTGTATTTAGCACCTTTTCTTTCACAAACACACTTTTACATGTGGACAAAAAGCAAAAAAAATCATTTTTGTAAAAGTGTTTTTGTCCTAGCTCATTTCCATGAAGTTTTATTATACACACACACACACACACACACACACACACACACACAAACACACACACACACACAGACACACACACACACACCAGAAGATGGCGCTTCATTCACAAATACAGAAAGACAAGTTTCATGGACTTTCAGTTGTGTTTTGAAGAGCATTTGAACACATCAATATTTTAGATCAACTAAAGTATATCTAATCTTGTAATTCAATAATATATAGTCTTTATATATTAAATAATCATAATTATAATGTAAATGTTTACATTACACTTCTTTATTTGTTATGCTCATACTTTAACCTTTACAATCGTTTGCTTTAATATGCAGTATATTTTTGTGTTTGCTTCCTCCTGCTCCCTTTCGGACACATACTGTATGATTTATTATTATTATTAATATGAAGATATTATTAAGATAAGATAAGATGTTACTTTACTGATTGAACATTTTAGTTTAGAATGTGCTGTCCCACGGTAATTCAGAAGGCTCACAGGTCACATTCCGACCATTATTTAAAACAATAGGTGCTTTCACACCTTCTACAGTTTGATTTGTATAGAGGGAGCTCTGTCAGTTTTCGAATTACCCATTTGCTTTCGGGGAGCCCTATTTTTCAGAGAACATCCTGCTACTAAATATGTCACACGCACGCTCTGTTGACTGGCGCAGCAGCGCGGATGCGATCAATTGCTATAAAAACACTCTTCTACTAATACAGACGGTGTCATTATGCCGGCGGATGTGGCCGTTGTTGAAGCCTCTTCAGGCTCCGCATCGGCAGGCCTCTCCCTCGGTGTGGAGCTGTCAAACTCGACCCTAACGCCGCTTACAACCGGCCAACTAAAAGTTGTTTTCCGTTCACGTTGTCATTTTTAGACTCCTTCGCTTCTTTGCTTGTGAATCCAAAAGCTGTGACGCTTGGCTGTTTTCGTTTTGCCATATTTTTTTATTACACAGCCAGAGTTAAAAAAATATCAATATGAACATTTCAAATACCGCGCCGTTATCACCGCCATAATCATAGCAACGTAAGTAAGAATGCAGCGCCGCCACATACAGATGGCAACACCCAGACATATTCACAAATATAAAACAAATATTCAGAAACTGTAATGAACAATAACTATTATTTATTTCAAGAACTGTTATTTACAGAAACTCAACATTTCTAATCTGTGTGACACAAATATGCACGATTGTTTTGGGCTCCCCCTATTTATCTCAAAGTCAGCCCTCAGGGGAGCTCCCTCCCTCTTCGGGGGAGCCAAGCTCCTCCTAGCTCCCCCCCATTTCGAACAGTGTCTGTGGCTGAATGGCCAGCGATTAGGTGCGGCGCATTTGTCATAGGTGATCAGAGCTAACTGCCTGCCGTCAGATTTCATTTAAAAAACAGATCTGATTTTAAGACTATTTCTGCGCTCATAAAGAATGATAAGAATAAGAATAATGCGTATTGAACTGGTTTCATTAATTAGTGAGTTTATTTAAAACTAAAACCGCCAATCGGGTCAATTTGTGTGATGTGTGTTGTGTGTGCAATGTAACTTTTTTTCAATAAAATATTAAAGTCTCCCAGTCCCTGACTTTTCCTGAAAGTGTGTTATGTAGCACCCTATGTTGTTAAAAGTTGCATTCTAATAGCGGGATTTGACAAGTTTAGGTAGGCCTATACAAAAACCTCTGGCGGTTCTAGTGTTAAGGTAATTAGGTACAGTAGAAGCCCTTTTTTATCAGTAACGAATTTAGCAGTTGAACATAAAAGTCAACTAACTGAGGGTCACTTGCAATGACAGTGTTGTGTCTAACTGTAAGCTTGTCACTCAGAGTAACCTACCGTTAATTTAGCTGCTGGAGAAGAAAGATCAAGGGGGGAGGGGGGGAGAGAGCTGTGGTTGATGGGCCATTAGTTGTGTAAATACACAGCTGAGAGCTGCCGTTTCATTCAGACTGTTTAAAAAACGGTAACAACGGACTATTTTTCTTAGCAGATGCATGTCAATTTAAATCAATACATACAACTATTTTTTAAATCAATACATACAATTATTTTTTAAATCAATAAAAGACATTTTCTAAATCCATAAAAGCATTTCAATTAATATTGGGAGTCATGTCGTTACTTTGTTGAGAATGTGGCCGTGTAATAAGCGGGATAATTTGCAGCGACTTGTTCCTTATGGGGAAAATAACACCCGTCATGTGTGTGTAGAGGTGTGTGTGGTTAAAACACTTTCATGAAGTGAAGGAATTTCCTTCTATAAAACAGCTGTGGGCAGCAGTGAGTGTCACGGACATGAATTCATAGATCAAGGCAGACTGGTGCAAACACTCTCCTGTCCTGCCAGGCGACAAGCCCGTTCTAAGCCGTGTCCCTCACTCCTCACATCCCAAGCATCCCCAAAAGTGTATTATTTTGTTACATCGTTTCAGATGTTATGTTTCAGTTGTGCTCTGTCTATGTTCAGTGATGCAAACTTGTCACCTTTCGGCGAAATTCGCCGTTTTGAATCCAAAATAAGTCGTTTGTGTGATTCATGTAGATCTGCAATACAAATATTTTTGGGGTATGGGGGGGGCTGGGACCCGGAGTAATCTGCGGCCGTGAGCTGTTATGTGCCATCATGACACGCATGGTGTTCTTTTTTTATATATTATAATGAAGTACGAGCTGTGTGCTCGAGTCTTCCTGCCTGTCGGCTCTGCTCATGGATGTATAATAAGGCTCTGCTGCTCCGAGATGATGGTCTAGCTTCAGCAGCTACATTACCTACGGGTGCGTTCGTTAATATTAACTGTGCGTCCGGAGTCACTGTGGCACAGACTGGACCGCTGGTGAACAGCTGTTAGAACGGGCTGTTCAGGTGTTCAGAGCAGAGCTCCCTGTCGGAGCGGCAGAGCGTGATGTGAACTGAAAAGTTTTTCTGTGGCAATATTATTTAAGGAATCGTTGAGCTAGCTAGCTAGCATACATTGTCGCTATCTGCTAACGTTAGCTTTAGCCTTCTATTTCTAATAGTTTTTTTCATAGGCTATAAACAGAGGTGGTATAAGTATATATGTTGTTGAGTAAAAGTAGAAGTACTCAGATATTGTACTTGAGTAAAAGTAGAAGTACTCAGGTCTTGTACTTGAGTAAAAGTAGAAGTACTCAGATCTTGTACTTGAGTAAAAGTAGAAGCACACAGATCTTGTACTAGAGTAAAAGTAGAAGTACTCAGGTCTTGTACTTGAGTAAAAGTAGAAGCACACAGATCTTGTACTAGAGTAAAAGTAGAAGTACTCAGGTCTTGTACTTGAGTAAAAGTAGAAGTACTCAGATCTTGTACTTGACTAAAAGTAATAGTCCCAGAGTGTAGGAATACTCTGTTACAGTAAAAGTCCTGCATTCAAAATGTTCCTCAAGTAAAAGTAGAAAAGTATTATCATCAAAATATAGTGAAAGTAGCGACAGTAAAAGTAGTCATTGTGCAGATTGGTCCATTTCAGAATAATATACATGATATGTTTTATAATGATTGATCATGAAAGTGTTCTCAAAGCTGCTAAAGGTGCAGCTAGTTTGAATGACTTTGTATACTGCAGGGTAGCTTGTGGATTTACTCCAGGTGGAACTAAAGTCTGATTTAACACTTGATTATATTTCACTTAATTAATCCACATCTGTGAAGTAACTAAAGGTATTAAATACATGTAGTGGAGTCAAAGTACACCATGTACCTCTGAACTGTAGTGGAGTAGAAGAACAAAGTAGCAAAACATTGAAATACTTAAATAAAGTACAAGTATCTCAAAATTGTGCCCAAGTATAGTACTTGTTGAGTTTATGAACTTAGTTACTTTACACCATGTGGCTATAAATATAAAAAGACTTAAGCCTTGCACAGAGGCATGAAAATACATTTTCAAAATGCTCAACAGTGCTGCCAAAATTATAAACTAACTGCTCCACAATTTAAAATAAATGCTTTTATAAATTTCTATTAGATGTGACTCTTTGGCGTTTCTGTTATTATTAACACTGCTGCTTTAGTTGTTCTGACTGCTAAAATCCTCTGTCATTCCGTGGGGTGGGGGAGCCGGGGGCTTGGATCCTTGTCACCTTTTTCATACCTGATGAGTTTGCATCCCTGTATGTTAAAAAGCCTCAGTCACCTTAATTCATGTAATAAAAACATCTCAGGTCAGTAACACTCAAAGCTAAATGTGCAATACCATGTTCAGCTATGTTACTATTTATAATGTTATTGTTGTTACATCAGAAGATGTACATATTGAAATGATTTCTTAACTTACAGTAGGCTATTTTTTACAATGTGTGTTGGAAGGATTTATTAAATTACAATGAATATTGTCATTGTTGAAGGCTTTTAGAGAAGGGTGAACTATAAGCCTGAATTACATAAAATGTTATACCTAAAAACATAAAAGCCACAATAAATAAATCACAATTATTGTAGTTATTTTTACCTCCCGTATTGCTTTCAACCCACCAGCTTTTATGGTGTTGTTACGTCACTAACTGTAAGCTTGTCACATACAGTCTATGGTCACTCAGAGTAACCTACTGTTAATTTAGCTGCTGGAGAAGAAAGATCAGGGGGGGAGGGGGGGAGAGAGCTGTGGTTGATGGGCCATTAGTTGTGTAAATACACAGCTGAGAGCTGCCGTTTCATTTAGACTGTTTAAAAAACTGTAACAACGGACTATTTTTCTTAGCGGATGCATGTGAATTTAAATCAATACATACAACTATTTTTTAAATCAATAAAAACATTTTCTAAATCCATAAAGGCATTTCAATTAATATTGGGAGTCATGTCAACTTTGTTGAGAATGTGGCCATGTAATAAGCGGGATAATTTGCAGCGACTTGTTCTTTATGGGGAAAATAACACCCTTCATCCATATGAGGATCCCTCCGCTACACTTTGGGATCCTGATCGACCGACGAAACTCCATTAAAATATACATATTTTTGGTGAATTACTGAGTTTAGGCACGTTAATAACGTTTTAATGAAGTTGAATACAGTATATTCATATGTGTCAGTGATTTCATGTCAATTCGGCGAACATAAACATAAATGATCGTGGTGAAGATGATGATTAAATTAGGATTACAAATCGAGAGCCGGGCTGCATTTCCTCCCGTTCGTTTTTTTCGAATAACAAAATTATTTTGTTAAATAACAACATGGTGATGTTTTGTAAATGATTACATGTCTCTTATTTAGCACAGTAGTATGATATCCGTGACATATGGATCTTAACAAAGTTCCGCTGTACATCCAGCATACTGTATCTCACTTTATTTCACATGAGCTCCAGTGTGGAACCCCACTGCACCCCCTGGTGGATCAATGATCCATTGCAGCTGGCTTCATTATAATTACATTTATCTATCACGGGGGCGGTCTCAAGTCAAGCTGGAGGTTTTCCCTTGAGCGAGGGCAGATCACGTACCAATCACGGCCCTCGCGTTTCAAACTGTCTGAAATGAATCGCTACATCTGTACTGTATGTCTTAATGCTCTTATATGTGACGGTGTGACTTCCATGAAACTAATATTTTATATTTTCCCAACAGACGAGCTGACAGGAAGCCCAATGCCTGTTCCCGCATCTGCAGCTGTCTTTTTCTTTTACAAAAGAGAAAAAGGCCTGTTTCATTTGAAGCACAGAATGTAGAAGAGCATTCCTACTGTCTGAGAGGGATAATTGATGGAATGGAGGAAGAAGCTGCGTGTCTAATGACTGAGGAGGAAGCAGGTCCATCAACACAGGCGGCTGCTAATGAAGATCCTCAACCACTGTCTGAGAATGCCGAGGAGCAAGCAACCACGGTAGAAGAAACACTTCAATCTCAGCAAAGACACATAATGCAGCTAGAGATCCAGCTAGAGGAGTCCAAGGCAAAGCAGAGTTACTACCGTGACAAGTATTCTGGTCAGCTGAGTGAAAAGGTTCTTCGGATGGAGACAGGATTGCCAGATAGAGACACATTCAGTGCTGTGTGTGAGTATGTTGCTCGTTTTGAGGGTTCCATTACATACCCAGAAGGTTGGTTCCCCAAAGCACTGAGTCTTGAAGACCAAGTTTTCATGACCCTCATGAAACTGCGTCATAATTACACACACCTATATCTGGCTGCACTCTTTCACTGTGGTGAAAGCACTGTCAGAAATGTGATTGTCACATTTATAGAGGTTCTCCACAAATTACTTTTTAAGGACATAATGAGTACTGTTCCCAGCCGGGAGAAAAATAAAACCAGCTTGCCTTCTTCATTTCGGCACATCCAAAACTGCAGAATGATAGTGGATTGTACGGACATCAAAATTGCTATCCCCAAGCAAATGGATATCCAGAAAGAGACCTACTCTGCTTACCGTGGCATGCACTCCTTCAAACTACTGCTCGGGGTAGCACCAAATGCTGTGATCACATACTGCAGCAAACTATACCCAGGATCAACAAGTGACAAAGAGATAGTACGGGATTCTGGTGTTCTTCAGCATTTCAAACCTGGAGATCTGATATTGGCTGACAAGGGATTCTTAATCCAGAACATTCTTCCTGAAGGAGTCACTGTCAACATTCCCCCATTCCTCTGTCATGGCCAACTGACACACAGCGAAGCACAGGCTACAAAGCTTATCGCACAAAATAGGATTCACGTCGAGAGAGCAAATGCTCGTTTGAAAGAATTTAGGATCCTAAAGTTCATTCCATCTCACCTGAGGCCCTTCGCAGATAAACTGGTGCAGGTATGTTGCGCACTAGTGAACTTCCAACGTCCTCTCATAAAAGAGGTGGGAGAAAAATAGTGTCTTTTCACATGTAAACACATATGTTTCATACACATCTTTTCAAATCTGTAAGCCCCCCTCCCCCCCTCTCAATCAACTTCCTCTTGACTGACTTTTCTGTTTATTTTATTTTACTATATTTATTTGTTTGCCTGTCCTTGTTTGTCTGCCCTCCCTCATACTGTAAAGCGTCTTTGAGTTGTAGAAAAGCGCTATATAAATAAAATGTATTATTGTTATACTTTGTTTTACATTTTGAGTTCATCATTACACTCAAACTGTCTTTTCATTGGGTGCATTTTATTTCTTTTATTTAGATTCTGCTTTTTAATCAATCCAGAAACATGTTTCATACTTTGTTTTACATTTTGAGTTCATCATTAAACTCAAACAATGTCTTTAAACTGGGTGCATTGTATTTCTTTTATTTAGGTTCTGTTTAATACACATATTAATTTGACTCAGATGTGCTGATAATATCTGCAAATATAAATCTTTAAACTGTCTTTTTACCTTGAAAAGTTTGGCCTCTCGGGGTAGGCTCATGTTTGTTTTTCTGTCTTTCTCTATCAAAAACGTTACTCCAAAGAATGGTTTCTGATTTGGGATTCAGAGGCAGGCTTGAATCAAGAAACCACAATAGTTTTCTGCATGGACTGCCTTTTTTTATTAAGAAATATTATTTTGTAAATATGTTATTCTCTGTAGTCAGAAACCTAACACTCTGACAACCACAACATTGCAAAGGTGAGTAAATTACATTTAAAAACTATTCACAATTTCTTAAAATTACTATATTTGAAAATGATAGATTTATGATCTTTTTCATCGAACATATGAACGACTCAAATAAGGATCGCAGCAGCTACAAGAAAGATCTTCAAAGGGGAACCATAACATCCTGAAGCTGAGTTTTGTCTAAAAGATTTTTTTTAATTTTAACAGCAGTGCTCTCTGAACTCAGAACAAGTAAATTAATATGCCTTTTTGTTTTTCTGTCTTTTTCAGAAAATAACCACAACAGTGACAAAGGTGATTATTCCGGCAGTGCCAGCTTTGGAAGCATGTGGGCCTTGAAAAAGTCCTCAAGAGCCAACAGGTTAGGCTGCCAATTGTCATCTCGGGCTATCGGAATGATGACACTGTCTTTCGTAGTCCAGACCACAAAGTAGCAAGTCTCTCTTGCAGTGAGGTGAAGCTGACCTTGCACTTGGTGCCAGTAAGGATGTTCCTCACGCAGGCTGAATGTTTCTCCTTCCTTACTGACACAGAAGCCCTGATTTGCAATGCTTCACTAATTGTCATTTCCCTGGCTCCGTAGGGACACTTTACCTCCAGCACAGCAGAAGACCCTACCAGACCATCTGGAGATGCCCCCAACACTCCTGATTGGGAGAGCCACAAACCTGACTCATGGACCTGCATCTGGGTTGCAGTGGTGAATGCCCTGACGCCCTCACATTCATTCATAGTCCCCCACTGTACAGACAAAACACCATCAAGGGCCTGTTGTTGCCCTAGCACCCTGGCAATAAGGGAAGCAGTCACACGCTTTGACCTCAGGACAGCTCCAAAGTTGCTGGCAGTCAACCTTCCTTTCCTGAACAAATGCCAGTTTGGGTTGGTTCGCTGACCAGTGGTAGCCACCTGAATTGCCCTCTGTTGCTCTTCAGACAATGCCATGCTTGCCACAATTGCCTCAGGTCCTTGATGCCCAACAGATTTGAGAATTTCAGGAACAGTAAGTTTTTCCAAGCTGTAGTGTTCCTCTTCTGGCTCGGGGGAGAGAAGCCAAGAAATTCCTGAGAACCTGCCCCCGAGTCTGTCCCTCAGCCAGTCACGATCTTCGGAGGTGGGCTCTCTTGTCAGCGGGTTGAATGAGTTATTGGTTGGAGGAAATAGCTCCTCCACTGAATGTGTACGTTTAGCTGCCTTTGATTTCTTCCACTGACAGGGGGTGTCAGTGCAGCTGAAATTGTGGATGGCAAAGATGGCTAATGCAGCCGCATGACTGCATTTCCATTCTCCACGTGGGCATTCACATTTTGTGGAGAGAATTCCCTCTTCTCCTGTAGATACCTGTGGTGGTGGGATTGTTTTATTATTTAAAATATATTTACATTTGTATTGCCTTCCCAATTATCCCTTTAATTGTTTATAGCCTACTGTATGTTTATTTCATGGATATTTCTGTGTTTTCTGGTGTGTAATATTTGTAATAAAGATTTCATGTGACACATAAAATGGATTTGTTGATGGGAATTAATGTGAATAAATTAACTCTAGCTTAATGGTACTCTCGCTATCACTACTCACCGACACTCTATAAACCTTGTCCCTCATGCTAGCTCTGACAACACCGGTAAGCACAGCTTCATCTAGGCTGCACTGTTGTACGTGTCCTGACTTGTAGTGGTTCTCTCCTCTATCTACACTCTTCTTGTCATCTTTGTAAAATGATATCAGACTGGTAATTGACACAGCCATGACTTCTAGTGAAATTCTGTGTGGCTCAAATGAAAAGCTTTGTTAAAATATGCAAGTGCGCGAAAGTCAGTTGAAACGATCTTAAGTTGGCGTGACGTTGAAGTCGTGCGACCCTGCTGCTGTACTGGCTTGTAGTTCGTTTATAGCATAACGTTAGCATATTGCTTCTGCCGACTAGATTTATTATTCAAAAATTATAAAAGTAGGGTTGACATGTGGATATTATCCGGCTGAACAAAACGTGATCCATCTCTTAAATATGTGTCAACCACAGATCTTATTTCGAGCTATTTTCCAAAATCCTATGGAGAAATTGCATTGCGTTTTAGACGAAGGAACCGGAAGGAGTTTACTTCCGGGTTTAAGGACGCGTCACTGCGGCTCTCTATATGGCGGACCCTCCGCGTGAACGCGCAAACGGAGGGGTAGGGTGTAGTGGGCGGTTTGGGGATAGGCCATTGAGTCATGACAACTGGCGACATTCTATTATTTTCGTCATAGGAATCCGGGGCGTGTACATTGAGGACCCATTGCTCACTTACCAGGAAATAAACATGTCGATCGCCTCGTTTGTCGTTTACGTTCATCTTTTGCTATATCTGCCTCCATAGGATCACTTTGATGCACATTCAGTACTCGTATGTGAGGTTGTGGGGGAGAGGTCGATATCGTGACGCTTACAGGGAGGTATCGAACATTACAAAGTAGGTGAATGTGTGGATGCCTGTTCAAAACATTGCAAACTTGAATAAACATTTAAATTATATATTTTTGTCCGACTTTCATTTGTACATCGTTCTTAATGTGATGTATGGTAGCTTTGATAGCTGCCCATACCTTCAGACAGCCTAAAAGTAAAACACAAGTCATTTATTCACAGCCCGAACGCTCATCGAGATGACTGGATCATCTATGACAACTTGTGATCAGCTCCGATTAAATTGTGATATCAATTCTGTAGCTATTCTCCACGGAGCACGTTTTTTTAAAGAAATACCTGTATCCCTCTCATCACAATAGACTCTACACTGTGCAGGAAAAACAATTACATACATGAAAATAACCTTGATGCATGGGAATGAAACACAAAAACTATCTTCCGTGGCTATACTGATATGTCACAGTAACGGTAAACCACAGAAAAGTAAGTCCAGCGGGGCACAAGTTTAATACATATAAAACATTTGTACATCATTCTTAATGTGATGTATAGTAGCTTTGATAGCTGTCCATACCTTCAGACAGCCTAAAAGTAAAACACAAGTTGTTTATTCACAGCCCGAAAGCAGCATCGATATGATTGGATCTTCTCGGTGTGGGCAAGTTACTTCCAAAATGTAATACAGTACATTACTTATTACTGTCTTTTTTAAGTAATAGGCTACGTTACATTACAATATTACTGTCTCTGAAATGTTATGATTTACACTTTTTATATTAGCCTACTTTTGAGTTACTTTACACAAATAACCTTAAAAGAATGGCTAAGTATTTTAAATGCTAAAATGTAGTTTAGTGCAGCTCATTGTACATCCAGTGAAGGACAATGTGGTATAGCATAACAACTGTGTAGTAGGCCATTAAGGCTACTCACAACCTTTATTACATGGCTGACAGTCCTCAGGAGGGTCCAAGCTCAATCCACCTCGAACCCATCTCCACTGACATTGTGCTTGAGGGAGGTATTGTGATGGAAAAGATCAAAAACTTTCCACAGGCAGTTTGCCTGTTATTTGGCTTGATATATATTCTTTGCATTTAGATTACCCAAAATGCATGGCAAATACTCTGATGTTCATTCAAAGAGTGATGCTTGGACTGGGAACCAAAGTTCTCTCACCTAAACTGTTAACTTTGAGAAACGCTCTACTGGATTAGACCTTAGTCAAGATAGTCATCAGCTATCAGATAGAACTTGGCACTTAAAAAAGTTGCACCGTTAAATGTTATGACAAAAGTTTGTTACTCTGAGGAAACTGCTATAACTCTGTTAATTGTTGAGAGCAAAGTACAATGTACTCTTCTTCATATTGGTCATTATAGATTTTTTATTTTTACAATTGGTGTGTTGTGCACTGCTGTTTTTATTAAGATTAGGGTTTTGAGTACTTAAAAAGCACTGTTTGTTGGCACTTGAAAATAAATGTTATATTGCAATTGAATCAATTTGTGTTTTTAATGCATTATTTTTGGAGATTGTTGGAGTTTACACAACGTGTTTAGAGATTTGTTGTAGTACAATTATCTTAGATAGCAGGAATTAGTTTGTTTAATTTAATAGTAAACCTTAGAAATTACGAGTTAGTAGAATTTAAAAGGGTTAAGTTCTGGGGCCTCATTTATAACGCCGTGCGTAGGATTCACGTGGGAAGGTTGCTTACGTAGTTGAAATCCAAAAAATAGGTACAGAAGTTTTCCGAAATTTTCCGATTCACCGAACATTGCGTACCGGCGAGGAAAGTGCTTCTGGCACTTTCTACGCCGGTTTCCCTTTATAAATCACAATCGACTCGAAATGCGGTGCAGCTTTTGCGGGCTTCACGTAACGCCCATATTTGCCTATAAATAGTCAAAGAAACGCCCATTCATTCATTCATTTTGACTGACTTTATGAAGAAGATAGCAGGAAATGACAACAGAACAGCTAAAAAATACATCTCACACCGTGTCAGATTTTGGTTATTTTGGGGTTGTCGAGATAAATCATATTGTTTGGTGGATGCAGTTTGAACCAGAGTAGCAGCATGGAGGTCGGATCGTCACCAAAATAAATAAATAAGTGGTCCGAAAAAGGTTAATGACAAAATAAATACACATAGCCTTCCTCAGGCAGTGTGTTTGTACCGAGGAGACACCCCCTTGATGAGAAACTGTAAGAAATGATCGGAGAACCCCTCCGGAGTGGAGTCATGACGACTGGATCTGAATTATGTTTTCGTATTTGGTGGTTTGTGTCCCAGCTGTCGATCAGCTGTGCGCAGCGTCTCCACTGCAGCAACTCTATATCCACCAGTTAAAGGAAATACAACTAATGTGTTGTGTTATATTAGCTGTACAATTTACCACATGGTGTTCTTAGTTTCCATGCCTCCTGTGTTTTATGAGCGACTTATCAAGTCTTAGCCAACGGTATAAAACATGATTAAACATGGTAGTATATAAAACCATGCTCGTACAACCTATAGAAATGCAAAACGGCGTCAGTTTAGACGTAATTCTGTCCTCCTGCTTACCGCATCATTTATAAGAAAAACATTTCATAACATTAACACAACATATTCGAGGTGGTTTTAAATAACATATCCGTATTTATTTATTTCTCCAAGTTATGTTTTTGTGTGCACTGAGGAGTCGCAAACAGGCGTTTGTTTAATCATTTTAAGATTGGCTTTGATCAATGTTTGAAAAATGAATTCTTCATATATGATAAATGAGAGTAACATTTTATTTATGGTATTATTTCCACATATTTCTCTCCATTCTTCCTTCTGCCAACGGTGTCGCAGTTTCTCGTCTCTCCCGTTTTTGTGCTTAGTGCGTACGCATGGGTTAGAGTTTGCGTGGAGGACCGCACGTTTTGCCGTCAAGTTAGTATTTTATAAATCGCAAACATTGCGTAGAAACTGGCGTACGCCAATTTTGGAGCGTATATACCTTTATAAATGAGGCCCCTGGTGATTTGTATATTTAAGTAGGGTTTAATTTGTTCATTGAGTTCACACAAATAAAAAAAAATAGGTTAATGCAAAGCATGCCTTTTAAGTTTACATAACTTAGTTTACATACGTTTACATAACTTAAAAAGGTTTGTGTCAGCTGTACTTCTCAAAATTAATTGAAGCACACATGAAGCTCAGCGCAAGTTCAGGCAGGAAGACCTATCACTTTGTATTGCGCGTCATGGCAATACTCGCTCCCTTCACTAAATGATAGGGAGCGCCACTCCTCAGCTAACCTATCACTTCCCTCCGTTCACAAGCCTAATCATCGCACCTGTTAATCCCTCTATATATGCTCTCCCCTTTTCCATCAGCTGTCTTCCAGGTGTCAACGCGCAAGCAGCAGCAGGGCTTCGTCCCAGCTCCGGGTATTTATTCATCAGCTCCGCAGTCTTGCGGATTAAGCTACAGGGGGCGTTCCCCAGTTGGCTAGCGGTTCTAGCCGGCCACCCCGCAAACCCGGATGCGGAAGAAAAAGACAAGGATACTGAGCTCCACGGAAGTTCCTCCGGCTTAATGGAAATGGGCTACTTCAGGCAAACAATTGACACACGCCTTCAGTCTCTCGAGAGGGCATCACTGGCATCAGGGCCGCTCAAATGCGGCGCTTCCGGCCTTCACACGGAACGGGCCATCATCGCTTGCGAAGCTTCACCCACTTCCGGCTTCAACCACAACCCCTCTTGCAGGCAGGCCGGGGATCAAGCTACATCTCATCGAAGCTACTTCTCCTTCCGGCAAAGTAGCAGTACTGGTCTCTAAGTGCGTCTTAGGTGGCAAGCAGGTAGTGATGGCGAGATGAAGCTTATGAAGCTTTGAAGCTTTCCAGCCAATTGGTTCGCAAAGGGTTCATCTCATGAGGCTTCATCATGGGCTTCATTTGAACATAAACCCCCTGTTGGTCAAAGCGTGTAAAACAGGCAAATTGGAAATCTCAACAGTTGCGCTCTATCTCATACCGAGTTCCCAATTAGTAAAGCCTTAGAATAACTCTAAACAACGGACATAAAATCCTATTTTCATGTTAACAATATTGTTTTCATTCCAGTTGAGCGATTGTGATTTAAAAGCCTATAGGAGGCTGGTAAACATTGCAAAGAGGGATTCGTATTCCTTAATATTATTCATAAACTTAACCACGTTGTAGCCTGAGAAGGCTAAACCATATCAGGAATACATTTATTAACTGCATTATCTCATTTAGCTGTAGCTTCTATAAGCAAACCCTGCGGTCGTGGGTCGGCTGCTTTCCAGCGAGCCACAGCCCACACACTGAATCTACCCAAAAACACTGGATATATCTAATCTGCATTTATTCATTTATTTATTCATGTTTTATTCCTACATTTATTTATGCTTGTATCTATTTATACTTATGACATTTTCCGACCTCTATATAAGTGAGGGTCTGAGCTCTTTTAATTCCATCGTGTCACCAGCGGACCCGGGTACAGGAGGGGTAATATGGTTCTTCTTATACATCCATGGGTATTATGAGCGTTGTGGCTCAACGGTTCAAATGATCCGAATCGCTTTCCGAAGCAGTCACGTGGTATCGACAGGCAGCGAGGTTCGTTCGTCATCGATGACGTCACTGGCCCGAAACGATACAAGCCTCGATACATGCTTCACAAAAAGATTCGGGGATTACTCGACACACGCTCCGAAGCCTCGGCGCAATACGTAACGGGTGTAACGCGTTACAGCATGGAGTCATGCAGTTCGGGTAACTACTACCCGTCACAATGCTCAGTAAGTACCGCTGTCTCAAGCTTCAACACAGCCACGGATGCTGCCCATCCGTGGTTTTGGGGGGTTTCTTTCAGGGAGAAAGAGAAGCTCATGTAAGAGGATAGAAGACAGTCTAATCACACAACCAGCACATCAGCATCTACGTCTCACCGTGGCGTAATTAAACTGCTAATTAAGCTAGTCCTATACCAGGGCTCGACAGTAACGGTTGCCAGGTTGCCATTGGCAACCATTTGGAAAATGTCAACCACTTCTTGGACTTTTAACATAAGAAATAAGGACAGCAAAACGTGCACCCCAAAATAGATAAATGTTCATATTCGTTTTTAAGAGTGATATTTGATTGTTGTGACCAGTCGGAACCTGATACTTAAATTGCACGTGCATTGGCGTGATTACGGAGCCAGAAAGCGATGCACGTTTACTCGCGTGCGCAGTGCGCCGTGTGTTTGTTAAGTTGCTTGACTGTGTGATAAAAAGTTCAGCCAACACCTTAACTTCTACAATGAATGTTCAAAGTGATTCAACTGATGGAGCGTAAAGTAAAACCCGAACGAAAAACAAAGAGGAATGTTTTCCATTCACTTCCGGTAAAAGTTCCTTCAAAATAAGAGTCCCGATCTTATTACTACCAAAATAAAAGTGCAAAACGAAACTTTACCATAGAAAATGGTTGCATTAAATTATGATCACTTCTATAAAAAGGTAACACATTTTAAATATAGTTAGACATATTAAAGGTAATTTACAGCATCAATAATTAATATCAAATGTTTAACTATGAATGGTTTTCATTTATTTAACATTAGAAATGTATTAGTCTGGCCAATCCAAGACTTCAATGCTGAAGGGCCAACGGGTCTATGGTGGGGGTCAGCACAAAGGTCAAGAAAACCCACATTTGAAAGGGAGACAACGGATGATCAAGAAACTGGTGACTTGCTCAATTCATTTGTGAGGGATCTATGAAGACAGAACAACAGCAGCACTACTGGTATTTTGTATACCAGCAATTGAGGGTGGACAAGTTTACTACCACTTAGGTTCAAATAAGTGCGTTAATGACTTATTGTAAAGCATTTGAACATTCTTGTGTCACATGTTCATTATTAAGTTGATGTATAACTGTTTAGCATCTTAATTATTTAAAATATAAGGTATCAAAAAAAAAAGGGCAACCGTATTTTCAGTTGGCAACCAAAAGCGGATGCCTGGTTGCCAGCCTGGCAACCACTTTTAAAAGTTAGCGTTAAGCCCTGCCTATATCATGGGTCATGTCTCAGCATTTACCTAAGCAAATATTATTTCATGCTGCTCATATTGCACTCATATATTTGGTTTCATGCTCACATGGCTTATGTTAAGCAGGGTATGATATTCATGCATCATTGTACTCAAGCTAACAGCCGCATTACATTGTCTACATCTCCCTCTTCGCCGGGCATCGGCTCGTGCCGGCTATCCAAGATCTCTCCAGCTTACCTCTGGTAAACATGCATATAACTGGTGGTGGTGTCTTAAGAGCATTTCAGGGCTCGTTCAGGATAGGTGCAGCAAACCTGCCGCAATCAAGGTAATTGTTCCTCTTCCCTACAACAACCGCTTCTCATCCTACATTCGTCAGAACCCCAGTGCCGTGCTGGCTATCCAAAGGTCTCTCCAACCTTCAAATTGGTACGTATGCATATAACTGGTGGTGGTTCTTAGCATGTCAGCACGTATATTCGCCCCGCGGCTCATGTTTATCCTTGCATGTCTAACCCTGTACGTCCAGGTTGTAACCTTCGGGTCTGAATAAAATGTGTCCCTGCGAAGTCAGGCTGCCCCGTACGTCCGGGATGCCCTGTACGTCCAGGATGCCCCGTTCGTCCGGGATGCCCCGTACGTCCGGGAAGCCCCGTACGTCCGGGAAGCCCCGTACGTCCGGGATGCCCCGTACGTCCGGGACGCCCCGTACGTCCGGGTTGCCCCGTACGTCCGGGAAGCCCCGTACGTCCGGGACGCCCCGTACGTCCGGGATGCCCCGTACGTCCGGGAAGCCCCGTACGTCCGGGATGCCCCGTACGTCCGGGATGCCCCGTACGTCCGGGAAGCCCCGTACGTCCGGGATGCCCCGTACGTCCGGGATGCCCCGTACGTCCGGGAAGCCCCGTACGTCCGGGAAGCCCTGTACGTCCAGGGAGGATGCCCCGTACGTCCGGGAAGCCCTGTACGTCCAGGAAGCCCTGTACGTCCAGGGAGGATGCCTAGGAGGCATCAGCACGTCTAAATCCCCACATGTATTAACCTCTCATTTCATCCATAGATTTCCACTGCATCCCACAAGGTAAGATTTCATCACGTTCAGTACTTCATACTTTCACTTCTTTTGGGGGTTCATCGGAAACGGTTCTTCCCTTCCCGAATGACATCCTACAAAACCTGGGCCTAATCGCCAAACACCATTTCATTCACTTGTTATAACTGTCATCATTATGTTTCATTTATATAATGTGACCCGATAATAAACATGTATTCCATACATCACGTCTCTCCTGATTGAAATGAAGCTCAGCGCAAGTTCAGGCAGGAAGACCTATCACTTTGTATTGCGCGTCATGGCAATACTCGCTCCCTTCACTAAATGATAGGGAGCGCCACTCCTCATCTAACCTATCACTTCCCTCCGTTCACAAGCCTAATCATCGCACCTGTTAATCCCTCTATATATGCTCTCCCCTTTTCCATCAGCTGTCTTCCAGGTGTCAACGCGCAACCCTCCTCCACCCCTTCGCCTCCTGCTTCCAACTCAGGGCCAAGCCCAACCTTCTCCCTTCCAACTGGACCTAACCACTTATCACCACCACCAGTGTCTAGACCCGGGGGGGTTCATCGGAAACGGTTCTTCCCTTCCCGAATGACATCCTACAAAACCTGGGCCTAATCGCCATACACCATTTCATTCACTTGTTATAACTGTCATCATTTTGTTTCATTTATATAATGTGACCCGATAATAAACATGTATTCCATACATCACGTCTCTCCTGATTGTAAGTAAACTTCTTCCGGTTCCTTCTTGAAAAACCAATGCAATTTCTCCATAGGATTTTGGAAAATAGCTCGAAATAAGGTCTGTGGTTGAAACACATTTAAGAGAGGGATCACGTTTTGTTCAGCCGGATAATCTCCACATGTCAACCCTACTTTTATAATTTCTGAATCATAAATCTAGTCGCCAAAAGCGAAATGCTAACGTTATGCTATAAACGAACTACAAGCCAGTACAGCAGCAGGGTCGCACGACTTCAACGTCACGCCAACTTAAGATCGTTTCAACTGACTTGCACTGAAACTGCACTTTTAACACTTTAAATGAAGTATATTAACATTTTAAACTGTATACCCCGGTTATCTAGGCCCTTTTTGTTTTGTTTAATGTATACCACGTTTATCTAGGCCCTTTTTGTTTTGTTTTATGTATACATGTCACACTGTGGGAAACGATATTTCGATATTTCTGGATGTATAACACATGTAGAATATTTGACAATAAAGCTGAATTTGACTTTCGCGTGCTTGCATATTTTAACAAAGCTAGAAGTCATGGCTGTGTCAATTACCAGTCTGATATCGTTTTACAAAGATGACAAGAAGGGTGTAGACAGAGGAGAGAACCACTACAAGTCAGGACACGTAACAGTGCAGCCTAGATGAAGGTGTGCCTACCGGTGTTGTCAGGGCTAGCATGAGGGACAAGGTTTATAGTGTCGGTGAGTAGTGATAGCAAGAGTACCGTTAACCTAGAGTTAATTTATTCACATTAATTCCCATCAACAAATCAATTGTATGTGTCACATGAAATCTTTATTAGGCAAGGCAAGTTTATTTATATAGCACTTTTCAACACAAGGCAATTCAAAGTGCTTTACAAAAAATGAAAGACATTAAGAAAATGGCATTTAAAATCAGTCATTAAAAAGAAAAGCTAATAAAATAAACATTAAAAGAAAAAATACATGGATAAAAGTTACAGTGCAGTCTAAGATATGAATAGTTCAATTAAAAGCAGCAACAAAAGGGAAAAGTCTTCAGCCTGGATTTAAAAGTAGTAAGAGTTGCAGCGGACCTGCAGGTTTCTGGGAGTTTGTTCCAGATATTTGGAGCATAATAACTGAACGCTGCTTTACCATGTTTAGTTCTGACTCTGGGGACAGAAAGCTGACCAGTTCCTGAAGACCTGAGAGATCTGGATGGTTCATCATTTAGCAGGAGGTCAGAAATGCATTTTGGTCCTAAACCATTCAGTGCTTTATAAACAGCAGCAGTATTTTGAAATATATTCTTTGACACACAGGAAGCCAGTGTAAAGACTTCAGAACTGGAGCGATGTGATCCACTTTCTTAGTGTTAGTGAGGACTCGAGCAGCGGTGTTCTGAATCAGCTGCAGCTTTCTAATAGATTTTTTAGTGAGACCTGTGAAGACACCATTGCAGTAGTCCAGTCTACTGAAGATAAAAGCATGGACATATTTTTCCAAATCCTGCTGTGACATTAGTCTTTTAATCCTAGATATGTTCTTTAGGTGATAGTAAGCTGATTTAGTAACTGTTTTAATGTGACTGTTGAAACCAATAACTAATTTAACCCGCTGACAAGAGAGCCCACCTAAGAAGATCGTGACTGGCTGAGGGACAGACTCAGGGGCAGGTTTTCAGGAATTTCTTGGCTTCTCTCCCCCGAGCCAGAAGAGGAACACTACAGCTTGGAAACACTTACCGTAATTTTCGGACTATAAAGCGCACCTGAATATAAGCCGCAGCAGCTAAATTAAATGATGTGTACATATATAAGCCGCACTGGACTATAAGCCGCAGGTGTTTTAATGTTTAATTATCATATGTAAGGGTTCGTGCACAGAGGGGATTGTCGGGAAAGAGATGGCTGTTTGAGGAAGCTCCCATTTATTAACATTTCAACAAACAAGTTGCATATTTGCGTAACGTATTCAAGTGTTACCATTTAGTGCAATAGTAGCTACAGAACATGTACTGTGCTGTGTAAACTGTACTGTATCACATAGCGTTTCAGACACACAAACTTTTCAACCTTTCAAACTTAAACGGTGCGCTCCCAGCGCACGTACCGGCAGTGATCTACAGCAGTGGTTTTCAACCAGTGGTACGGGGACAAACTGTCTCGCTCTCGTAATGTCTGTCTGTCTTTCTCTCGTTCTGTCTCTTGTACCACTCTCGGTTCCACTTTTACTTTTGCGCGCTACCTGTCTCACTCTTTTCCGGCCTCCAGCTTTTCCTGCTGGAGCCCGCCGCTTAAAGATGGGGGGCGCGGACCGGCCATAGAGCCCATAGAGTTAAAGGTGGTGGATTGTAACCTGTAAAATCCATAGATTTAGGAGGTCCCCTAGTGGCCGTTAACTGTAAAAATCCATAGATTAGCCGCACCATTATATAAGCCGCAGCGTCGAAAAATGGGAAAAAAGGCGCGGCTTATCGTCGGAAAATTACGGTACTGTTCCTGAAATTATCAAATCTGTTGGGCATCAGGGACCTGAGGAAATTGTGGCAAGCATGGCATTGTCTGAAGAGCAACAGAGGGCAATTCAGGTGGCTACCACTGGTCAGCGAACCAACCCAAACTGGCATTTGTTCAGGAAAGGAAGGTTGACTGCCAGCAACTTTGGAGCTTGAAGTATTATTTGAATTATTTGAAGTATTAAAGTAACGTGTTATGGCAGGAAAGTTCAATCTGGTATTTTCATTTTAATGTCACCTTATATAGAATGTGTGTTAAACTTGTGATTTCTGCATTGAGTGACTTCTGCCTAGCAGATACCATACTCTGTTAATTATCAATAGTCCTTGCAATTAAAAGGGGAATTCCCAGATACATTTTCAGATATAAGGCATTTAAAGTCTTGTAGAGTTAATGATTTATCTCCTACAGACCCCACAAGAGGCCTTGAGACTTGGGTCACCCAGCAGTAAACGAGATAAACGTCCTTTTGAGCTTATCAATAAAATGTATTCATTCCTAGTAAGCTGACTTTGGGGTGAAGGGAAGTTCAGGGAAGCCATTAAGCCACAAGAACAATTAACTTATGTTGGTTAACTGATGCGGTGACTGTCATGGGACGATGGCGTTTGGATATTTACAAATATGGTTTTCATAGAGAAAAACAGGTGACTGTTGTGTGATAAGATACATCATAGGATGTGTGTGTTGAAGATGTTTAGGGGGAATGAGTATGTGTCCTGTCAAAGAGTCCTCTGTCATGACTCCAAATCATTGATTGGGGGATCTGCCTAAGGGCAGAGGGACAAACACACACACACACACGCAAAACTCCTCCCCACCTGTGTACAAATGTTGTGATCATTTTGAAGATCGGCGCTCTTGTTTTTGACTTGCCGTTCCTGAGACGTGTCTCACACGGTGGTAGAACCTGAGCCTGGAGTACTCTGCAGAGTGCTTTGTGATTAGGTGATATATTTGTATGTTTTTGCCATTAAAGCAGATTATTGTTTAACCCTTATCCTGGCTGCTTTGAATTTTTCCTTCTTTTGAGAACCCGCTCATATAGGAACGGCGCGGAGCAGAGATTCTGCCCCAACAAGCTGTCCTGAGGTCAAAGCGTGTGACTGCTTCCCTTATTGCCAGGGTGCTAGGGCAACAACAGGCCCTTGATGGTGTTTTTTCTGTACAGTGGGGGACTATGAATGAATGTGAGGGCATCAGGGCATTCACCACTGCAACCCAGATGCAGGTCCATGAGTCAGATTTGTGGCTCTCCCTATCAGGAATGTTGGGGGCATCTCCAGATGGTCTGGTAGGGTCTTCCGCTGTGCTGGAGATAAAGTGTCCCTACGGAGCCAGGGAAATGACAATTAGTGAAGCATTGCAAATCAAGGGCTTCTGTGTCAGTAAGGAAGGAGAAACATTCAGCCTGCGTGAGGAACATCCTTACTGGCACCAAGTGCAAGGTCAGCTTCACCTCACTGCAAGGAAGAAGAAATAAAAAAATTGTGAATTGTTTTTAATTTACATTTACTCACCTTTGTAATGTTGTGGTTGTTAGAGTGTTAGGTTTCCTGTCAGCTCGTCTGTTGGGAAGATATAAAATATTAGTTTCATGGAAGTCACACTGTCACATATACTGTAAGAGCATTAAGACATACAGTACATAGGCTAAAACAAAACATCTAAAGATATAACCTTGCACTTTGATAAGTCTCGTGAACATTTTCACTATTTTGACATTTTTATAGATGAAAATTAAACTAAAGAAATAAATGGTAGATTAATCCATATTGAAAATAGGTGTCATCTGCTACACTAATTATAATAGTTATATTTCTTAATTAATTAAGATAAGATATTACTGTATTGATCCCAATTTGCAAAATGTTTGTGTTGCAGCAGCATAACAAGAAAAACAAAATATAAGTTATTATATACAAAAGTATGTGAGGGATGGAATATTAAATTGAATATAAATGTAAAATGTACATGTGATTTTACGTCCAAGAGAAGCTATGGAGTCGAGAGTTCTCTGCCAGCCAGAGGTGATTTGTTATTAGTTCAATATGTCAAACTGATTTCCCTGACTACAATCTTTAGTTACATGGTGAAACGTTATGCTGCTTGTACTAATTAGACTTATCATATAAGCCACACAGGTTTTAATAGGATGTATTCATTATCTTTACTTATGTTGCGGTCTTTTCAGCAGCGCCATCTCTAAAACGGCAATACAGTCACTACCCATCATTTACATTTCACCGTGACATGGACAAAAATGTAGCGTCAGCTTACCTCATGGCACGAATCCAGACTCTCCTTTGGAAAACGTTGTCTTGGAAACGATAGAACAAGCACGTTTCATGCGAAGACCTGTGGTTGCAACCCGGAGCAAAGCAACAAACCATTGCGTAGCTAACTAGTAGCGCTAGCTTTAGCTAACGTTAGCTAACGAAACGAACTGCCGAGTAAAATTGGAAAACACTGGTAATTAATTATTCTATAATTTGTAAAACTACGGTGTTAAAAAAGACAATTTCAAAAATACAGATTCTAATGATCAGATATAGATATACAGATACTAAAGGTAGGCAGGTACTTGCTTTCAAGCAGAACACAGGGGAAAACAAACTTAGCGGGAGTGTTTACGTGTTCTGCGTAATGACGTACAACGGCCTCGACAATTTCTGTAGTCGTATTCAGCCACTCTGTAACAACCATCGTTTTTCAGACACGTAAACTCTTCAAAAATCCCCAGTGGGGTCACTGCTGACGTATTTAATGTCCTAGAACAAAACGTGACTTATCTCTTAAATTTGTGTCAACCACAGACCTTATTTCGAGCTATTTTCCAAAACCCTATGGAAAAAATGCATTGCTTTTTGAGGAAGGAAATCGGAAGTGCTAAAAATGCTAACTTACTTCCTGGTTTTACGACGCGTCACTGCGGTTCTCTATTGTGAGGCAACGAGTTTTCTAAGTTACCACAACTTATTAAGTTTTACAGTGTGTGTGTGTGTGTGCTTGCGTGTGTGTGTGTGTGTGTGTGTGTGTGTGTGTGTGTGTGTGTGTGTGTGTGTGTGTGTGTGTGTGTGTGGACACACTGATGGATCGTTGGAGCTATGTGTTACTCAAGTCATATGCTCGAACGGGAGCTGCCTGGACGCTGCAATCATGTTGCGCGCACTATCCGTGCTGAGTGTGCTGACTTTTCATACAATGTCCCACTGTCTGGCTACCTGCATAAAGTCAAGTGCTCGGCGCAGTTGTCGGTGAAATGTCGCTCCTCTGTTTTCATTGAAACAGCTCCTTATATCCGTTAGTGCAGCTAGCTAGCACCAGATGCTAACAACAACAATACACGTAAGGTGTGCCCGTTCTCTCTCTCTCGCTCGCGCCACACATTAGACCCTCCAGAAAAACGCGGGCAAAAATCCTTGATTATGCGATTAAACATGCGGGGTTTTTATGTGATTTTATGCGGTGAAATTGCGGGAAGTTGCGAAATATGCGGAAAGTTGCTAAATATGCTAAATATGCGGGGAAAAATAATAACATTTTTTTTAAATATTGGGCTGTCTTATTTATTCTCTCTCACACACAACCTGCCACTAACGTTCAACCCCTTTACTATTCAATTAAACACATTCAATGTTTATTTATTGTAAAAGCAATTGGGCTATTTTAATCTCACACACACACACCCCCCCCCCCCCACACACATACACACACACTTCTCCGCCTCATTCTGTTTTCATTTACTCGTTCGTTATCTGACCAGCTTCAGTCTTTTAGGCTACTCACTTTATGTCTTGTAGCCCTCGAAAGGGTTTTGGAGGTTGATGCTCACCGTCGATTTTCTCTTATGCTCTGTTAGAAATTAAAATCAATGTTGATATGGCGTAATTTGAATTAAATACACTATTTGATTTAAATCAGTTTTATTCTGAAAAACCGGAAGTGCTCACTATTAGCTTAACACTTTTATTCTGAAAATTCGTCACTTCCGGTTAGCATTTAGCATCTGGCGGAATCATACGATTTCAAACCTTGAACCAAGATGAAATGACATGTGATGTTGTACACTGAGCACACTGGGCTTAGCACTCATTTATTGACGCTGAATAATGTGTAGCAGGGAATGTTTAAATAACCACAGATGCCAGAATGATGCAATTTAGCTACAGAAAAAGGCAGGAATTGCATTGGACCCGCCCCCCGACAACGCCGGCCAATAGGAGAAGACCTCAGATGACAACAGGAAGAGCAAGCCAAGAATTGAGCTCTTCGACCCCCTGACCTGAACTGACCGGTCGGATGTGGAGAGCGCCTCCACTCGCACATTTCATTTTGTACACCACCGCATATTTTGTGTAATTAAATGCTGTTAACTTTTATAAGCTTCCCTTGACTCTTTTCAGTCTCTCTTGCCTTCAGGGTTCTAGAATTGCTTTCAGCTCCAACCAATATACAGTCTATGGCTCCAACATACAGTTGCACGGGGTGCAGAATAGTTTCCCCCCACTTTTTGCCCGGTCTTTAGTAGAAATGTTCGTCGGTAAATGAGATGGATTACATTTTTTAATCTTGGTGTTTTCTCTATCGTGTGAGCTCCACACGTTCACTCTATACAGTGTTGTTTACATTCTGTGATGCGCGAGCTGATGACGTCACGTCAATACAAGTTAACTTTTTTTCCCCTTAACTTTGTGTGGAAAAATGCGGGGATTATGCGGCCTTTTGATAAATATGCGGCCTTTTAAAAATCTGCGCCATTTTGCTGATTATGCGGTAAATTCTGCAATCGCAGAATCGCGTTTTTCTGGAGGGTCTAACACATACACACACACCCTCCCGGTCCTCCCGATGGCCAGTCGGTGCCTGCCGGTGAGCATGGAAGTGTGGTCTGCCGCAAGCGGACGGCAGGAGCGGGGCTGTCATCATCGGCTTGTAGATGGTATTTTAAACTTGTTGCGCTCTGAAACTACGGGCCGGCCGAGGACAAAAAATACACATGCGTTAATCGCGTTAAAATAATTAGTGGCGTTAATTTTTTTTTTGCGTTAACAAGTTAACTTGACAGCCCTAATATATATATCAATTAATTTGATACGAAAAAAATGACACATTAATTCTAGGAGTGTAATACTTTTAGAAACACTATAGTAATAATATGCATTCATTATGACAATATCATACTATTACTAGGAGTGTTCTATAGTGTGTTCAAAAAACAACTACAGAAACACTATATATTATACTATAGTAGTACTATTTAAAATAATATAGTCTTAATAAGGAAACACCAAAAAAACACTGTAGTAATACTTTTACACACACTATAGTAATAATATGAATTCATTATGACAATATCATGATATTACTAGGAGTGTTCTATAGTGTGTTCAAAAACAACTACAGAAACACTATATTATACTATATAGCCTACTATTTAAAATAATATAGGAATACTACAAAGATCTAGATACATAGTATTACTATTGAAATATTATAGGGCTACTATAGCTAATAAAATGGCACAACAGAAAAAAGTATAGTAATACGATAGCTTGCGAAATATACTATAGAACACCACAAACTTACTATAGGACACTATACAACTCTTACAGTATAGTAATACTATAGTTCATTTATAGTTCATTTCGTAAGGGAGATGCGTACAGCAGACAGTAGCTAGCAGTTTTCGACAGATACAGCCCACTCAAACATAAATTGTTTTATATAAAATTAATTGATATATATATATATATATATATATATATATATATATATATATTAGCTGTACACTTTACGAATATAATGTTTTTTTATGGACAACTTTACCATTCAATTTCGTCCAACTGATCTTCCTGCTGTCACTCCTCGGCCCTTGGTAGTTCAGGCATTTAGCAAACCTGGCAACTCCAGGTTTCCTGGCAGCTGTCAATCAAAGTCCAGTGGCTCCGCCCTAAAGTTTCAGAAACTTTCCACGCAGACAGACAGACAGACTCCGCGAGCGAGTGAGGCTGACACTCCCGCGAGCGAGCAAGACGGCTGTCTTTCTCGCGAGCGCATAGCCGCTCGCGGGGGTTTAATCTGCGCATGAGGGTCATTTTATGCGCGTGTAAAAGCAAATTTTCCGCCCGTGAGTAGCTTGTTTTGCACGCCAGAATATTGATCCAAATCTGACTCCATACCTTGTTTATTTCCTTTGTGTTTACAGGTTTGCTGTTTCCACTGAAGGTCACAATGTATGCTGATTTGGTAAGTTCCAAAATGAACTGCAACTAGTTGTCATGTACGTTTAAAAAGGATTGAAAAACCCAAAATGGAGATTTACGGCCCGTCCACACGGCAGCGTGCGTTGAAGCAGGGTTCGAGTTATGTGGGAGCCAACGGACTGTTGGAGCGCCACCCAATGGTGGTGGTGGAAGGTTCACCTCTGCTCCGCGCCGTCCGTTGATGAGTGGTCAGTTAAAGGAAGAAGGATTCAAACACCGGGATAAAGGATAAAACAATAATCTGTTTTAATGGTAAAAGCAACAATACAAAATACAGAGTACTCTGCAACAGTACAAAATACAGAGCACTCCGGACTCAAGACCTACCACCGTGTGATATACGTACCACGACAGCCAGTCAGAACAAGAGTGCCGAGCATGAGCATTGGACAGCTTATATACAGTTTCTGGGGGAGGAGTTGTGTCGGTTGCTCCTCCCTTCATATTTCTAATTGGTTGCTTCACTCCTGGGTGGGCCCCTAGACAGTGAGTTGGTAGTTCTCCATGGGCTGGTTTCAATTCTGGGCGAACCCTAGGCAGCGAATCAAAGTGAGTCAGCCATTGCTGCCCAGGAACAGAGTCTTCCACTCCTGAACAGAGCGTGAGAAATTCGGAGTCTGGCGCTGATAAGCCCAAGGCCGTTTTGATGGGCCGTTTTTTAATGGAGTCACCATTGGGTGAACATAACAATCTTTATCTTTGCACCTGGCTCTACTCCCTCTTTTTCCCAAGCCTATTGGCTCCTAAAATATGTCAGGCCGAGATTATAGTTGTGGAAGCAGTTTATACAGAAACAGTTTATTACAGAAACAGTTTATACAGGTTACTTGAATCCCCCTTTTGATCTCACCTCAAGAGATCAACTTACACAAAGCATTCGAAACATAACCAATGTCTTTCTTTTCTACTGTGTCAGTCCCCCAATATTATATAAATCCATCAGAAGCTGGGATTTAGAGCACTTTAAACCTTCGGGAACAGCCCACCATAACAACTTCTCATGACAGTGGAGGGAGACCAAAACATGTTAAAAAACTGCGTCCTTGTCTGCTGAGTCCTCATACTCGTCCTCTCCCTCCAACACATAAGCCAACAAGGGCATTTGGTACGGAGGGGGAGAGACAGCTTTTTCTTCAATGGTGGAACTGATGAATGTAACACACAATGAGCGGATATAAGGCACACAACAACAACCACTTGTTACTAAAATGGCAATAAAAGTAGCTATAGAAAGCAAAAGAGACATTATTAAACCTTTCCATTGACCAAACATGTTGTAAACCATTCCTCCAAGGGGTTGTGTATCCCTGATTGTTCATGCATGATTTTAGATAGGGTGCGAAGACCTTCTAAGGCTTTAGTCACGGAACCGTAAGGCGCCGTGTTGTTGGGAATAAACGTACAGCACATATCAACAGCATATCCAACGCCATCCTATTTTGCACAGCCATAAGGGACGTTGGACCCAATTGGTCAGCCAGGCCTTCTACCTAGTGAGATTGGCCAATCGGAGTACGTTGTAATGTACATAGTTGATCCTTTCTACATTTTTGATAGGGGTCACAGGGAAGACGGCAGAGATAATTGGCATACTTTGAACCCTGCAGCTATTTGGTCAGCTAGTTTGTATTCGTTAGGGACCCCTCGTGGGATTCCTATGGAATCGATGTAGGTGGGAGAGTTGACAGACAAATCAAAGGAGCCCGGGACGTAGCGCTTGGACAGCACGTGTCTCCTACGTCGAGTGATTAGGTTGGTGTTGAGGGAGGCTTTAGGGTCCGTGGGCACCAGTTTTTCGCCTAGTAACATTAGGGGTGCATGGAGGCGCACCATAGCACACAATCATACAGATAGTTCGGGGATACGGGTGAACAGGCGGTGGGCTCCACAATAATAGTAGAGACCAGCCCTGGCCCAATGTCCTATACTAGTGCTGGACACGGTGTGGTTACACCTATCCGTAGAGACATTTCGTAGGTTAAAATGTGGTGATTCTTGGACCATGGTGAAACATGTGTAGCCACTGGCGCCTCTGCTAGGCGTGAATGGGCCTGTCCTAGTATCATTGTCAATTGGAGGGAAAACATTGGCTAGGGTGGTGCAGTTAGGTGGACTAGCCATCTTGGTCAGTTGTAACATACACTCGTAACCCCAAGTATCTGTGGGAAACCGGGGCGCAGGGTCAGTGACTAATTGCGGGCGGGCCGTAGCACAGGCTAGGCAATCCCCTGCCATTTGTTCTTGGGCTGTTCGGGCAACCCATTTTAACCATAGATTGTCATCTGAGTATCCTGTGGCCATTTGGATGATGTCTAGAGGTTGAAGTTGGCTATAATCCCCCGTACATTTATCCGTACATGTGACTTTAGACATGTATTTAACATTAGATGCTGCATGAGGAAGGTTTTGCTCTATCTTTGGTGTAACTTTAATTTTGAATAGACCTTGTGGCGAACCCTTTCCTGCATGTACCGCAAGGACATAAAGTCCAGCGTCGGAGAGCACGACATCTTTTAGCGTTATGAGTACCGGATTACAAAACATGGCGGAGCACGGGACGTCTGGGTTTCTCCTGACCACATTCATTCTATATTTGAGGGATTTAACAATTTTCGCCGATCGGTAAGATGGCGTGTATCCCCAGTCATGAGGACCCAAATTTGCTAGGACATTGGACCAGGACTCGCAGGAGCAACCGTAGGTGTATGAGACGGCCACATAGGGTTCGCCTTTGTAAGTGTAAGCACCGCCTCTCATACTATCTTTGCTTCTTTTGTTACATACCGTAGGGGCTAGGCAGACGTATTTGGCTAGGTAGGAGTAGGTCCCGTCGAGGTTTCCGCAGGGGGAAATATTGCACAGGTCGATTTCTACTATTCCATCACTACCTGCTTGGAAAGTGAAGGTTTGTTTAGGAGACATTGTGGTAACTACTCCCTCATTTGGGGCCCGTTTGACCCTAGTTACGGACTCATTTGGCGAGGGAGTGGAGTCTAGGTGGTCAATGGATTCACATAAGATAAAAATAATGGCAACAGTCACAGTAGAAAACAGGACTAAGCCTGCAAGACATTTCCAGTTATCATACGTAGTTATGCTGTTAGCTCCAATTCTTCTGGTATCAGTAGAACGTATATGCTAACGTACGGTATTAAAACCCAAGTTATTAAGAGTGCTGTGGACCAATGAGTCATTTAACCATGACCTTTTAAGGGTTACAATGTACATACAGTAGGGCGAACAAATAGGCTATTATTCCTAATACTAGTAGCAACCAACAGATTATCAGGAAATTCAGGGCTCCTTCAGACATTTTCCATTCTTCTCTGAAATGTATTGGTCTCTGTGTCAGCACTACACAAGGTCATTAAAACGTAAAAATAAATAAATAAATAAATCCCTTAAATATGGGCTTTAGAAAACAACTTCCCTAAATATGGGCTTTCAAAAAACAAATTCCCGAAATTTGGGCTTATAAATGGGGTGCTAGGTGTGGTTTATAGCAACCTGATCAGAGGAAAGTAGGTTCCTCTGCTTCCCCGTGAAGTCCTGTGTCTTTGTCCCCCAGCCCGCTGACGGCAGCTTCTGGGCCGTCTGCTGTAGGGATGTCCTCGGGGTCCTTCTCCTCCGGTCCGCTGATGGCGGCTTCCGTTCCGGGTCGACCTCCTCGACGAGAGCCAGGTCCGTTCTGATGTCGTCCAAGGTCCTAGCAGGAGGTTTCCCGACCGCACACTGGCTCCAGTGGTACCAGTTGTCCCCCTTTCCTTCTAGGCGGACGGCATGGGATGTTCACTCGGTAGGGGCCGGAGAACCTAGGGTTGAGCCACTTTTGCCTGATGACTTTCAGCCAGACGAACTCTGCTGTGTTGGCCTCATGCTTCTCGGGTCCCCCTTTGGCGTCCGCAACCTGTGTGGAGAAGTCTGATACCAGCCCCTTAAGTTGCTGGAAATAAGGTTTCGAACTCATGACCTCTACTTCCTTTCCTACGCTCAGGGCTCCTGGGCCTGGGAACTGATGGCCATGGGTCAGCTCAAATGGGGAGAAACCTGTCCCTCGGTTGATAGAGCTCCTGATTGACATAAGGGCAAGAGGCAAGGCGTCTAACCATTTCATGCCTGTCTCCTCACATGCTTTGCTGAGTTTCTGTTTGATGTTCTGGTTCATCCTTTCTGCCTTTCCCTGAGATTGGGGGTGATAGACGGCTCCGAAACTGTGTCTTAGTCCTAAGGACTGTTCTACTGTGCGTAGGTCATGGTTCTTAAAATGAAATTACCAAATTGAACAATAAACCAATTATACCTCTCCTGGAAACATTGTCCTCCAAACTATAGAGACCATGTTTCCCAAATAAGATACTTCAGAGTAGGGCTGGGCGATATGGAAAAAAATGTTATCACGATATGTTTTTCCATATTGATCGATCTCGATTCTTATCACGATATGTAGTTTTTGCAGATGCTGCCAGTGTGAGGGACATCCTGAAGCTTGAAGAAACAAGAGATTCACTGAAACTTTATAATAAAGTTTAATGCCTTCCAATAGTGAGAACAAAATGCTTTCGCTCATACAGAATAAAAAAAAAAAAAAATTATTAAATAATAATAATCTCAAATATTTGTACAAAACCAAGGCAGTACAAAACCAAGTGGGTCAGACCCTCTGACACATTAAAGTGCTAAACATAAAAAACATGTGTAATGTGTAAACATAGTAAACCAGTCACAGTTATTCTACATCTTGTGCAGTAGTGAACATCATTTACCCCATTACAGGTTTTTTGCAAGAAAGACAAGTCTGTTCACCACATCTGGCTTTAAAGCTGCCCTATGGCAGGACACAATATTGCCACTTGTACTAAAAGCACGCTCTGAGGGTGAGCTGGTGGCAGGAATACATAGATACCGCTTTGCCAGGAAGCTCACTCTGGGGTATGATGTGCAGTGGATTTTCCACCATGCCAGGGGGTTGGTCTCACCGTCTACTTCTGGAGCTAGCAGGTAACTGTTCAGTTCAGCCTCAACATCCTGCTCATCTGTTAGACTAGAGGTAGAAACAGAGTAGGACTTCTTGAAAAAGCTGCCCAGTGTCTTCCTCTGCATTTTGGCTGGTGGAGCTGAAGCTGTAGCAGTAGCAGTAGCTGTAGGTGTGAGAGTAGACTGTGGTGTGCTCTGACAGTCACCCAGGATCTGTGCCACAGCTCTGGATTTCACAGCCTCTACCTTGTCACCTTGGATGTAGCGGGTCTTGAACCGAGGATCAACAAGAGATGCCATGTTAAGGAGGTCATCAGTGGCATCATCATCATACTTTTCATTCAAATATGTGGTGATAGTAGTTTTGATGGCCTTCGTTAGCTCTGTGTCATCCTCTCCTGGCTTCAAGACCTCTGTATTGAAGAGCTTTAGGACAGGTTTCACACAAGAGACACTGACATGTGCTTCAGCAGAGAGGGCATCAGTGAACTCAACAAGTGGATTAAGGGCCTTGTGTACAGACTCCAAGACCTCAATGTCTTGCCATGAGAGAGCCAGGTGCCTTGTTTTTCTATCAGCAGATAAAACCTTTGAAATGGCCTTCTCCTGCTCCAGTACTCGTGCTATCATTGCATGGCGAGAACCCCACCTGGTAGGTGATTCTGTCATCAACCGGTGCTCAGGTAGGTCGAGCTCCTTTTGTGCAGCTGTTAGTTCTTTTTTCTTCTTCCATGAGTATGAGAAAGTACTAACCACTTTTTTGCTCACACCCATGGCTCTCTCTATTCTCTTGTCTCTCACACTTCGCTCTGTAGATGACAAAAATGTAGTATTATTAGTATTAAGTATTATTTAAAAATTAGTTTCTGTCTTATAATAATAAATCATAATATTGTCATGACATCCTTGATATGAAAATCAATTAGACTACACACATAAACATATTTTTCCTCAATTTAAGTTGAGTACAGTGATAGAATATAAACTCTTCATTCAAATACATCTTAGATGCAAAATGTTAGTAATGATCGAATTATCACCTAGTATCAGTATCAATAGTTATAAAGTGATAGCCTGTACATTGGTTTATTGAGGCATGTAAAGTGAAATAATTTTGTTTTCAGATACATTCCTATTTCTATTCCAATTTATACACATCAGTAATTACCAGGTGCAATAATTACATAGGCTACTGAGTCCCAGTTACCAATTTTGAGAATATACTTTATGAAGAATAAATCACATTGTTACTATCATTTCATGAGAAGAGGTAAAAATATACATTTTATTCCAGCTTTATGGGCAACAGTGTATAAGAATACGAATCATTACACTGAGCTATTATTAGAGCTGAAAATGTAGCCTTTGACATCATCATGAACTTTTTTTATTATTAGCCTATCATCATGAACTTACCAATGGCAAGGTGCAGTCGATGACCAAAGCACTGCAGCCGGGACCAGCCTTTGAGGGAAACAGCCTTGACAACGTTTGCACCGTTGTCTGTTGTGATGCACACCTGTCGGTCTTCCCTAAGGCCCCAGGATTTGAGTGCATCCTCCAGCCCCTGGCTGATGATTTCCCCAGTATGGTCCTCTGGGAAGTATGCTGTCTGTAAGCATTTGCTGTGTAGAGCCCACTCCTCGTCAATGAAATGAATCGTGAGACTCATATATGGCTCCGATGTACGGCTAGACCATAGATCGGTGGTGGTGGCAAAGTATTTAACATCATTCAGATGAATTTCCACCTTACGACGGCATTCATTATAAAGCTGTGGCATCGCCGTCCGAGAAAAGTATTTTCTACCAGGGAGCTCGTACCTGGGGTCTAACACTTTGATCAGTTTCCTGAAGCCTTCTTTTTCCACTGTGTACAGGGGCATCATATCTTTAGCGAGGCAATAAGTGATAGCGCTCGTTATAGTTTTGCTCCGCTTTGACTGTTTTTCATACGGGGCAATGGCTGCAAAGCACGAATGGATGGATTGTTGTTTATTGATGTTACCGGGCGACGTGTGTGTGTGGCTTAGCTTCGTGTGTGGTGTGCTAGCTTGAGCCCGCAGTGTCACACTCTCTGTGTAGTTAGTGGGGTGGTGCCTTTTCAGGTGATTGAAAAGGTTAGTCGTATTCCCCGTCCTGGCTGGTACTACCCACCGGCATATTTTGCAGACCGGCTTCGTCTGCTCCTGGTCGCTTTTGCCGTAACCGAACCATGTCCACACAGCTGACGTGGTGTGACATTTTTTGTCAACTATGTCTTCTAGTAGGCCTACGGTGTCGCTTTTGCGTTCGCCAATAATTTCACTTTCACGGTCCTCTTTAGTTTCGCTCATTTTTGACAACTTCTTTGTTCATCCCTTTCTCCCTCTGTCTTCAGTCTCACTCTGTAGCCACGCTGCTCGCTCGTGGGCGTGTCCTACCGGCATACAGGAGCCAAACTGATACTGGTGTTGTTGCGCCTAGGCGGCCTACTTTTTATTAAGATGTCATATCGAATAATATGTCCCAAGCATAATATCGCAATCGATCAAAATTTTATCGCGATCCCGAACCGAGATCGAATTATCGCCCAGCCCTACTTCAGAGTACTCATATTCACATACAAAGTTATTTCAAAGTCCTATGACTCATCATCAGGCTTCAGATGTTTAAACAAACAAATTATCAATAAACTTCCTTAATATACTGCCCCTAGGAAACACAAAGCCTGACAAATGTTCATGCAAGGCATTCTTAAGTGAACCTGCATATAACGGCCTTTTTAATAAATATTCCAAATTAATCAATAACAATAATCAATTTTTTCAATTTGTTTACGACATGCAAATCACTAACACATGTTTTCCAAGTTCGGCTTCAGCCTTCGTTACTCTAAAATTACTTTTTTTAAATAGGAATGGAACAAATATTCAATCTTCAATCTATCTAGTGAATAGCCAACATGTTTCAAATGTCAGATATAGAAAAATAAGCCTAAGTACTCCTTTACTATCAAAGTCTAAAGCTAGACCTAAGGTGAACAGTTTTGGTAATGGAACATTTAATCTAAAAATAAAACAAAATTGGACTTGTGTCTTTGTTTTTTGTTCTTCATGATACATGAGTAAATACTTTGTGAAGTATTCACAATATAACTAACCCTCTCTAGGATATCAAATCCATTCATCTTTAACCAGATACTATTTCCCTATTTATTTTTTGTTC
Source organism: Notothenia rossii (assembly GCF_949606895.1). NCBI lineage: Eukaryota > Metazoa > Chordata > Actinopteri > Perciformes > Nototheniidae > Notothenia > Notothenia rossii. The sequence goes on from NC_136903.1 coordinate 33,390,373, forward strand.
ATGATAATAATGGCATAACGACCACACGTTTTACCCATAGCTAGTTTCTATATCAAGATTATTATGTGTGACATAATAATCAGATGTCTTTTTTGCTAAACAAGGATATTCAACTTTAATCTTCTCAGTATTCCAAACCATCGTTTAAACAATCAGCCTCCCTTCTTAAACACTAAACATAATGTTCTACACCACCCTCTGGAAAACTCTTGCACAGTTATGCTGTAAAATCATTGCATAATTTCTTCAGAGTCTGACCAGTCTGAGACAAGCCTGTCTCAAGATATTGTCATAATGAGAACAGTGATTTGTTGTCCCCTGGAGCTGTAGTCAGTGGGATCAAGGAAACTCTTGTTTTGGCACTGGGATGTCCTGAGGGGGAAGGAACCTCTGGATCAATGTTGTACAATCAGCAGACACACGGGTTGCGTTCCGATAATCCAAAAATCAGCTCCTAAATTCTAACCCTATCTCCTCTTCCTTGAACTCTGAGTGAAACGTCACGGGGTTAAGGGATAGTGGATAGGAGAATTCAAAAGGACTTAGGAGAAGAGACTGCGGTACTTTAGAGAATCCGAATGCACTTTCACTATCTGACGTGTTTATGATGCGCCAGCGGACGTCATTGTGTGCATCTGCTGCTGTGGTGAAACTTTGGAAACTACAGTGTTCTAATCTATACAATGGACTACATGGATGTTTAATAAGAACGAGGGACTCATCTAGAGACTCTGCACCGTGCTCTGATGCTGTTGTTTTATGCTTTACAGATGTAGCACTTCATTTCAGACTCCAGCTTACAGCTTCCTGCCTACGACCTGCCAAAGACCAGTATAGAGGAATGTTAAGCCCTTCCACTAATTTCCAAGAGGGCGTTGGCAGATTTTCAATTTCAGGTTTTAACCAGGAGATAGCACTTCATTCACAAATACAGAAAGACAAGTTTCATGGACTTTCAGTTGTGTTTTGAAGAGCATTTGAACACATCAATATTTTAAATCAACTAAAGTATATCTAATCTTGTAATTCAATAATATATAGTCTTTATATATTAAATAATAATAATGTAAATGTTTACATTACACTTCTTTATTTGTTATGCTCATACTTTTACCTTTACAATAGTTTGCTTTAATATCCAGTATATTTGTTGTATATTTTTGTGTTCGCTTCCTCCTGCTCCCTTTCGGACATATACTGTATGATTTATTATTATTATTAATATGAAAATATTATTAAGATAAGATAAGATGTTACTTCATTGATTGAACATTTTAGTTTAGAATGTGCTGTCCCACGGTAATTCAGAAGGCTCACAGGTCACATTCCGACCATTATTTAAAACAATAGGTGCTTTCACACCGTCTACAGTTTGATTTGTATAGAGGAAGCTCTGTGGCCAGTGTTCAAATTACCCATTTGCTTTCGGGGGAGCCCTATTATTCAGTGCACATCCTGCTACTAAATATATCACACGCACGCTCTGTTGACTGGCGCAGCAGCAGTTGAGTAAATTTGGAACGATTCAGATTTCACGGATCAATAACTCATGAACAAAACGTTATTCAGACACAAATGACGTCTCCTAAGTACCGTGGTAAGGTTGACAACGAACTAAATTTGTATCAAAAAAAGCCAATACGTGCTGTCCTCCAAACTGGAAACATTACATTGGTCTCTATCCACAGCCGGAGGAGAAATGAGTGCTCAGGGACCGTCTGCAAAGTGCAACTCCGAAAAAAGAGAATACAATAATATTCAATCACTTCACTTCAGCTTATTACTACCAAACTCACTACACACATCAATAGTCTCTTGTTGGTCAGACTACAGCAGAGAGTTTGGAAGAATGTGCTTTTTAATAATTTTGGTGAATATTTCGAATGTAAAATCTTCAATAGATATGGCATCATCTTCAATAACGTTACTATTATACAGTATATTTATACCAAACTCACTACACACATCAATAGTCTCCTGGTGTTCAGACTACAGCAGAGAGTTTGGAAGAATATGGTTTTGAATAATTTTGGTGAATATTTATAATGTAAAATCATGGCATCATCTTCAATAACCGTCTATACCTCCTGGATCATGGGTGTAATCCTAGACGGCACACGAGAGCAGATGGCCAGGCAAAAGCTAAAAAAGTTGAGTGAAACTGAATATTCAAAGTATTTGCATCCCTTTAGTACTGTAGGCTTGAGAAAGGAGACTGAACTGTGTCTACAGGCAACTTCCAGCGTTATTATAATCATGCTGTTTTTGGAGACATTTGTGTTGTTTTTAACCAATACATTTAGAATATAAGCTTCCCTTTTTTTCTTGTTCCTGTTGAGAAAAAAAAGAAAAGAATACTGTGTAAAAGAAATTATTGTTTTGCACCTGTATATTATAGAAAATAACACTTATGTTTACATATTCCCTAGGTTTTTCAGGTCACATTTGATCTATATGATGGAGCCATTGGATTTGTCAATATAAGAAATCAAAACCAAACCATATTCTTCCAAACTCTCTGCTGTAGTCTGACCACCAGAAGACTATTGATGTGTGTAGTGAGTTAAGTAGAAATATACTGTATAATAGTAACGTTATTGAAGATGATTGTATTCTCTTTTTTCGGTGTTGCACTTTGCAGACGGTCCCTGAGCACTCGTTTCTTCTCCGGCTACGTTGTTGAAGCGTCTTCAGGCTCCGCATCGGCAGGCCTCTCCCTCGGTGTGGAGCTGTCAAGCTCGACCCTAACGCCGCTTACAGCCGGCCAACTAAAAGTTGTTTTCCGTTCACGTTGTCATTTTTAGACTCCTTCGCTTCTTTGCTTGTGAATCCAAAAGCTGTGACGCTTGGCTGTTTTCGTTTTGCCATATTTTTTATAACAAAGCCAGAGTTAAAAAAATATCAATATGAACATTTCAAATACCGCGACGGCATCACCGCCGTAACCATAGCAACGTAAGTAAGAATGCAGCGCCGCCACGTACAGATGGCAATACCCACACATATTCACAAATATAAAACAAATATTCAGAAACTGTAATGAACAATGACTATTATTTATTTCAAGAACTGTTATTTACAGAAACTCAACATTTCTAATCTGTTTGACACAAATATGCACGATTGTTTTGGGCTCCCCCTATTTATCCCAAAGTCAGCCCTCAGGGGAGCTCCCTCCCTCTTCGGGGGAGCCAAGCTCCCCTGGCTCCCCCCCATTTCGAACAGTGTCTGTGGCTGAATGGCCAGCGATTAGGTGCGGCGCATTTGTCATAGGTGATCAGAGCTAACTGCCTGCCGTCAGATTTCATTTAAAAAACAGATCTGATTTTAAGACTACTTCTGCACTCATAAAGAATAATAAGAATAAGAATAATGCGTATTGAACTGGTTTAATTAATTAGTGAGTTTATTTAACACTAGAACCGCCAATCGGGTCAATTTGTGTGATGTGTGTTGTGTGTGTGCAATGTAACTTTTTTTCAATAAAATATTAAAGTCTCCCAGTCCGTGACTTTTCCTAAAAGTGTGTTATGTAGCACCCTATGTTGTTAAAAATTGCATTCTAATAGCGGGATTTGACGGGTTTAGGTAGGCTGATACAAAAACCTCTGGCGGTTCTAGTGTTAAGGTAATTAGTTACAGTAGAAGCCCTTTTTTATCAGTAACACACTTAGCAGTTGAACATAAAAGTCAACTAACTGAGGGTCACTTGCAATGACAGTGTTGTGTCTAACTGTAAGCTTGTCACTCAGAGTAACCTACCGTTAATTTAGCTGCTGGAGAAGAAAGATCAGGGGGGAGGGGGGGAGAGAGCTGTGGTTGATGGGCCATTAGTTGTGTAAATACACAGCTGAGAGCTGCCGTTTCATTCAGACTGTTTAAAAAACGGTAACAACGGACTATTTTTCTTAGCGGATGCATGTCAATTTAAATCAATACATACAACTATTTTTAAATCAATAAAAACATTTTCTAAATCAATAAAAACATTTTCTAAATCCATAAAAGCATTTAAATTAATATTGGGAGTCATGTCGTTACTTTGTTGAGAATGTGGCCATGTGATAAGCGGGATAATTTGCAGCGACTTGTTCCTTATGGGGAAAATAACACCCGTCATGTGTGTGTAGAGGTGTGTGTGGTTAAAACACTTTCATGAAGTGAAGGAGGTTTTCCTTCTATAAAGCAGCTGTGGGCAGCAGTGAGTGTCACGGACATGAATTCATAGATCAAGGCAGACTGGTGCACACACTCTCCTGTCCTGCCAGGCGACACGCCCGTTCTAAGCCGTGTCCCTCACTCCTCACATCCCAAGCTGCATCCCCACAAGTGTATTATGTTGTTACATCTCAGATGTTATGTTTCAGTTGTGCTCTGTCTATGTTCAGTGATGCAAACTTGTCACCTTTCGGCGAAATTCACCGTTTTGAATCCAAAATAGGTCGTTTGTGTGATTCATGTAGATCTGCAATAAAAATATTTTTTGGGTACGGGGGGGTCTGGGACCCGGAGTAATCTGCAGCCGTGAGCTGTTATGTGCCATCATGACATGCATGGTGTTCTTTTTTTTATATATTACAACAGGGCTCTCAAGTTTTGAACAGATTTCAGAGTGAGATTTTGGTACTCCAACTTCTGGCTCCCCTTAAAGTTCCCATGAAGCCCTCTGTTCCGCGAATGTCAACAGGGGGGGGTGGTAGTGGAGTGCACGCGTCTCAAACAAGCCTAGTTTGTTTACAAAATTGCGGTGCGACTTGGTGGGCGGTACCCTGGGAAGAAATGAAATCTCTGCGTGAGAAATGCAAGGTGTGGCGTGTGAGCGTGTGAATGGAGTGAAATGCGTGTGTCTCACGCCAAATGCGTGAGACTTGAGAGCTCTGTTATAATGAAGTGCGAGCTCTGTGCTCGAGTCTTCCTGCCTGTCGGCTCTGCTCTCATGGATGTATAATAAGGCTCTGCTGCTCCGAGATGATGGTCTAGCTTCAGCAGCTACATTACCTACGGGTGCGTTCGTTAATATTAACTGCGCGTCCGGAGTCACTGTGGCACAGACTGGACCGCTGGTGAACAGCTGTTAGAACGGGCCGTTCAGGTGTTCAGAGCAGAGCTCCCTGTCGGAGCGGCAGAGCGTGATGTGAACTGAAAAGTTTTTCTGTGGCAATATTATTTAAGGAATCGTTGAGCTAGCTAGCTAGCATACATTGTCACTATCTGCTAACATTTGCTTTAGCCTTCTATTTCTAATAGTTTTTTTCATAGGCTATAAACAGAGGTGGTATAAGTATATATATATTGTACTTGAGTAAAAGTAGAAGTACTCAGATCTTGTACTAGAGTAAAAGTAGAAGTACCAGAGTGTAGGAACACTGTTACGGTAAAAGTCCTGCATTCAAAATGTTCCTCAAGTAAAAGTAGAAAAGTATTCTCATCAAAATATAGTGAAAGTAGCGACAGTAAAAGTAGTCATTGTGCAGATTGGTCCATTTCAGAATAATATATATGATATGTTTTATAATGATTGATCATGAAAGTGTTCTCAAAGCTGGTAAAGGTGCAGCTAGTTTGAATGACTTTGTATACTGCAGGGTAGCTTGTGGATTTACTCCAGGTGGAACTAAAGTCTGATTTAACACTTGATTATATTTCACATCATTCATCCACATCTGTAAAGTAACTAAAGGTATTAAATACATGTAGTGGAGTAGAAGTACACCATGTACCTCTGAACTGTAGTGGAGTAGAAGGACAAAGTAGCAAAACATTGAAATACTTAAATAAAGTACAAGTATCTCAAAATTGTGCCCAAGTATAGTACTTGTTGAGTTTATGAACTTAGTTACTTTACACCAAGGCTTTTCATTTGGCGGCCCGCCGGCCAAATCCGGCCCCCGGGTGATATTTACTGGCCCTTTGAGTATAATGTTAAAAAGTAAAAAAAATAAAAATAAAAGTTTAATTAAAAAAAAAAAATTCATTTCAAATTTTTTTTTTTGGGCCAGAGTGCCTTTATTCCATAGAGGGTGTTACATTGAGAGATAGAGGGGAAGACATTGCCTGAAAACTTTGGCGGGCTCGGGTTTCGAACCCACCTACTAGCAACTCCTGTCATTTATTGCGTCTCTGCGCACGTCCTCGCGGCTCGCGCTGCCCTTCACTACAAGCTCGCGCACCTTCGACGGTTTCGCGCCAATGGTACGATTAATCAAACCTGGTCAGCATAGTTGGATATCAAAATGTCTCTTTCTACGTTAAAAAAACGAAAGGTTGACACCGAAAACCGGCAATTCAACAGCGAGTGCAAAGATAAGTACTTGTGTTTAAATGTCAGTGGGAGGCCCGTGTGTTTAATCAGCAATGAGTGTTTATCGGTGTGTAAAGAGTACAACTTGAGAAGGCATTTTAAGACAGCTCACGCCAACTTTGACGCCACTTTTCCAGCGGGCTCTGATGCTCGCCGCCAGAAGATTTTGGGGCTAACTTCGTGCTATGACCAAAGACGTAGCTCCCTGTTTCGGGCTTGCACTGACCAAGAGAGAGCTACCGCAGCGTCCCTACGAGTGGCCTGGATATTAGGCAAAAAGAAAAGGCCTTTTACGGACGCAGAGACAGTCAAAGAGTGTATGCTTGCATCAATTGAGGAAGTGGTTGCAGATGAGAAAATCAGAAAAAGCGTTATTAACTCAATTAAGAACATTCCGATTTCTGACACGTCAACATCAAGGAGAGTGGAGGCCCTTGCATCGGACGTTTTTGAGATTCTCTTGGACAAACTGAGAAAGGCGGAGGTTATGTCGCTAGCTATTGATGTGCCTCTATGTTAGATTTTTTGATGGTGAGTTCTTTCGGGAGGATCTACTTGGATTAATTCCTTTGGATGGACACACGACCGGTGAGGTGATGTTCCACAAAGTGGTTTCGTTTTTCAAGGAGCACAAGTTGGGATTGGATCGTATTAACATGCTTGTAACGGATGGGGCCCCTGCGATGTCGGGCCGAAAACAGGGACTGTCCGCTAGGCTGGCAGATGTGGCTCCACAGCTGAGATCGCTTCATTGCCTCATCCACCAAAGCCTCCTGTGCGCAAAACTGAGTGGTGAGTTAAAAAACACAATGGACTCTGTCATGGCGATTATTAACTTTATTCGTTGTAACTCTAGTTTACAGCACCGCCTTTTCCGCCAGATGTTGTCAGACATGTCAGCTCGATATAATAATTTGTTAATGCACAGTGACATTAGATGCCTAAGCAAAGGAAACGTCTTGAAACGATTTTGTGAACTTAAGGAGGAGATCATGGCGTTTCTCCGCAATTCAAAACATACAAAATCCAACGCCTTTCTGTGTCTGATAGAGAATTATGAGTTTTACGCTGCTGTTTGCTTTTTGAGCGACATTTTCCAACATCTGAACCAACTCAATTTGGAGCTGCAGGGCAGAGATAAAATGGTTACACAACTTGTGGAGAGACTCCATGCATTTCAAAAAAAGCTCACACTTTTTTTTGCGGATTTATGTCCAGGCAAAATGCTCCATTTTCCAACCATGCGCACTGCAGGTTTACAAATCACCAAGGTGATGACTGGATTTATGGACGCATTGAAAACCAACTTTGCCGCGAGGTTTGACCATTTTAGTCTCCCGACTGAAGTGATGAGATTTGTGAAGGACCCTTTCTCTGTGAATGTAGAGGGGGAGTTTGCACTGAAAGCAAAGGAGCTGATTGTGACATTAAATGAGGCGTCTTTACAACTCGAACTCATTGACATTCAGTCATCAGATGACCTGCGACAGTCATTTCAGCTGGCAGGTTCTGAAAAGTTCTGGACTCATGAAGTAAGCCACGAGAAATTCCCTCATTCAAGGGGTCTTATACTTTTTGTCCTCACAATGTTTGGCTCGACTTACACTTGCGAATCGGCATTCTCACACATGAAGGCCATAAAAACTAATAATCGAGCATCCCTCACTGACCAGTATCTGCATCACTGTATGCGTATTGCCATGACAACGTATACTCCCGACTTCCCTGCTCTTGCTAAATCAAAAAAATGCCATTTCTCTCATTAGATGGCACATATCTGCCAAGTTGGTTGCATACTGTATGTCAGTTATCACTATGTTAATCAAAAAAGGTTTGAGTTTTAAAAGGCTGTGTGTTGTGGTTTGGTAATTAATACAAGTCTTTTGATAATTGTTTTTGCTTTTAATTAAGCAATTGATGTGGTATGGCTCACTTGTCTTTATTGTTATTATACCATAATATGCACTGTTGTTTGTGTATGGCCCTAAATTGCTATTTTGTGTGAATTATTCGATCATTTAATCTAAATCTAATGATGTTGATGGTTATATTAGCTTCACATGTACTGAGTTCTGAACTTGCCATTTATAAAGGCCTTGGGGCTATGTTTGATTTAATTAAACAAAATATATGCACTCCACTATGCTGTTGTAGTCATTTCATTTCATACCTTTATTTATGCAGGTGAATCCCATTGAGATCATTGATCTCTTTTTCAAGGGTGACCTGCTGTAGTATTTACTGTATCTGAAGCTCTTAATATGATTGCTCATATTTCAAGCAATTTTTTTCCCGGCCCCTTGCTTTGGATCGTTTTCATCAACCGGCCCCCATTCCAAACTAATTGAATAGCCCTGCTTTACACCATGTGGCTATAAAGATAGAAAGACTAAGCCTTGCACAGAGGCATGAAAATACATTTTCAAAATGCTCAACAGTGCTGCCAAAATTATAAACTGACTGCTACACAATTTAAAATAAATGCTTTTATATATTTCTATTAGATGTGACTCTTTGGCGTTTCTGTTATTATTAACACTGCTGCTTTAGTTGTTCTGACTGCTAAAATCCTCTGTTATTCCGTAGGGTGGGGGAGCCGGGGGCTCGGATCCTTGTCACCTTTTTCATACCTGATGAGTTTGCATCCCTGTATGTTAAAAAGCCTCAGTCACCTTAATTCATTTAATAAAAACATCTCAGGTCAGTAACACTCAAAGCTAAATGTGCAATACCATGTTCAGCTATGTTACTATTTATGATGTTATTGTTGTTACATCAGAAGATGTACATATTGAAATGATTTCTTAACTTACAGTAGACTATTTTTTACAATGTGTGTTGGGAGGATTTATTAAATTACTATGAATATTGTCATTGTTGAAGGCTTTTAGAGAAGGATGAACTATAAGCCTGAATTATATAACATGTTATACCTAAAAACATAAAAGCCACAATAAATAAATCACAATTATTGTAGTTATTTTTACCTCCCGTATTGCTTTCAACCCACCAGCTTTTATGGTGTTGTTACGTCACTAACTGTAAGCTTGTCACATACAGTCTATGGTCACTCAGAGTAACCTACTGTTAATTTAGCTGCTGGAGAAGAAAGATCAGGGGGGGAGGGGGGGGGAGAGCTGTGGTTGATGGGCCATTAGTTGTGTAAATACACAGCTGAGAGCTGCCGTTTCATTCAGACTGTTTAAAAAACGGTAACAACGGACTATTTTTCTTAGCGGATGCATGTCAATTTAAATCAATACATACAACTATTTTTTAAATCAATAAAAACATTTTCTAAATCCATAAAAGCATTTAAATTAATATTGGGGGTCATGTCGTTACTTTGTTGAGAATGTGGCCATGTAATAAGCGGGATAATTTGCAGCGACTTGTTCCTTATGGGGAAAATAGCACCCGTCATGCAGATGAGGATCCCTCCGCTACGCTTTGGGATCCTGATCGACCGACGAAGCTCCATTAAAATATAAATATTTTTGGTGAATTACTGAGTTTAGGCACGCTAATAACGTTTTAATGAAGTTGAATACAGTATATTCATATGTGTCAGTGATTTCATGTCAATTCGGCGAACATAAATATAAATTATCGTGGTGAAGATGATGATTAAATTATGTTTAAAAATCGAGAGCCGGGCTGCATTTCCTCCCGTTCGTTTTTTTCGACTAAACAACATTATTTTGTTAAATAACAATATGGTTATGTTTTGTAAATGATTACATGTCTCTTATTTAGCACAGAGTATGATATCCGTGACATATGGATCTTAACAAAGTTCCGCTGTACATCCAGCGTACTGTATCTGACTTTATTTCACATGAGCTCCAGTGTGGAACCCCACTGCACCCCCTGGTGGATCAATGATCCATTGCAGCTGGCTTCATTATAATTACATTTATCTATCACGGAGGCGGTCTCAAGTCAAGCTGGAGGTTTTCCCTTGAGCGAGGGCAGATCACGTACTAATCACGGCCCTCGCGTTTCAAACTGTCTGAAATGAATCGCTACATCTGTATGAACGTGGACAACAGAGAAACATATTCTTCATGACCAAAGTTGTAATTGAAATAAAAAAGGAAAGTGAAATTTATGCTCGTCACCCTCTCCCTCCGGTCCACATTAATACAAATGATCCCAATACGTATGATTGTATGAAAAGATCTTAAAATCAATACAAATGTATTTATTATAAACGTTAGTCCTTAACATCTATCACTGTGTACATCACCATTCAAACATCTTTTAAAAGTTGAGCAAACCCCACACAGCTCAGTGAAATATTGACTTTATTTGATCATTTCAGTAAAAACTAACGTTCATATTTCTCTTTTTGATTATAATACTGATGAACGTTCAAAACAAAGCACTTTGGCAACTTACCACTTAAAATGCTTAATAAGCCCCGTAACTTTCATGATATAATTTCTCCATCATAATCGTTTGTTTCCGTGAACGGCCACTGTTGTGTGACGCAAATGCTGCGGCTGCAATGCATTGTGGGGCAGCATTTTTCTCCTCTTCTTTCGGTAAGGGAGATCCAGTGGTTCCTAAGCTAAAGGAGGTTATAAAGGAAGTTTGAAACCTCCTTTCCTTTCATTTTGAGCATTGGAACGGCACTTATCATGGCTGCCACTGAGGTACTTCCGGGTCATTTCACTTGGTTAGGAAGGTTCCTAAGCTAAATGGACTATTGGAACGCAACCACATTGTCCTCTGCACAGTAGGAATCCCCAAAAACTGCAGTTCCTCTTCACACCACTGTTGCCTTGACAACGAGGCACAAGCAAAATGTCAAAACCTCCTCAGAGATGCGTTCTTTGCACAATCCTTCTGTTTCTGTAGTGAGCAACTTTTCGCCAACACACTGATTCAGAGTACAACCCAAAGGTGGCGCATAAATATCCAATGCTGCTGTAATCCCAGCAAATCAGCAACTAGAGAAAAACTCAATTTAAATCTCTCCCCCAGTTGGTTACAAAATAAAATGGCTGCGTGTCTATATGGTCAGGAATGCTGAAACATGTGAATGTTAAAACAAACTAATGGTAGTAGTCTACCTATTCTTCATTACTTCAGTTCTAAGTTAATAGGCAAAACAAAGACACCCTCCTTAACCACTATAGAGTCATCTTTTATCTACTTGCTTATTCTATTCATTTTCAAATTGTTTATCTAAGTTGTTTTACAAGCATGGTTAGATTTGTAACAGAATACAAAACTAACTGTATTTAGCACTATATTTTAAAAACAAGTAATCTGATCACAGTTAATGAATATATTTTTGGAACACTTAAAGGAATTATTGGTGGAAAAGATTCCTCACAAAATGTAATCTTCATTACTAAAGCTAAAACCTAAATAAATCATCAGGGAACAGTTTTCTTTCCTCCTCACTTAATTGTTTCAATGAAAACAAAAAAGGTATTGTGAAAACTCCCACTCTTGAGAACATCTCAACACTTTATTCCATCTAAGCACAAATGTTTATGACAGACACACCATATATTCCAAGAACAAATATTTCTGGGCCTAAAGAACAATCCATTAATCCAAAACTGTCTTTAGTGGTATAAATTGTGAACTTTCTTAATATTAATTGTAAATTCAAAGTATGTTCTATTCAGAACAAAGATAGGATAGTTGCAGCTGAAACTGGTTAATAGCAACTTTCTGTTAACCTAGATAAGCCTGTTGTTCTTATATCTAGTAAATATATTTTTATTTTATGTTACTCATAGTTACACACTATAAAACAATAAACCATAGGAACATTTTCCAGAATAGTAGTTCACTCTATATAACTTTTACTCTCTCTATGCTCTTCAAAACATCTTACTTCTCCTGTCTCTCTCTTTCCTCACTGCGCCCTGCAGCTGCTCCTGTCCACAAGCTTCTCTAATCAATCACACTTGACCTCTTGTGTTATCCAACAGTGTGAGAGGGCTTGAGCAAACATCGTGCAGCACCTCTGTCGTGCTTAAACATTAACAGATTCCTTCTGACTGACAAACTTATAAAAACTTCCTGTTTACTACTTACTACTCTTTCTTCATAAACTTAAAAATACAATTCTGGTGAATCGTTTATGTTTTCAGTTTCCTATCTACTTTAAACAACCACCAAATGAGAGTCACTGTTGTATGATAAATACAACTCCTAAATAACATTACAATATATATTTCTTACAGTGAGTTTGTTATTTAATGTTTAACAAATTTTCCTCTTTCGATGTCTTATACTAGGTGGGAAAATCCACTATTATATTTAATTTGAATAAAACCTTAACCTTAATGTACTTCATATACTCAGTAAACCTCTTTTTACTTTCCCTTAACGTTACTGTATGTAATTAAGTTCCTTTGGAATATAATTAAGTACAATTCTTATTCAAATAGGCTAGTTGCACAAGATGGCGTCCATCAACTTCCGGTGGCTGGGTGTGAGCCTGAGTACTTCCGGTCTTCGGTGTGGAGTTGTTTGGGGAGTTAGCGATATGCGATGATTGATTGATTGATTGATAGATAGATAGATAGATAGATAGATAGATAGATAGATAGATAGATAGATAGATAGATAGATAGATAGATAGATAGATAGATAGAGAGAGAGAGAGAGAGAGAGATAGATAGATAGATAGATAGAGAGATAGAGAGATAGAGAGATAGAGAGAGATAGAGAGATAGAGAGATAGAGAGATAGAGAGAGAGAGAGAGATAGATAGATAGATAGATAGATAGCAAGATACATAGCATACAGTTAGCATACAGATAGCGATAGATAGCATAGATGGTGAGCGGTACAGAAAAGTGATTGGCCTTCCAGCGGGTAAGAAAGTCGGCACTACATTGCTGTGTGCCCCTTTGTACAAATAAGTCCCGTTATAATCGGGATATAAGTATTCATTTCCTATTGATGCTGAGGTAAAGGCTCAGTGGCTGATCAAGGTCCGTAGGGACAATTTCAGCCCCACAACAAATACCCGTGTGTGTAGTAGGCATTTTCGACCAGGAGACTTATTGGTCACAGCTGGAGGACTAAACAGAGTAAAGAAAGGAGCTACACCTGTTCTCTTTGCTTGGAATAACTACGAGCTACCTACACCAAGACGTAATGTCTGGGAGCGTCGGCCAAGGGCAGAGAGTCCCACCCCGGACTTGACAGCTGAGTACGAGGTGGAAATACTTGCGCCGCCGGATCATGACTACTCTGTAAATCCATTGACGGCAGTGATGGCAAATCAGGTGGCCGACGAGAACGAAGCCTTGAAAATCCAGGTTAGGGAGCTCCAACACCAGCTGGAAGTGTTACAACTGAGATCTCGTTTCGGGATACAACGCCTGGCAGGGTCGAACGAGGACATTCGTTTCTACACCAGGTTTGTTTATAAGGCTATCAGGATGTTGTTATGGCCACTAGTTTGATAAACACTTTTCATTTGGGGAAGCTAATTTAAGAAACAAAACTATGTCTAACATGAACAATATTACATTCTTAGATTTGCCACATACAAGCATTTCCTCGCCTTTTGGAAATTAGTGGAGCCTGCAGCCAACACCAAGATGGTGCGGATCACCAACGCCAAGGCATCCTCTGCCAGCAGCTCGGATTCCTCTCAACCATTAACAACGGTAAGCAGCATACAAGCATGGATGTATATTAATAATTATGCACGCTGCGCACTATACCACCGTTTAACAAGTGCATCACACACACACACACACACACACACACACACACACACACACACACACACACACACACACACACACACACACACACACACACACACACACACACACACACACACACACACACACACACACACACACACACACACACACACACACACACACACACACACACACACACACACACACACACACACACACACACACACGTCTCCCCTATAACAGTATCTACAGTATGCCTAACACTTATTTGTTTTCACAGAAACTTCCACCCATAGATGAGCTGCTGCTGTTCCTCATGCACCTGTCAGTGGGCCTACATCTGAGGGATCTAGCAGAACGGTTTGGCATTCACCGCACCACAGTCAGCAGAATTATTTCCACCTGGACACAATTCCTCTACCAACTGCTTGGAAGCAGATGTCTGTTGATCCCATGCGAAGTTGTCAAGGCTCACCTTCCACCAGAGTTTTCAGCTTTCCCTGACACACATGTGGTGCTTGACTGCACTGAAGTATTCTGCCAGACTCCATCATCTCTCCTGCTGCAGAGTGAGGTGTTTTCTACATACAAGTCGCATGCTACATTCAAGGCCATGATCGGCATGGCACCACATGGTGCCATTACATTTGTGTCTGGCCTGTATGCAGGATCTATGAGTGACCGGGAGATCTTCAAGCTGTCTGGCATCGTGAGCCTGCTCACACCAGACATGGCGATAATGGTCGACAAAGGGTTCCTTGTGGACAATCTGGTTGAGTGTAAAGTGTACCGGCCTGCCTTTCTGCACAAAAAAACCCAAATGAGCAGGGAGGATGTGAGGCAGACTCAATCCATTGCACGTCTGAGTGTCCATGTGGAGAGGTGCATCAGAAGAGTCAAAGAGAACAAACTATTTGACAAAGCCATACCACTGTCTGTGTGTGGAAGCATTGAGGAGCTCTTCAATGTGGCTTGCTTCCTGGTCAACTACCAGAACGGACCGCTGGTAAAAGCATGGGCAAGCCTGGGCAGCAATTAGTGATGGGAATTATGGCTCTTTGAAGGGAAAATAAGCGAAATAATCACCAGGATAATGATTGACTGTATTGCCAGACCTAATGTCAATAATCTTCTTTGTAAACATGACACAAGGTGGCGCCATATCCATGTCAGTGAATGTACTACTTTGAATTTACCCTCTGTATGTGTTAAGTAAATAAAGTTATCTTGCCTTGAATGAAATTCACGCAACTCTTTATATTAGATACTGTGTTTTTAAGTGGCGATGGAGATTATTTGTTGACCCTGCTTTAACCTCTTAACAACGAGGGTCCCCCCAGTGGACCCCACCCCCCACCGTTTTTTTACGAGACTATGTCTCAGGGATTCTTAACATTTATGAAACTATTAATGTTCCATACCCTTTTAACGATAAGAAACTCAGCTAACTAACAATATGAACCATTTTTAGCTAAAAGAAACACAAGAGTAATACCAAGCCTTTGAATTAGCATGGAGCGAAAAAATGCTAACTAATGCTAACGGACTTTTGCACAGCACTCACGGTAGCAATGCGCTTATTACTTATCGTCACTGCACAAACAAGAGATCCGATTAAAGCTGAGACTCCACAGATTCCACACATGTAATGTCATTACTGTAGGACTCCGAATTGCGGAGCTATCAGCCAGAAAAGAGAAAGCAAACAACATCCGGTTTCAAAATTTTTACAATAATTACGTCTTACCTTTTTTGATTTGTGATCAAAAGTTGTGTTCACCGGAATAAAAACGCCGCTCAAGGTTAATCCAATGTCTTTGTGTCACATATAATTTTTTACTGATAATTGTTAGAAATTAAAATCAATGTTTTAATGGGGAAATGTAGTTTAAACATGCCGTCAGTTTTAATGCTCTTTTATACTGAAAAACCAGAAATTCTTGTGCACAAGCAGTTAAGCTTTTATTCTGAAAATCCTTCATCTCCGGTTAGCATTTAGCATGTGGCTAATATACGATTTCCTGAAGAGGTGAATTTAGTAGCGAAATGATATAGAGTGGTGCAAACCAAAGCCTACTGATTTAACACTACAACTATAGATGTCGAGATACTACCATGCTGAATATTAAATGAAGGTACAGTTTATTTGAATACATTGTTTACAGACGAGAGTAGCATGTGACAACATCCGGAATGACCGGAAACCAAACGAGCCGAGAAGTATTGTTTAGAGTATTGATTACAGCGTTTAGAATGTGTTAAATGAAAAGTGATGAAAGAGAATATGAGGAGAAACGGTGTGTTAAGCATATATTGAATGTGAAAAGAACCTATCCTCTGTTTAAATGCAATAACGGACATTGGAGACGAGGCGAGCCGGCTGGCGGGGAGGAGCCAGCACACCATATATAAACCACCGGAGGAGAGATCCACTCGCTTGGCTTCCCTATCGAGGAGCGGATCACAGCTGTTTGTCTGACTGAACAATATTCTGTCTGTAACACTACCGCGCCTTTTTTAATTAAAGTACCCAATTGAACTTTCACAGAGACTCCATTTAGTCTCCTATTTTAAAGCTTCTCTCCTGGTCGGGAGAATAACGAACGCAGTTAACAATCTGGTGAGTTCCCTGACGTGATCTCGCTGACCGAGGAGAGAAAACCAACCGGCTGTTTTCTGGAGACGCTTGCAGCCATTCGACACACAAGAGCTCAAATCAATCGGTAAGAAGATGCCTGTTATGACAAAGATTCTTCACTAGTTAAACTAGGCAAAGTTAGATTTGTGTGTTTGATGGCAGCCGGCTGATCCTGAAAATAGCTGTGCATTTTAATGTTAAAACAACCCAAATTCATAAAATAATCACTCTAAAACCACGAGGCGTTGTTTTGTCACAAGCAGGGTGAGTTCACACTTTCTTTTGTTCCATTAACCCTGCATGCTATTAACCACGTGTGGGTGTTGAATTTTAAATATATAGTGTGTGGACATTTTACTTCGGATAGGTGCCTTGCTGCTTTCACATGGGTGTCTCTTGTTACGTTAATAGTTATTTAGCCTATGACGTAAGGGTATATAGCCCATTTAACGACTTTTTGTTAAGATCTGGAGACATAGCGAATCGGTTAAGGGCCGAAAAAGTGAAAAGTAGCGGGGCATAGTGAATCAGCTAAGGGCTAAGACCGAAGTCAGTGAAGAAAGTCCTTTTCAAGAAAGGCTTGGTTAAGGTCTAGGCCTTTATCAGTGGTTAAAACTGTTCTGTTTAAAAAAAGATATTGCGGGTGGGTTACGGTAATCGGAGTTACAGCAGCAGTGCAGTAATAAGACGACGGTCTATTATCAGTGGCTGATAGGTCTCCATATTAGTCCCAGTTTGGCGTGTCCAAATAGCAACAGTTAACCATAGTCGACTATAAAGTCAAATATTACGTGAACAGGTTTATAGCTAGTGCGTAAGGGTTCCTAACTTTAAGTGATGATATCAATAAGATAAAGCCCATAGTCGACTATAAAGTCAAATATTACGTGAACAGGTTTATAGCTAGTGCGTAAGGGTTCCTAACTTTAAGTGATGATATCAATAAGATAAAGCCCATTTTTTCATAGTAAACTAGATAGAAATGTGGTTATTTTAAACTAAGTGTTGTTTTGGCTTGTATTTCAGGGTTTATGATACCACACCAGTGGTTTACTTTGTTACTGTTCGTTTAAAGATCACCTAGCCATTGTTTAAACTCCCACCTGGGAGCCGCATGGACAAATCTCTTTGTCTACAGGTCAGAGTGCGAAATAATCGGGTGCCATCTTGTTTACACCCCACATGTGGAAAAACAAAGACAGGGCAATCGCCATTTCGTGAAATGCTAATTCAAAGCACTCCTTTCTTTGTTCTTATGCAGCTGGTTTCACTCCAATGAGGCATTTTCCTGACCTCCATCTTGTGAAGAACGAATAATACTTCTTGTCACAGTTGGAACTAGAAGGCTGAATCAATTTTTGGATATTAGAGAGAAGGATTGTTGTATTTCCAAAGATTTGAAGTATTGCTGCTGGCAAATGTGTTTTGGCGGTTTTTGAAATATTGCTGCTGGCAAATGTGTTTTGGCGGTTTTTGAAATATTCTTCTTTGCAAATGTGTTTTGGCGGTTATGTGTGTTATGTGTGTTTAACCATAGTGTAAATTCCTATTTTAAAGATATTTTTGAGGAAACTAAGTTTCTCCTTGTTAAAAACGAGTCAGTTTTGAAACAGCTATTCCCTAGTGGATTAAGCTGGAATTTAAAATAGCGCACTCTGGTGGTAGTACAGAATTATTACCCAAATTGCAGAAACACCATAACATTGTGAATTTGAACCAAATTCATATTTCAAAGTCAAAACTATACTGTACACTGTACAATTTTTATTTTTAACAATTTAAAATTTGCACAAATTTTTATTTTTTAAACAATTTAGAATTTGCAAAATTTTTATATTTTAATTTACTTTAATAATATAAAAAATAAAAAAAACCTGATTTAAAGTTAAGATCGGATGACATAGGATATTAAAATCAGGAACAAAGGTGCTAGTCGGAGGATTAGTGCTTCAATCCTTGATAAACTTCATAATTTCATTCGAATAAGAAGAGAACATGTCACTTAAAGACACTAAGTTGAGACCAGACGCAGAACCATGCACAACTGCAGTTATTAAGGAAAGGGTAAAAATCAGATCAGATGCTACAACAGTTCCAAATCTTAGAGGGAAGACATGGACCCAATATAAGAAACTGTTGGAACAGTGGCAAACGAGAGGACTGCTTCCAGCAGATAATCAGCCTGAACCAACGAAAGCCCATAGAAAAGCAGTAATTGACCATGAAAATGGAGAATACCTGCGAGAACAACAAGCATGGATCAAAGCCGGACAACCCTCTTGGTATGGACCTGAAAACATTGCTATGAACAGAGCTGAAAAAAGAAAAGCTATGGTTGCAAGTCTGGTATTCCATCTGGAAGATGCCAGCCAAGGATTGACAAACAGCTTACATGTGGTAGAACTCAGCAGAAGAGAGGAAGAATCCAACAGAGGAAAAGGAACTCAACAGAAGAATGGAAGAGCAGCTCAACAGAGGAATGGAAGAGAGACGAAAGGCAGTTGAAGCCCATAATGACATTATTGCCGAAAGACAAAGGGAGGTGTCCGATAGGGTCGCTTGTCTCAAACCAGTGAAGAAGTCAACAAGAACCCAGCTGAACTAGAGTGACTGTTAACGGGAGAACAGTGACGGAGCGACGGAGACTGGCCCAACATTTTCCAGCCAGTACATAAATGGACCCCGTCAGAAGACCGGGGCTGTGTTTAAAGGGGAACTTCACTTATTCTTAGCCAGAAGTGTAGTTTTTAATCAAACAATTATGTGATTTATGGAGTCAGATTACATTTTTCTCAAACACAATTTTATAATCGGTCTGAAGTATCTGTTTTAAGGCATGAGCCGCAGATTAAATAACATAACACTGATTGAGAGCTTGGATGAAGAAGTTGTAGGGTTTTTACAACAGTTTCAAGAATCAGTCTTTATTTATTTATTCTTGAGTAACTTTACTGATTTATAGTGTTGTGCGTAAGGCAATATCTCATTTGAGTGAGGGGCACCAGCCCTTCATGCAGGTCACTCTCTGTGAGAATAGTTCATATTTTCCCTCCAGTTTGGGGAAATATTATTTTATCATATGGTAGTTCAGCAGTGTCAACCAATCCTCTAATCCTAGAGTTATCGAGACGCATTAGCGACACCAGAGGTATTGTTTTTCGCAGCAACGATGATGCATAATACCATTACAAAAGCCATTATTGAAACAAGTAAACTATTAGAAGTGCTAATTGCTGATTTTTTTATAGTGAATATGCATTTATACCATCAGAAAACCATAAATCATACGATATTTTTGTACCCCTTGTGGGTACACGGAGAAGTTATATTTCTTTAATGCAACGTTATGGGTTTTACATGTCCTGTTCAGAATAGGGTAATCATTGCAATATTAATTGAGCATTTTATGCTCAAAGGAGGGAGTGTCATGATTATACAGATATGTTGATTTCAGTGACGTTGTAGTTAATAAATAATAACATGTAGTCAACAAGAGGTATGCCGAAGCTCGGGCCTTCTCCAAGGAGGGAGTGGTCCAGTTTTAGATATTAGACAAATAGAAGTGGATGAATATGTCAGAACTCTGAGTAATATTATGCAAGTTTTGTCTACACAGCAGGCTAGGAAAACTACAGAGATACCAGACGAGACACCAGAAGAGACTCCTGTTCGGCCAGGTGATTGGGTGAGGGTGAAAGTTCACAAAAGACAGTGGGCTGATCCCCGGTGGACGGAAGCGTGAAAGGTTGTAACAAACTTCACACGCGCTCCGGTTTAAAGGTAAAGAAAAATGAGCACATTGACACCACCTCACACATTGTCACCCTTCACTGGCAACTTCCAGAACATTATTGGGAGTTAGGACTGATTTGGCAGAGCTGGAACAAAACAATAAATAGAAATAAGATAAAGATAGAAACAGCTCAAAAGACAAATTGTCTATAGATTTTTATAGATTGTACATTAATGTGAAAACCTATTTTTTTTGTTTTACATCTGAAAAAGAGACCAATTTTTTGTATGTTATTTTTGGACTCGTTATTTAAATTCTGTAACGGACACAACCAGGGATAAAATAGAGATGATGACGAGAACAAAGCCAAACCAATTGAGGGGTCCCCTAGGGATAAGAGTCAGAATAGCATTGTTGATTGTGCTCATTACACTTGGCACCTTTCTGGTTGGAAGGGGAGTACAATATTATGTAAGACATGGATCCATTAGTTCACTCATAGAATGCCCACATCACTAACAAGACTCCAGCTGTGTTTCAGAGACTTTCACTTATCCCCAGAGCCAAAAGATCAGCTGAGCAACAAGAGGAGGAGTTAGAAATACTCGGTCCCAAACAAGAGGCGGTTATAATCAAGATGATTCACCCCCTTATATGCAGTTCTTGTATCAAATGATGAGATGGGTTTAAGTGATTGGGATATGTAAGTGATGGGGATTTACAGATTAGGGGAATCTCTAAATACACTGGATCCATGTTTTAGTCTGTACCAGAAACACCCCCTGTTAAGCTATGAACAACCGATCGGTGATCTGAGCACAATTATTGAAAATGATTGTTAGACACAGGCTACTAACCCAAAAGTACAGCTTTGTACGTACAAACTCTATGAACAAAATTTCCCAGCAGACAGTGGCGACATTGCAGATATGTCCAGTCACCAAAGTTACTTATGTTCTAAATAACAGTGAGATTTAAAGTGATGGAGAAAAATGGAGACGTTCCTTTATAGTGTGTGAAATATATGGTGCTTGAAGCATCTAGGTATTTAAATGTATGGAAGAAAGTGGTTTCCTGAAAGTTAATTGGAGTAAACATGTTACAGTGGGTGAAAACAATGTTTAGGGATATGGTACAATTATTAGAAAACATTAACTGGGCTTAGATGACATTTAACATCAAAGAAAGATAGTATGGTTAGGAAAATGGAGTGGGAAAGATTGGATTTATTTTACCTCAGTGTGTTAACTATAGATAATGCGTCCCGAGATCTCTCTCTCTATCTCTCCGCCTGTCAGAACGCTACGACCCCAACTTCCAAGCAGACAAAAGACCTCACCACGGAAGACTCCTCCTCCTCCATCGAACAGACAGAGAAGCAGAGCTGAACCAACAATGACAAGACTTTATCCTGAACCATCTCCACCTGAGGCATCCAGAACTACAGGTGACATAAAAAGGCACACTCTCATCGGTCCCCCACAGGACATGGAGTTCCAAGCTGAGCCACAAGATTTGGACACAAGAGCAGAGTGTGGGACATGAGAGCGGAATACGCCCTCCATGCAACAAAGTAGAGACTAAAGGAGGAGATGAAAAGCAAAGCAAATGGGACACTGAAAAGAGTTACAGCGGAAGGGTCCAAGCGCAGATGGACTGAGGAGAAGGTGGACGGAGGAGAGGAAAGAACGGAGGAGTTGGCCTGGTCCGGCAGAATGTGAGGGGGTCGTGGCTTGACAACCAGAGGGGGAGAGAAGGAAAACGGGAGTGAGTGAGTTTACACATAAACACACTTATTCACCAACGAGAAATACGTAAAGAAAAAGATTTATTAGCCATGAATTAATCAATTGGTGAATTTATAAAGAAAGAAAGAGGAAACTATTAAATAACCCTAAAAACACACTGAGGGTAGAACATATTATTCAATCTTTTCATCATATCAACAAATTATTCTTTAAGAGTTTTTTATTCATGTGTGAATTTGGGTAAGATTTAATTTGTTACAGTATAGACCTACAGTTTAAAGGGATGGTTTTAGTAACCACTCTATAAAAGCAGACAAATCTTTATTTGTATGGAAAATGTTAAAGGTAGAGCTAGTACCAAGCCAAAGATAGTATTCCAATCTAGAGTATTGATTTCTCCATTGTAGCATGGTTATTACCTCAGGAGGGAAGATTAAGGTGGAAATAACATTTGTTTTTCGTCCAAGATGTAGAGTTTTAAAATGACACTGGGCAAAGAGCGAAAGCAAAGTTTAATTTAAAAAAAAAACTAATGTAGTTGGGAGCAATACATGCGGGGCCTTGGAGCACTCATTGTGATGGTGCATATTTGTTACAACAAACATCGTTCAGGGAGAAGGGGTCGCTCAACCCACCCTGCAGATGTTTTAAATCTTACTTGCAGCTTCAGAGGGAGCGCACGGCACCAGAGTATGAGTTTTAAAAGACAAGCGCCACCAGCTCCTAAAGGTCATCCATTCACCAGATGACCTGACATTTAGAGATGTTATTTAAAGGAGAAACATATCTGCCATTAATGTAAATTCCTGAATTAAACTACAAACCATTAATGAAATGACTTCTGTTTTTGAAATCCTTGTTAAAGGAGGGAGTAATTATCACATGCTCGGGCACCCAAGGTTCCACACACTGTTAAAGGGGTTAGCATAGCTATTTAAGTAGACCAGAATTGAAAATAAATTAGTATAATGCGTTATTGACATTCCACTGCTTCTCACACCATTTCAGGGACTTTATCACTGCATTAGAACAGACCACCCAAAGGTAATGAGAAGGAACTTTTAAGTGATGAAACTCTACAACTGTTGTAAATGAGCAAAATCTTCTCCCAGAAATGACTGTCTAGAATGCCGTACCCCAGAGTAGAACGTACAACGGCCCCTTCTAGAGAACATATTACTTTCATACCTTAAATGGTATGAAAGGAGGGAGGGTACATTTCTCATGAGGAGACGGTTACAAATGCTAGCAGAACAAGACGACCCACCCCGTATACAGATGTGGATGACAATGATGAGTTAGTTTAAATGATATGGATGTTCGGAGATGAGATTGATCAATGAATGGCCAGCCGATGTGATTCTTTAAATGATATCATGTGAAGAAGTGAGCAAAATTAAAATGGAGTGAATCCATTTCAATTTACTTCATACTATTCCAAGATAGTATATTTTTAATATTTTTATTATTCCAATTAATTTTACACTATTCTAAGATAGTCCATTTTATTTGACTTTATTATTTTATACTATTCTAATATGGTAGATTTCATGTTGTATAAATCATTGCTATTCTAAAATGGTTTGTTTCTTTTCACTTTGTAAAAACAAGTGCCTTAACACTGAGCGTGGTATGAGAACGGTTTCTGTGAAAGGAGGGAGGAAGAAATGTTCTGATACCAAGCCATTGCTGCTATTTTGAAGAATGATATTGAATGTAAACACTAGAAGTTATGCACAAGGGAAAACTTTTATGTTTGAACACGGACAAGAATTTATTTTGTATTTTTGTAAAGCCGGCTGTAAAACCATTCCATTTGATTGTATGTTTGTTAATATGAGATATGTAATATGCAAAGTTCAGATGAAGAACTCATTGATTTCAGTATTATACACACCTTTTAGGTGTGTAAGGAGGGACTGTTAGAAATTAAAATCAATGTTTTAATGGGGAAATGTAGTTTAAACATGCCGTCAGTTTTAATGCTCTTTTATACTGAAAAACCAGAAATTCTTGTGCACAAGCAGTTAAGCTTTTATTCTGAAAATCCTTCATCTCCGGTTAGCATTTAGCATGTGGCTAATATACGATTTCCTGAAGAGGTGAATTTAGTAGCGAAATGATATAGAGTGGTGCAAACCGAAGCCTACTGATTTAACACTACAACTATAGATGTCGAGATACTACCATGCTGAATATTAAATGAAGGTACAGTTTATTTGAATACATTGTTTACAGACGAGAGTAGCATGTGACAACATCCGGAATGACCGGAAACCAAACGAGCCGAGAAGTATTGTTTAGAGTATTGATTACAGCGTTTAGAATGTGTTAAATGAAAAGTGATGAAAGAGAATATGAGGAGAAACGGTGTGTTAAGCATATATTGAATGTGAAAAGAACCTATCCTCTGTTTAAATGCAATAACGGACATTGGAGACGAGGCGAGCCGGCTGGCGGGGAGGAGCCAGCACACCATATATAAACCACCGGAGGAGAGATCCACTCGCTTGGCTTCCCTATCGAGGAGCGGATCACAGCTGTTTGTCTGACTGAACAATATTCTGTCTGTAACACTACCGCGCCTTTTTTAATTAAAGTACCCAATTGAACTTTCACAGAGACTCCATTTAGTCTCCTATTTTAAAGCTTCTCTCCTGGTCGGGAGAATAACGAACACAGTTAACATAATCCACCATCATATTTATGGCAATAAATACAGTTTTGCCGTCCAGGCTTGTACTTTCAGATGTGCTTTGTTTGCTTCTCTCTTACGTCCGCAATGGTAATTTTTACGTGGATTTGGGAACTGCCCCTCGATTCTATTGGACATTTTGGTTAACAAAAAGGTGTAAATCACCCAAATCGACCAATGGGTTCCAGAGATATGATTCTGCGTAAAGTATGAAGAATGCCAGCCGGCGTAAGCACTTTACGCAGCCGACTTCATTTATTGTTTACTACCGTAAGGAAGCAGGAATTGCAGGACCCAGAGTGCACGGAGCACAGAGCGGACAGCAGATAACGGAATTGCAGTTTTGTTGCTTATAGATTATCAGAACATTTCAAAGGGGACACAGCCACATTGGATATTAACCTATGGATTAACTACATCATCGTTGTTATCGTTTTAATGCCATTGAAGACCAGTTTAGACCAGACAAAGACAAAGGTAAGCCATGTTAGCGTTGTGTAGCTACCTAGCGCCACTTCTTTTGATTTACGTTTTTGTTGATAACGTTGCAAGTTTGTATCTTTCAGTGTTGAGGTGGGCACCGTTAGATTCTGTGTCTTTATGATCATAAATCATCAATCTTGATACAGGGTACTTATTATATGTTATAGTTTGGATTCCTAAAGCTTTTAGTCTAGTAACCCATCATTCAAGGGTGGTTTTCACTATAAGTAATGGGGTTTCTTTTGGCGGACATTATAATTGACATGTTTTTACTATGTTCCATCTGAATTTACTTTAAAATAAAAACATCTATATTGATTCTCACACTTCTACATCCAACTCATAGATGTAACCTTGCTTTGAGAGAAAATATGATTAATGTACCCCTTTTAGAAGTGAAGATAGTCTTTGCTGTGTTAGTGGCATTTTGGAGCCTGAAACCTGAAAAACAGGTTCAGGGCTTAAAAGGTTAAAGGATAGTTTGCCTTTACAAATGGTGCACTTTATCACTGCCTGGGTTTTGGTTGAAGTGCATCCAAATGCTGCTGCGTTTTGGTTCATTTTCCATTTTTCATTTTCAAAAGAATCGGCTAATGAATATAACTAATATATATATATATATATATATATATATATATATATATATATATATGTATATATATATAACTAATGAATTATAACCTCAAAACAAATGCACACAAAAATAACATATACAATACATCCACAATATGATAACATATGATGTAGTGTGGTACACTAATGTTTCATTTCATTTCAAACCTTTATTTATTCAGATTGGTCCCTTGAGATCATAGATCTCTTTTACAAGGGAGACCTGCAGCAATTTATTTTCCACATGAAACATAAAACAACATAAAAACAAACAATAGAGGATATCATACAACATACAGGACTGTCTCAGAAAATTAGAATATTGTGATAAAGTTCTTTATTTTCTGTAATGCAATTTAAAAAAACAAAAATGTCATACATTCTGGATTCATTACAAATCAACTGAAATATTGCAAGCCTTTTATTATTTTAATATTGCTGATTATGGCATACAGCTTAAGAAAACTCAAATATCCTATCTCTAAATATTAGAATATCATGAAAAAGTATACTAGTAGGGTGTTCAACGAATCACTTGAATCGTCTAATTAACTCGAAACACCTGCAAGGGTTTCCTGAGCCTTGAAAAACACTCAGCTTGGTTCAGTAAACTAAATCACAAGTATGGGGAAGACTGCTGATCTGACTGCTGTCCAGAGGACCGTCATTGACACCCTCCATCAGGAGGGTAAGACACAAAAAGAAATTTCTCAAAGAGCAAGCTGTTCACAGAGTGCAGTTTCAAAGCACATCCACAAAAAGTCTGTTGGAAGGGGGAAATGTGGCAGGAAACGCTGCACAACCAAGAGAGATGACCGCAGCCTTAACAGCATTGTGAAGAAGAGTCGCTTCCAGAATTTGGGGGAGCTTCAAAGACAGTGGACTGAAGCTGGAGTCCAGGTATCAAAAGTCACTGTTCACAGACGTGTCCGGGAAATGGGCTACAATAGCCGTATTCTCATGGTCAAGCCACTTCTGAACTCAAGACAACGGAAGAGGCGTCTGACTTGGGCTAAGGAAAAGAAGCACTGGACAGTTGCACAGTGGTCCAAAGTCCTCTTTTCAGACGAAAGCAAGTTTTGTATTTCATTTGGAAGTCAAGGCGCCAGAGTCTGGAGAAAGGCTGGAGAGGAGCAAAATCCAAGTTGCTTGAAATCCAGTGTGAAGTTCCCAGAGTCAGCGATGGTTTGGGGAGCCATGTCAGCTGCTGGTGTTGGTCCACTGTGTTTCATTAAGCCCAGAGTAAATGCAGCTGTGTACCAAGAGATTTTAGAGCACTACATGCTTCCGTCTGCTGAAAAGCTCTATGGAGATGAGGAATTCATTTTCCAGCATGATCTGGCACCTGCCCACAGTGCCAAAACCACCAGTAACTGGTGTACTGACCATGGCATTACTGTCCTCGATTGGCCTGCAAATTCCCCTGACCTGAACCCCATAGAGAATATGTGGGGTATTGTGAAGAAGAAGCTGAAAGACACCAGACCCAACAATGCTAATGAGCTAAAGGCCGCTATTGAAGCATCCTGGGCATCCATAACACCTCAGCAATGCCACAGGCTGATTGCCTCCATGCCACGCCGCATTGATGCAGTAATCCGTGCAAAAGGATTCCCAACCAAGTACTGAGTGCATTAATGGACATTTTCAAATGTTTGATTGTGTTTTGCTGTTATAAATCTTTTTTTTTTACTTGGTCTGAGGAACTATTCTAATTTTTTGAGATAGGATTTTTGAGTTTTCTTAAGCTGTATGCCATAATCAGCAATATTAAAATAATAAAAGGCTTGCAATATTTCAGTTGATTTGTAATGAATCCAGAATGTATGACATTTTTGTTTTTTTAATTGCATTACAGAAAATAAAGAACTATCACAATATTCTAATTTTCTGAGACAGTCCTGTATTTACATTCTTATCAACATTTACAAATACCCATAGTTTCAGAAAGCATTTCACTTAGACGTGCTTTAAAAACATTCAGAGAAATAAAATTGCTCAATTTCAATTTTAGCTGTAGACCAGGGGTAGCCAACGCGGTGCCCGCGGGCACTAAGTCGCCCGGAAGGGGGAAATTGGTCGCCCGCGTGCATGTTCTAAAAATAGCACAAGTCACCATGGAGCTCCGTCTAAAAAAATTATTGAATACATTTTTAATTTTTAAAATGACAATATTGAATATAACATTTTAAAAGCACACATTTTGTATGTACATATGTAAGTGAAATGGAGATTTGGTGCGTGAAATTGAACTCTGACCCCAGATAGGTTCAGAGTTGAACTCCACACACCAAATCTCCGTTCCACCTTTAGCTGAGACAAGCTAGCATGAGCAGCTACGATCATGGGCCTCATCACCACACCGCAAACACACACACACACACACACACACACACACACACACACACACACACACACACACACACACACACACACACACACACACACACACACACACACACACACACACACACACACACACACACACACACACACACAGCAGTGGTGAGGATCTCAGCCTGCCACTGACGTTCAACCAGAAAACATCAGCAGTTAGCTGTTAGCAAACAGAGATCACAGCTCCTCATATATTTTCAGAAACTGGACAAAAGTTAAACAAGTACAAACCACAGACTGTCTGTGTCATGGCGAATACAGTCGCTGGTTTATTTATGTCTGTAGGCCGTTGTTATGAGTGTGGAATGTTACAACGTTAGCTTAGCCTGGTCGACCCAATCTCCATTCAGAAAACAAGCATTTTAAAAGGTTTTTCGCCTGCCGTCTTGTCTGCAGACTTGTCAAGCATTAATTCATGGTTTTTACTAAACGGTATCAGTATGTTGTTACTTCGGCATCATTTAGAAACGTGTATTACAATTTAATCACGGTAAAATATGTTCATTTTTGTTTTAGTTGTAGCTCCCGAGCCAGCCAGCTTGTTTGAATGATGCGAGTAAACACAGCTGGCAGCAGCGGTGAAACTCAAGCGATTAGAGCGAAGTCGCGTCCGGTGTGAACGCAGCATTACAACTACCCCTGATAGATCTCGCGAGAATGTGTATAAATATAGATACATTTTCATAACAAAACAATGGGGTTGCTATAGCAATGGTAAATCATTGTTAATAATTATTGTGAGGAATAATTAACATTAACATGTGATCAGACAGTCCTTCACATACAGTAAATTAATATGTATTCTGATTATTATTAATAATAATATTATCATTAAAGGTGAACCGTGCATGTTATATATGTTATTCAGGAAGTTTGTATCAAACAAGTAGCCCTTCGTATTACTCAGTACCCTTGAAGTAGCCCTCGGTGAAAAAAAGGTTGGTGACCCCTGCTGTAGACTGATCTATTCTCTCGCTCTCGCTCTCGCTCTCGCTCTCTCTCTCATATCGCTAACTCCCCAAACAACTCCACACTGAAGACCGGAAGTACTCAGGCTCACACCCAGCCGCCGGAAGTCGATAGACGCCATCTTGTGCAACTAGCCTATACCATGAAATTCACAATGCAATGCAATGGTACAAATCAGTTCTCAAAGACTATGTTTAAATAGGAACAAATCATTGTTTCTTATTTATTTCAATATATCTACTTCTTCAAATCACACATTGATCCATTAATTTTCAATGTATTCACTCCAACTTCAGATCACTCGATCTTTCACTCATTGTTTTAAATCCAACACTCAGCAGCCTTCTTTCAGGCATTAGACAAAAGAACAGGCAGACACACTCCGGGCTTCGAGAGAAGGGGGGAGACACTTTCACAGACAAAGACAGACACACCCCGGCTGGAGCTCTCAGCCTTTTCAGGAGAAGGTGGCTTCTTTGAACAATTAACAACAAACTATGGTATACCAAAGCATTTATCAACATAAAACAAGACCTTTACGAATCAACAATGACAACCGACAGACAGAACAATCAACAAACAGATTTCCGAATGTCTCGTCGGCCCCTACTCTGTCTTCTGCTATCATTTTATTGCGTAGGAAACGGAGATCTGCGGAGGACTTTTTACGATCCGCCGTTTTAATCCCACTGCTAATCAATTTTTCTGCTTGAGCCCATTGGTCCCTAGGGGTCCCTGGTACTGGGGCTCCTAACTCACGCTCTTCTCGTTCAAATTGTCCTCCCATCCTGACTTCGTTTCTTCTTTCTGTCTGACTTTCTCCCTTATATATTCTAACTAAGGTTATTTGTGTTCACTTTTTATACTTTTTATTCACAGAAAATTATTTCCCGTACAGTCTATCCAGCTTTTATAGTGGGATGTATATTTCAACAGATTGAGAGATTTTTGAAAGCGCTTCAACACCCCCTTTCAGCGATGTGGCTTTCACATGGAGTCGGAACCCAAATCTGCAGAACCTCTTTATCATCACGTTTAGCCGTCTAGATTATCCCAACAGAATAAGAGATAGTGAGATCCGGTAGTTTCAAATGGCTTTTTGAAAGTTGCGTTCCTCCTCTTGGAATATACATATAACACAAGCAGCTCCTATGAGACTGGAAAGTGTTATTCTGTTTTGTTCTGGATGGAGTCTTTAGAAAACCACTTAACTTCCCCAACGAGTTAGCCGTATGATTCTGAAAAATCTACGGGGCCTTTCACCGTCCTCTTACACACCTCGTTGCTTCACTTTTATCTTATATAACTTTCCTACCTAATTAAAATATGTATTGTATTTTTTACTGTCAAGACTATGACACTGGAAAATGTCCCTGACAACACTACAATTTTGTTTTATAGCCAATCACAGATTTTTATTGTAACAGGTATCTGCTCACCTTTCAGTTTAAGGGCGCCCTGGTTTTAGTTGTCAAAGATATTCTAGGTGTCTTCCCTGGACCATTCGTCCGCTGGCTGCTGGTGTTCCTTCTATTAGAGCCTACTCAACACGTCATCACGTCGGGGTCACCACTTTGTTGGAGCGCCACCCAATGGTGGTGGTGGAAGGTTCACCTCTGCTCCGCGCCGTCCGTTGATGAGTGGTCAGTTAAAGGAAGAAGGATTCAAACACCGGGATAAAAGATAAAACAATAATCTGTTTTAATGGTAAAAGCAACAAAACAAAATACAGAGTACTCTGCAACAGTACAAAATACAGAGCACTCCGGATTCAAGTCCTACCACCATGTGATATACGTACCACGACAGCCAGTCAGAAGAAGAGTGCCGAGCATGAACATTGGACAGCTTATATACAGTTTCTGGGGGAGGACTTGTGTCGGTTGCTCCTCCCTTCATATTTCTAATTGGTTGCTTCACTCCTGGGCGGGCCCCTAGACAGTGAGTTGGTAGTTCTCCATTGGCCGGTTTCACTTCTGGGCGTGCCCTAGGCAGCGAATCAGAGTGATTCAGCCATTGCTGCCCAGGAACAGAGTCTTCCAGTCCTGAACAGAGCGTGAGAAATTCGGAGTCTGACGCTGATAAGCCCAAGGCCATTTTCATGGGCCGTTTTTTCATGGAGTCACCATTGGGTGAACATAACAATCTTTATCTTTGCACCTGGCGCTACTCCCTCTTTTTCACAAGCCTATTGGCTCCTAAGATATGTCAGGCCGAGGTTATAGTTGTGGAAGCAGTTTATACAGAAACAGTTTATTACAGAAACAGTTTATACAGGTTACTTTAGGACGCAGTGAAATCATACATCTGTGTGGGTCGCTAATACATTTCCAACTATGGAGTCAGATTTGGGTCAATATTTTAGCGCGCAAAACAAGCTACTCACGAGCGGAAAATGTGCTTTTACACGCGCATAAAATGACCCTCGCGCGCAGATTAAACCCCCGCGAGCGGCTTTGCGCTCGCTCGCGAGAGAGACAGCCCTCTTGCTCGCTCACGGGAGTGTCAGCCTCACTCGCTCGCAGTTTCTGACACTTTAGGGCGGAGCCACTGGACTTTGATTGACAGCTGCCAGGAAACCTGGAGTTGCCAGGTTTGATAAATGCCTGAACTACCAAGAGCCGAGTAGTGACAGCAGGATGATCAGTTGGAGTTGAAGATTGAATGGTAAAGTTGTCCATAAAAAAACATTTTATTCGTAAAGTGTACAGCTAATATATATATATATTTATGGACAACTTTACCATTCAATCTTGTCCAACTGATCTTACTGCTGTCACTCCTCGGATAAAACCTGGCAACTCCGGGCCTCCTGGCAGCTGTCAATCAAAGTCCAGTGGCTCCGCCCCAAATTGTCAGAAACGTTTCACGCGCGCAGACAGACTCCGCGAGCGAGTGAGGCTGACACTCCCTTGAGCGAACAAGAGGGCTGTCTCTCTTGCGAGCGAGCGCATAGCCGCTCGCGGGGTTTAATTTGCGCACGAGGGTAATTTCATGCGCGTGTCCAAGCACATTTTCCGCTCGTGAGTAGCTTGTTTTGCGCACTAGAATATTGACCCCATCTGACTCCATACCAACAACCATTATTTTAATAAAAAATAATGCATGTGTCAATGTAATGAGTATAGGCTAAAAGAACTACGCATCTCTTGAATGACAATATGCATGCACTGCACTTCCAAGGTTGCGAAATCTATGCCTTTGAGCGTGCTGCGCGAGCCGAGATGATGTGTGTGCGTTAGGGGTGTAACGGTACACGTACCCGTACCGAAATTATTCGGTACGGGCCCTTCGGTTCAGTACACGTGTGTACCGAACGAATATACGTTAAACGTAAAAAATTGAGAACGTGAACAACTTTTTGGAAGTAATCTCAGGTGCTGCGTCGCAGCATTCAGAGTAATTTGCTCACATTGGGTTCAACGCGTCATAGAGCGAGCAAGTCATTTCATTGGACGAGGCATACTATGAGAGCTGGTCAGAGGGATGCGTTCAAATGTAGTCAGTAACTTGAGGAACTGTCTAAATAGCGAACGCAGATAAAGTTGAGCTCCAAAATCCTCCAGCATCATTGAAGTCTCCGGTTTGAGAACATTTTGGTTTCGCAGTTACGTACAAGGATGACGGACAAAGACAGGTGGACTGAACCAAAGCTTTTTGTCGGCATTGTTCAACTAAAATTGGTTACGCGGCTGGCAATACATAAACTTGCAAACTCATTTGAAAAGGCATCACCCGAATGTGAATATCACCGGTACCAAAAGAAAAAAGACTGAAGTGCAAACCCAACTCCTGCTAGCATTTAAGCCTCCACCACTCGCAAAAAGGTCAGACCGAGCCAAAGCTATTACAAACGCCAAATATCCTTATGTTGCCATGTTAGCAAAGCGCTACCTGGCTGTATCTGCTACCTCTGTAACTAGCAAGAGGGTGTTCTCCACAGCAGGAGACATTGTTAGTGCCAGCAGATATGCCCTTTCGGCAAGCAATGCAGAGAAGTTAATTTTTCTTTAAAAAAACATGAAAATACAATGACAAGCAAGTCATAATGTCAATCTGGCTGCTTAGGTACTAGTACAGTACAGTTCAAATACAGATTATTTCAGTTCATCGAAATGCTGCACCTTAATGTTGATTTTATTATATTTTGTATTTATTTGAGTGAATATTAACAGTTTAATAATAATTAAAACCCCCAAACTAATAGTTTATGTTTTGTGAGTATTAGTATATTAAAGTTAAAATACAGATTATTTCAATTAATCGAAATGCTGCACCTTAATGTTTATGTTATTATATTTTGTATTTATTTGAGTGAATACATTATTCACAGTTTAATAATTAAAAAAACCCAACAAATATTTTATGTTTTGTGATAATTTTTTCTGCTGTACCGAAAACGAACCGAACCGTGACCTAAAAACCGAGGTACGTACCGAACCGAAATGTTTGTGAACCATTACAACCCTAGTGTGCGTAGTTGAACCTTTTCGTGTGTGTGTGTGTGTGTGTGTGTGTGTGTGTGTGTGTGTGTGTGTGTGTGTGTGTGTGTGTGTGTGTGTGTGTGTGTGTGTGTGTGTGTGTGTGTGTGTGTGTGTGTGTGTGTGTGTGTGTGTGTGTGTGTGTGTGTGTGTGTGTGTGTGTGTGTGTGTGTGTGTGTGTGTGTGTGTGTGTGTGTGTGTGTGTGTGTGTGTGTGTGTGGTTTAAAGACCCCATAGAGCTCAGATTATAACTTGAACCCTGATTGAAGCTTCAACGCAGCTTCCCATTCACTTTGACGTCGTTGCTCGCTTCAAAAGTTGAGAAAAGTTCAACTTTTCCACCTTCGACGGAAGCGTCAGCCAATCAAATCATATGCCAGTACAAGCTCTAGCCAATCAAACCGCGTGCGTGATTGAATTTTGGTCGAGCTTCAGACACGCCCGCCGGCAAGCTTCAACACACGCTGCCGTGTGGACGCTGCGTTACTCTACTCTAATCTCAAGTGATAATATATCTAGTTAGGTACCCAAATGTTAAGTAAGGTAATATAAAATATTAAAGTTAAATGAGAAAAAGTATGTATTGTATAAGTAAATGAAAAATACAAGACTGCACTTCATTAATATTGCTGCATGTAAAGTCAATCCTCACATCTGTATGTTTATTGAACATAAGAGCTACTGGTGGAAATCATTTGCTCTGTCATTCAAAACCTTTATTTATTCAGGTGAGAACCCATTGAGATCATTGACCTCTTTTTCAATGGTGACCTGCTGCAAGTAGGTTCCAACATGAATACAAACATGACAGAAAAACAAAGAGGACATCATATGGCATATTTACATTGACTACAGTTTGTATAGCTAGTAGCATTTACAGATACCAACAATTTCCGATTGGATAGCATCTATCCTTGCTTTAAAAACATGTAATGGAACCAAACTGCTCAACTTCCATTCCTTTTGCAGACTGTTCCAAATTAGCGGAGCTGCGCATCTAAAAGCTGTATTCCCTAAGACAGTCCTAGCAGTTGGCACATTTAATACAACCACAGCATTCGATCTCAGGCAGTAGCCCTTTACAATACGCCGTGAGATCAGGGAGCAGATGTAGGATGGAAGTTTCCCTAACATTGCTTTGTAAATAAAAAGATACCATGATTGAGCCGCCGTACAGTTAGTGAAAGCAAACCTGACCTTGCATACAGGGTACAATGATGGGTTAATGCTTTACAGTTTGTCACAAATCTCAGTGCACTGTGATAGGCGGCATCTAACTTGATCAGGTAATTGGCCGGTGCATTCATATAAAACAGATCACTATTGTGAGACATACACTGACATTCAGTTGTCAGTGTATCATTGCACTATTACTAATATCATTGTTTATGTTCTTGTTTTTTCTAGTTCCTTTTGGGTTGCCTGACATGACCGTGAAAACGCCAGCCAAGTTACAAATTATTCTGAATCCCGATGACACCAGGAAGCTAGTTCTGCCTAATGGAATTACAGAGACAATGGCGAAGCTTACTGATGAAGTCAGGAAAGTGTGTGAAATAGAGTCCCACAGTGACGCGTCCTAAAACCCGGAAGTAAACTCCTTCCGGTTCCCTCGACAAAAAAGCAATGCAATTTCTCCATTGGATTTTGGAAAATAGCTCGAAATAAGGTCTGTGGTTGACACACATTTAAGAGACGGATCAACGTTTTGTTCAGCCGGATCATAAATCTAATTGATAGATTTATGATGAATAGATTTATGATTCGAAAATTATAAAAGTAGGGTAGACATGTGGATATTATCCGGCTGAACAAAACGTGATCCGTCTCTTCAATGTGTTTCAACCACAGACCTTATTTCGAGCTATTTTCCAAAATCCTATGGAGAAATTGCATTGCTTTTTTGTCGAAGGAACCGGAAGTGGTAAAATTATGACTTACTTCCAAGTTTTAAGATGCGTCACTGTGGCACTATATAGGTGGACGTTTTAGAATGCAATATCAAGACAGAGACATTAGAGATGCACTAGTCAACCTGACATCCACGGCTGACCTTGAAGATTCGACAACTATCAAGGTCATCCCAATACCCGATGATGGTGTCCAAGAATACATCTTTACCATCTGTGAAGAAGCAGCATCTGCTCAATCAGACCATACTGACATCTTGTCCACACCCTCCAGCTCAGTCTCTACAATAACTCGTATCTGGTTGAAATTATTGAACTGACACAAAAGGCAACCTTGTTCAAAGATTGCAATGCTAGGGATTGAACTGCATTTTTCGTTGCTTAATTGTTTTGGCCTCTGTATGTTTCATTTGAAGTTAAAAAAGAATGTGAATTCACAGATTCTGGTAATGCTACGTAAACCCTTCTTAATGGCTAATACATGTTTATCTGAAGTTGTAATTAAGAGCTGTAGAAAAAAGTGTTTAAAAATGTTAAAAAAAACAAGATGTCATGCATACATTCTAGTCTTTTATTAAAAGGCAGCCAGGTTTAAACCAAGCGGCAAACTCTGTGGAAGAGCCGGGACTCCAATACGGAAGTGGCACACACTGCAGTTCATATTTTGGCCGATAGGGAATGACTGCAGAAAGGAGCAATTTCCATATAATAGACCCCAATGTTAAAATGCCCAACTTTACAGCAGAAAAAAACATGTTTCTACCCATGGATGCAATAAATATTATTATGAATATAGTTAGATTCCACCTTCGTGATTATGGATCTGTGAGTGAATGTTTTTCTAACACGACCCTTTTATTTGGTCTTAAAGTATTTGCATAAATTAGGGCGTGGTCACATTGAGTGACAGCTCTGTGAAGTGACTGCTGCTGCTAGCTTCTTGTCTCTCTGCTAGCTGCTCCGTGAAGCTAGCTACAGGCACTCTGCCTGTTCAGCTCATCCAGGGAACACAACTTGCCCCCGGCCGTGTTTGTTTCTTTCTTCATGCTTATATATCGGACTATTGTGACTCGCTCTGCGGTTGAAACAGACGGTGCATGAATGCGGTTTTGCGGTAAGTGAAGTTCGAGTACTTATTTATGTGTTAATGATTTTAATCAGCTACGTAATTAATGTTACGGCTTGGGTTAGCGTGTAAGCGAGTGGTAGCTACATCGGTGCTAACGATGCTAATAGTAGCCTCCAAGTTAAAATCATAGACTATATTTATAAAGGTTAAAACGAAATAGACAAGTGTTAAGTGGGATAATACTGTACAACAAACGGCTTCTGTTTGAGGTTCTTAAAATAAGGTCATCCTTGTAACTTAGAGAGATATTTTATTATGTAGGTAGGAACTGTATGCATCACTAAGGTTAATTTAAATTGGCTATGCTCAAGTATGTAGACAAGCTAATGTCGAAGTAGTGTATGTGAAATCAACCTCACAACAAGATGTGTGTGTATATTACAATTATTCATGTCATATTTCAAGATGATTACTTAGATATTACAATATGGTTGGTTGAGCTGGAGTTCATTATTGAGCTTACACGTTAACATCACAGTCATCTGAAAAACAAACCCAAACCTTGTTGTTTTTATGAATTGCATTACCAAATTGGTATCAAATAAACAGCAAGCATTGGTAGCACAACTTCCAAAGTTACAGTAAAATAAAAAGGACCCTGACTCGGACAATACACAATCCAACATGTTCAACAGAAGAGAATCAGTTATATTGTTTGTACACATGGTACTTTACACATATATCTGTTTGTTTAAGGTGTCCATGTGATGCAGACAGGCTGGACCAGAGAGTGTATTTTTTCATACTGTACAAAGAATCAAGAAAGTATTGACTTTAATACACTGATATACATTCCATTAAACAATAGATCACCTACACACCAGTGAAGTTGAGGGTTTTTTCTGTGCAAAAAGTTACATTTAGATGTTAACAAGCAATATGATTTTGTCAGCTTTCTAATTTAATGTATTAAAGGCAAAGATATTTAACACATAGTGAGAACTGCTACTATTTATCTCTCAATATTGTCTGTAAAAAACGTGGTAAAAGTTATTCTTTCAGTGAGACAACAGAGCAAGCTTCTACAGTTGCACTACGTTTTGATAACAGTTAAATATTTTGATAATAACATATATTTCAATGTGGATGAACTTCATATTTTTCATTCATAATCTGATTGTCTTTGTAGCTCACTGTTGAAATAAAAAACAAACATTACAATTACAAAATAATTATATCTACAGCCCCTAAACACACAAACACACCGCTTTCTTAAATAACACACTTGTTCTGCAATAATATGTTTTATGTTTCCTGTAATTTTTGTTAGGAAAGGACATGCCTGAAAGACGAGACATTTTCTCCTTCTCTGAGGGTCAAGAAGAACATCCAAGAGGAAAATTAAAAGCTGATGCTATGAGATTTTAGGACCAGTACACTAAGAAACTATTTTTATTGTAAAAACAGTCAGCTGATCGAATGCACCTATTTCCACATCTACACTCCATCAGCTGATTATTTTTATTTGCCTCGCTTTATGAGCTTCACATCACTTGTACCTCAGAGTTTGCAACGTCACAAATAAATGGGGCCAATCTTCAGTCAGAATAATGGACAAAAGGAGTGCAAATACAAATACAATTGATTGAAATGTGAAACAAAACTTAATCAAACACGTTTTAAATAAAAAGCACATATGGACAGAAGGTGTAAAACTATTAAAGTAAACACATTTAGTCAAATAAAGTGACAGACTAGGACTGTGCAGTTGGTATCAGCTTTGCCCAGCATGGGCTCCTCCATCAGTCCTCTCCAGGCCAAACCAACAGAAGGACGTCCATCAAACGGAGGTTTCTCCCTGAAGTCTCAGCAGCTCTCTGGACACCACGATGTCTCAATCCGTCCACACTGAATATGAGAGGGGGAAAATTAAAATAACAAATGCTTTAGACAATAAAAAACAAAGTTGACTGTTGAGTTGCTCAATTTTTTTAGATTGTCAATACTATTACTGTATAACTAATGTATCAGGTGAAGAGGCACATTCAAATAAAGATTGGTCTTTAAATACATGTTGTCTTTTGAATTGTTTGTCTAAAGTCAAGGATCTAGAACTGGTACTTATTTTTAATGATACAGTCTGTTAAATATGTTCTTTATTCTCGCGTCCAGGAGAGAAGCTTTAAAATTAGACTAAATGGAGTCTCTGAGAAGATTCAAATGGGATACTTTAATTAAAAAAGGCGCGGTAGTGTTACAGACAGAATATTGTTCAGGCAGAAAACAGCTGTGATCTGGCTCTTATGAGCAAGAGAAGAGAGAGAATACCTCGTCCGGTGCTGCTATATATATCCTCTGCTGGCTCCTCCCCGCCAGCCGGCTCGCCTCGTCTCTAATGTCCGTTGTTGCATTTAAACAGAGGATTGGTACTTTTCACATTCAACATATGCTTAACACGCCTTTTCTCCTCATATTCTCTTTCATCACTTTTCATGTAACACATTCTAAACGCTGTAATCAATACTCTAAAAAATACAGAAAATACTTCACGGCTGGTTTGGTTTCCGCTCATTCCGGATGTTGTCACATGCTACTCTCGTCTGTAAACAATAATGTATTCAAATAAACTGTACCTTCATTTAATATTCAGCATGGTAGTATCTCGACATCTATAGTTGTAGTGTTAAATCATTAGGTTTCGGTTTACACCACTCCATATCATTTCGCTACTAAATTCACCTCTTCAGGAAATCGTATATTAGCTACATGCTCAATGCTAACCGGAGATGAAGGATTTTCAGAATAAAAGCTTAACTGGTTGTGCACGAGAATTTCAGTTTTTTTCAGTATAAATCAGCATTTTAACTGATGGCATGTTTAAACTAAATTATGCCATAAAACATTGATTTTAATTTCTAACAGTCCCTCCTTACACACCTAAAAGGTGTGTATAATACTGAAATCAATGAGTTCTTCATCTGAACTTCGCATAGTACATAACTCATATTACAAACATACAATCTAAATGGAATGGTTCAATAGGCTTAACTTTACAAAAATACAAAATAAATGATTTGCCTGTGCTCAAACATAAACGTTTTTTCTTGTGCATAACTTCTAGTGTTTACATTCAATATCATTCTTCAAAATAGCAGCAATGGCTTGGTATCAGAACATTTCTTCCTCCCTCCTTTCACAGAAACCGTTCTCATACCACGCTCAGTGTTAAGGCACTTGTTTTTACAAAGTGAAAAGAAACAAACCATTTTAGAATAGCAATGATTTATACAACATGAAATCTACCATATTAGAATAGTATAAAATAATAAAGTCAAATAAAATGGACTATCTTAGAATAGTGTAAAGTTAATTGGAATAATAAAAATATACTATCTTGGAATAGTGTGAAGTAAATTGAAATGGATTCACTCCATTTTAGCATTTTAATTTTGCTCACTTCTTCACATGATTTCATCATTTAAAGAATCACATCGGCTGGACATTCATTGATCAATCTCATCTCCGAACATCCATATCATTTAAAATAACTCATCATTGTCATCAACATCTGTATACGGGGGTTGGTCGTCTTGTTCTGCTAGCATTTGTAACTGTCTCCTCATGAGAAATGTACCCTCCCTCCTTTCATACCATTTAAGGTATGAAAGTAATATGTTCTCTAGAAGGGGCCGTTGTGCGTTCTACTCTGGGGTACGGCATTCTAGACAGTCATTTCTGGGAGAAGATTTTGGTCAGTTACAACAGTTGTAGAATTTCATCACTTAAAAGTTCCTACTCAGTACCTTTGGGTGGTCTGTTCTAATGCAGTGATAAAGTCCCTGAAATGGTGTGAAAACCGGTGGAATATCAATAACGCATTATACTAATTTATTTTCAATTATGGTCTACTTAAATAACTATGCTAACCCCTTTAACAGTGTGTGGAACCTTGGGTGCCCAAGCATGTGATAATTACTCCCTCCTTTAACAAGGATTTTAAAAACAGAAGTCATTTCATTTAATGGTTTGTAGTTCAATTCCAGAATTTACACTTATGGCAGGTATGTTTCTCCTTTAAATAACATCTCTAAATGTCAGGTCATCTGGTGAATGGATGACCATTAGGAGCTGGTGGCGCTTGTCTTTTAAAACTCATACTCTGGTGCCGTGCGATCCCTCTGAAGCTGCAAGTAAGATTTAAAACATCTGCAGGGTGGGTCGAGCGACCCCTTCTCCCTGAACGATATTTGTTGTAAAATATGCACCATCACAATGAGTGATCCAAGGCCCCACATGTATTACTCCCAATTATATTAGTTTTTTTTAATTAAAATGTGCAATCTCTCTTTGCCCAGTGTCTTTTCAAAACTCTACATCTTGGACGAAAAACAAATGTTATTTCCACCTTAATCTTCCCTCCTGATAACCATGCTACAATGGATAAATCAATACTCTAGATTGGAATATTATCTTTGGCTTGGTACTAGCTCTACCTTTAACATTTTCCATACAAATAAAGATTTGTCTGCTTTTATAGAGTGGTTACTAAAACCATCCCTTTAAACTGTAGGTCTATACTGTAACAAGTTAAATCTTCCCCAAATTCAAACATGAATAAAAAACTCTTAAAGAATAATTTGTTCTTGTGATGAAAAGATTGAATAATATGTTCTACCCTCAGTGTGTTTTTAGGGTTATTTAATAGTTTCCTCTTTTTTTTCTTTATAAATTCACCAATTGATTAATTCATGGCTAATAAATATTTTTCTTTACGTATTTCTCGTTGGTGAATAAGTGTGTTTATGTGTAAACTCACTCACTCCCGTTTTCCTTCTCTCCCCCTCTGGTTGTCAAGCCACGGCCCCCTCACGTTCTGCCGGACCATGCCAACTCCTCCGTCCTTTCCTCTCCTCCGTCCACCTTCTCCTCAGTCCATCTGCTCTTAGATCCTTCCGCTGTAACTCTTTTGAGTGGCCCAACTGCTTTGCATTTCTTCTCCTCCTTTACAGTCTCTACTGGTTGCATGGAGGGCGTATTCCGCTCTCATGTCCCACACTCTGCTCTTGTGCCCAAATCTTGTGGCTGGAACTTCATGTCCTGTGGGGGACCGATGAGTGTGCCTTTTTATGTCACCTGTAGTTCTGGATTCCACAGGTGGAGATGGTTCAGCTCTGCTTCTCTGTCTGTTCGATGGAGAAGGAGGAGTCTTCCGTGGTGAGGTCTTTTGTCTGCTTGGAAGTTTGGGTCGTAGCGGTCTGACAGGCGGATAGATAGAGAGAGAGAGAGATCTCGGGACGCATTATCTATAGTTAATTCACTAACACACTTGAGGTAAAATAAATCCAACCTTTTCCACTCTATTTTACTATCTATCTTAGTTGTTAAATGTCATCTAAACACAATTCATGTCTACTAATAATTGTACCATATCCCTAAACATTGCTTTCACCCACTGTAACATGTTTACTCCAATTAACTCTTTCAGGAAACCATTTTCTTCTATAAATTTAAATACCTACATGTTTCAAGCACCACATATTTCACACACTATAAAAGAACGTCTCCATATTTTCTCCATCACTTTAAATCTCACTGTTATCTAGAACCGTAGTAACTTTTGTGACTGGACATATCTGCAATGTCGCCGCTGGGGAATCTTATTCATAGAGTTTGTACATACAAAGCTGTACTTGTGGGTTAGTAGCCTGTGTCTAACAATCATTTTCAATAATTGTGCTCAGGTCACCAATCGGTTGTTCATAGCTTAACAGGGGGTGTTTCTGGTACGGACTAAAACATGGATTCAGTGTATTTAGAGATTCCCCTAATCTGTAAATCCCCATCACTTACATATCCCGATCACTTAAACCCATCTCATCATTTGATACAAGAACTGCATATAGGGGGGTGAATCATCTTGATTATAACCGCCTCTTGTTTGGGACAGAGTATTTCTAACTCCTCCTCTTGTTGCTCAGCTGATCTTTTGGCTCTGGGGATAAGTGAAAGTCTCTGAAACACAGCTGGAGTCTTGTTAGTGATATGGGCATTCTCTATGAGTGAACTAATGGTTCCATGTTTTACTTGATATTGTACTCCCCTTCCAACCAGAAAGGTGCCAAGTGTAATGAGCACAATCAACAATGCTATTCTGACTCTTATCCCTAGGGGACCCCACAATTGGTTTGGCTTTGTTCTTGTCATCATCTCTATTTTATCCCTGGTTGTGTCCATTACAGAATTTAAATAATGAGTACAACAATAACATATACAAAAAATTGGACTCTTTTTCAGATGTAAAACAAAAAATAGGTTTTCACATTAATGTACAATCTATAAAAATCTATAGACAATTTGTCTTTTGAGCTGTTTCTATCTTTATCTTATTTCTATTTATTGTTTTGTTCCAGCTCTGCCAAATCAGTCCTTACTCCCAATAATGTTCTGGAAGTTGCCAGTGAAGGGTGACAATGTGTGAGGTGGTGTCAATTTGCTCCTTTTTCTTTACCTTTAAACCGGAGCGCGTGTGAAGTTTGTTACAACTTTTCACGCTTCCGTCCACCGGGGATGAGCCCACTGTCTTTTGTGAACTTTCACCCTCACCCATTCACCTGGCCGAGGAGTCTCTTCTGGTGTCTCGTCTGGTATCTCTGTAGTTTTCCTAGCCTGCTGTGTAGACAAAACTTGCATAATATTACTCAGAGTTCTGACATATTCATCCACTTCTATTTGTCTAATATCTAAAACTGGACCACTCCTTCCTTGGAGAAGGCCCAAGCTTTGGCATACCTCTTGTTGTTATGAGACCTATTGTTGACTACATGTTATTATTTATCAACTACAACGTCACTGAAATCAACATATCTGTATAATCATGACACTCCCTCCTTTGAGCATAAAATGCTCAATTAATATTGCATTGATTACCCTATTATGAACAGGACATGTAAAACACATAACGTATGATTAAATAAATTATAACTTCTCCGTGTACCCACAAGGGGTCCAAAAATATCGTATGATGTATGGCTTTCTGATGGCATAAATGCATATTCACCATTTTTTTTCCATTAGCACTTCTAATAGTTTACTTGATCAATAATGGCTTTTGTCATGGTATTATGCATTTGTTGCGACAAAAAACAATACCCCTGATGTTGCTAATGCGTCTCAATAATTCTAGGATTAGAGGATTGGTTGACAGTGTTGAACTAACATATTATAAAATAATATTTCTCCAAACTGGAGGGAAAATATGAACTATTCTCACAGAGTGACCTGCATGAAGGGCTGGTGCCCCTCACTCAAAATGAGATATTGCCTTACGCACTACACTATAAATCAGTAAAGTTACTCAAGAATAAATAAATAAAGACTGATTCTTGAAACTGTTGTAAAAACCCTACAACTTCTTCATCCAAGCTCTTAATCAGTGTTATGTTATTTAATCTGCGGCTCATGCCTTAAAACAGATGCTTCAGACCGATTATAAAATTGTGTTTATGAGAAAAATGTAATCTGACTCCATAAATCACATAATTTGTTTGATTAAAAACTGCACTTCTGGCTAAGAATAAATGAAGTTCCCCTTTAAACACAGCCCCGGTCTTCTGACGGGGTCTATCTATGTACTGGCTGGAAAATGTTGGGCCAGTCTCTGTCGCTCCGTCACAGTT
This sequence comes from Notothenia rossii, assembly GCF_949606895.1. Classification (NCBI taxonomy): domain Eukaryota; kingdom Metazoa; phylum Chordata; class Actinopteri; order Perciformes; family Nototheniidae; genus Notothenia; species Notothenia rossii. Next base: position 33,434,776 of record NC_136903.1, read on the forward strand.
CTCCCGCTAACATTCACTCTCTAGTTCAGCTGGGTTCTTGTTGACTTCTTCACTGGTTTGAGACAAGCGACCCTATCGGACACCTCCCTTTGTAGCCAGACTTCACCACAGCAGAATCAAGTTTCTGTTTTCAGGTCTGGACAGCTTCACGTCAGGTGTATCGCCGCCCCTTGCATATTTTGGGTGGAAGCCCGTCTTCTTAACCTCACTAGTTGTGTGGACACAATAGTTTTCTGTGTGGGGGAACAACATCACTCGTAATGTATTTTCCTTCTCATAATTACAAAAATAGTCTGCTAAATGTTCTACTATTTCTTAATCTTCTACTACTCTGTGGATGCTTTATGTGTAAATGCAATATTCTACTCACTATCTTTTAAATAACATTCAACCTCTCCCTCCTGTGGTGACATATGTGGCTCTATGTAGCTGGATTTCAAAATACTCTACTGCTGAAGATGCATCACCTGATGGTCTGGTCCTCTAAGCTTCCTCATTGTTGTGGTTGATACCAGGCTGTCAGTGGCATTTGGTTCATGTTTGGAAATCCTGTACGTCTTTGACATCTCTGGGACCCCCTGCCTCCGTCGTCATCATGGATACTGCATGGTGGGCCGTTGTTTGGTGCATGTGGTGGGTATTTCATTTGTTGTTGTGGACAATCTCTAGCCCAATGGCCCAGCTGATTGCATATGTAGCATCCCTCGAACCGGAGAACTTTTCCTCTGCCTCTGCCTCCTCGGAAACCTCCTGGTTGTTGGTTCTCCATCTGATTCTCTGGCACTATCTGAGATTCAACTGTTTGAGATGTCTGCCCTGCATTCTCTGGTTCTTCCTGAGCTTGAATTGTTGGAGGAATCTGCCCTGCCTTCTCTGATGTAGCTGCCATTTGCCTTGCTGCTTTCTTGTTTTTATTAGCTTCGGTATCTTTCTCAGCTATTTGTATCTTCAAGAGTCTTAGTTGTAATGTTTTAATTTCTTCGTCTTTTTCCCTCTGGGTTGCTTGGTATTTCATATCGTGGTAAATGAGATGTTGTCTCCATTCTTCAATGGGTATAGCGTCTAATGCCACCACATCTCCCAGGCTTGCCTGCACTGATTGGTGAAGGGCGTTACAGTTTTTCTCAATTGCTAAACCCACTATTTAGAATCAAAATTCATTTCTTCAAAACAAGAACAGAGCCATCTAAACAGAAACACACTTGCCATAACTCTGAATATCTTTTGCAAAATGCACTTACATGACCAAAACTGAAAATACTGGTCACAAAAAAGAATAAGTCGATCTAAACAGAACAAATTGTCCTCTAATGAGACAAATGTGTTTTCATAACTGAAACTCCGGTCACCATAATAACCCATTCTACCATAACAATATACATTTCTTGCAAAGTGCTCTAAGGCACTCAAAACTAAAAATACCCCTTTCAAAACCAGATATCTTCTCCAAAAACAAACATTTGTCAGCTCATTAGAAGACTATTTGAACAGTCATTACTAAGTGGCACACTAAATACTGACTACAATCATCAATACACAAACCTCAAGCTATCGATATTGGAAACTGAACGGAAAACTGACAAGTTGGGAGAAACAAACTTACATATAGGAAAAACAGTGTGTTACTGTAACTATGTCATTGTTTTTATGTCTCATTTTCAGTAGAGCACCGTAACAGAAACAAAAGATGAATAGCAATACACTGGAAAAAAAATAACATGGGTAAATGATGTAAATCAGCAGTAAAGCAGAGAATGAGATCTATATAGCTTTACTGATCTGCTCTTTGCCGTCTGTCTGGCCACATAGCCTCATCTACGTCACAGCGTATGTCTTCCCTTGCAAGGCAGCGTGGGAAATATCTCCTTGCGTGTCGACACCACCCTTGACAAACATCTTACTGAAGTGAGGGAGGTCTTTTATAGGATTCTCACTAATTACAATTACTATAGGAAATTCATTGATGTCAGCTGTGAGCAATTCATTTACATGGAAGTGAAGTACTCAATTCGCCCCAATACAAAAAAAAACATTTCTCAATGTGCAAAAAGGAAAAGACCACAATTACTGACTGTAAAAATGTTGTATCAGCTATAGCTAATCCTCCCCATATGAACATCTCAAAGAGCTATGCAAGTCATATCAACACTATTATAGCTTTACCGGCACCATTTAAAAAAATATTTTAAGTACAGTCATGCAAATTCTATCTTGTAAATGTTTTCAATGTAACATCATTACTGTAAGGTATACAGTACATTCCATGGAGTTACCTTTTTCAATGGGGTGATTGACTGATAACAAGTGTTAATATTTTGCACATCAAGTGTCAATTAGTGTAGCTATGGTCTAAGTTTATGAGGAAGTGTTATCCACTGTGAGAAGATTATTTTTGTTTTGTAGACATGAGTTACACAAAAGATTTTTGATCTTTGTGTAGAGAATTGTAACTTCAGTTAGAGAATTGTGTGATCTGTTTTGCAAAACACTGCTTAGCATCTGCATTTTGTGTGATATCAATGATAAATGGTATACTGTTGTAGAGAAATGGTTTTCTGTTTCGATGGCTGTGCTGTTGGTTTGATGAAAGGAATTTTGATTCTAAATAGTGGGTTTAGCGATTGAGAAAAACTGTAATGACCGCGTTCTTCCACAGCATTACAACAGACGGTGAAACGTCATGTCGTTCTCCAGTGCAGTCCTCCCACACTCCTTCACATCTCTTCAGGAAGGCATGCATGTCTTCCCTCGGTTCTTTTCTCAGGCTGTTGAGGGCAGGTAAACTCTGTGTTGTTGGGTAGATTTGACGAATGGCAGCCCAATACCTCAACCTGACTTTGTTGAAGGAAATGTAATCTGGAGAGTTGGTGCATTTGGCCTTGGAATCTATTGCTCTCACTTCAAGTCGTCCTTCAATCCGTCCGAGCAGGGCCCTCATGTCTCCCAAGCACAGGTGGTATTGGGCAGCGTATCTGTCCAGATCATTCACCCACTTCTGACCTCCTTTCGTGAGTGGAGGTAGCTTTGCCACTAATGCTTCCATGTCTCTGTGAGTCCATGATTGGCATTTCAATCCTCCTTCTCCAGCCGCTATCTGTCATGTAGGGAGGAGGCGCATCTGTCAGGCTTGGAAGGAGCTTTGAAGGTTGGATTACTGGAGCTTCTTCTGTCTTTTCTTTCTTATCTTCCTTTGCTGTGAGCTCTGCTCCTCGAGCCACATACATGCTGTTCGTTGATTCTTGGCTGACATATTTTAGATGGAGTACCAGACTTGTAACTCTAGATTTTCTTTTTTCAGCTCTGTTCATAGCGCTTTTAGCAGGTCCATACCAAGGGGGTTGTCCGGCTTTGATCCATGCGTGTTGCTGTTGCAAGTATTCTCCATTCTCATAGTCAACTACAGCTTTTCTATGGGCTTTCGTTGGTCCAGTCTGATCATCTGTTGGAAACAGTCCTCTCGTTTGCCACTGTTCCAACAGTTTCTCCATGTGGTTCCATGTCTTTTGTCTAAGATTTGGAACTGTTATAGCATCTGATCTGATTTTTATCCTTCCCTTGATATCTGCTGTTGAGCCTGGCTCTGCGTCTAGTCTCAACTTAGTTTGTTTTGGTGACATGTTCTCTAATTGTTTATTAACTTATCAAAGATGAAGCAATAATCTTTTGACTAGCACCTTCGTTGCTGTTCGTCCGAACTTTAAATCAGTTTTTTTTTTTTTGCTCAAGGTTTTTTTATTTTTTTTTATTTAAGTTATAGATTTTTTTTTTTTTTTTTTTAAAGTTTCAGGTAAAATATTAATAAAGTTAATTAATATATAAAAATTATGCAAAATTAATAAATGAAATGTTAAAATAAAGTTGTACCGTGTATGGTTTTGACTTTGAAATATGAATATGGTTCAAATCCAAATCTCCTGTGTACATTGCTTACCGAAATGTATGAAATTATGCTAATGTCACTACTTGTGTTAGCTTCAATAAATTGGTGTTTGAAAAAGTATTATGTAAAGTTTCTTCTCTTATAATTAGAAACCACTTGCAATTCTATCTTGGCGATCAAGCATGTGTTTATTTATAACACTTAAAATTATACTTCACAATGTCATGGTGTTTCTTCTATTTGTGTAATAATTCTGTACTACCACCAGAGTGCGCTATTTTAATTTCCAGCTTAATCCACTAGGGCAGTGGTTCTCAACCTTTTTACACCAAGTACCACCTGAGAAAATAGTTGGCTCTCCAAGTACCACCATATGACCAATGTTAAAATACAGTCCATGCAGGACTCAGAGGCAAAACGTGTTTTTTCTCTCACTCACTCACAAACTCACTCACTCTCTCACTCTCTCACTCTCTCACTCACTCTCTCTCACACTCTCTCTCACCACAAGTGAGAATATAAAGAACAAAATAATAACTTATTCTCACACAACAAATGTCAACTGTACACACATGTCATTTCCTGGACCTATACCAAAGTTTGAATGTAGGCCTCCTGCAACAACCTACATCGTAACAGAAAATGTCCTATTGGGAATTTAGTTCCACAATAATAATGAAAGCCTCCAGGAGCAGATGAGCCTAAGGGCTAATAGCTCATCTTCAGTCTGCTGATGTTTGCTATTGCCATTTCTGTGGTGGCAAAGTAAAAAGGAAAAGAAAAAAGACAACAATTAAGGACAAGTGTGTGCTTTTTCAGCATTTGACCTCGGTCACAGCCTTTGCTCCATTATTTCATCACAGCCTTCGCTCCATTATGATTATTTATTATTAATAACTTCCATTATTTGAGCCTTCTTCCTGAGTCACTTCAGTAGTATTATTCATCCCGCTTCCATCACATTAGTATGCATAAAAAAGTGACAGGTCACACCTCCCCCCATTATGCAAATTAGCTAAGTCCCGCCTCCCTTTCATCGAGGTGTGAGATCTCAAGTAGGTGTGATATCCCAAGTAGGTGTGAGATCCGTCGATAGGAGGGGGTTGATGTGTATTCACAGGTGTGAAAAGCCCCCACTGTTGCGCCTTATGGTGTATCATAAAAAAAAATTCAATCACATTAGTATGCATAAAAAGTGACAGGTGGGCCCGCCCCCATGTCTATTAAAACAAAATGCCGCTTCCATCACATTAATATGCATAAAAGTGACAGAAGGGCCCGCCCCAATTATGTGATGTCAGAAGACCGAGGGGGTGGAGTGAGATAAAAAAAAAAAAAAACCCATGCAGATAAAAAGCCAGTCATTTCCAATCATCAAGTCATCTTTCCAAAAATAAAAAATGTCCAAAAGACACCTCGATATGGGTTTAATCAGCGAGACGCCTGTAACAACTTACCGCCATGCAGCTCATGGTTTCAAAACAGAGATTGGAATATGGGTTTCAAGATATTTTGCATGTCATGCATAAACACGGTGTCATCTTTTCCTTGAAACTGACGTGCTGCCCGTTTTACAAAACAAGTTATTTTTCTGCTTCTTCATTCTCTGAATTTTCCTCCCCCGTCCCTCTTCCTTCAGCCAGCACAACAAGAATCAAGGTGGATCTGTGAAATGAAACACCTCTTCCCAAAGCGTGACTTCCCTATTGAGAGCATGCGTCTAGGGCAGTAGGGTCTAAACCAATTGGCCAGATAAACTAACATGCAGAACGTATGGTATGTTTGAAGACTAACCATTTATCCAGTTCAAGCTGTCTTTAAGATGTGACAATGCGCTCTGACTATCCCCCGTAAAATCGTGACAAACTATTACTTATTCTTAAATTTGACCTCTTGCTGCTTGGTTGAAAATGATAGATGAAAAAATAACTTTAAAAAAAAAGACTCAAACAGCGAGGGACATTATACTGGTGAAAAAACTCTCAACGACGATGTTTAGTAAACGATCAATCAAAATCGAAGGATCCAATGTATTTTTAAATGGAGCAGAAATAGAACTAGTCTCCCAGTGCAAGTATCTTGAACAGGGAGTGTCATATTGGAACTCGCACTTGACTTTTTAAGAAACATATCCAGAAAGTATCCAATACCATTAAATTCAACTTGCAACATTTTAAACAAATTAGACCTTTTTCTTAACTGTCAATGCTGCAAAGTCATACCTCCACTGTATGATTCTATCCCACATTGAATACTGTTTTATAAACTGGTCGTTTGCTTGTGCCACTTACCTGAAACCCATAGAACAGCTGTTCAAGAGAGCTATCCAGGTGTTTGACAGAAAGCCACAGTCATACCACCACTGTACCATCCTTGAAAATCACAATTTCTTGAGTTTTTGACAATTTTATGTCTTTTAAAAGTATGTGTTTTTAAAAAAATAATATTTACATGGGCTGGCCCCCCTCCCCTTGGGGGAATTCATCCACAGAAAACACACTGGACGCAGCACTAGGTCAGAAACCAGAGGAGACTGTGAAGTCCACCACAGACGGACCACCTTTGGACAAAATGTCCTCTCCATTAAAGGCAGCTCATTGTGGAATAACCCCCAACTGAGATACGGGATTGTCCCACTCTCAATAGTTTTAAAGGTCAACTTAAAGAATGGTTGAGCAACAAACAGACGTGTAATCACTGTTAAATAAATGCACTTTAACACAGGGGTATCTCCTCTTGCACTTTATGTAGCGCTTTTATCTTATCTTGCACTTTATATATCATAGCTGCTACATTGTACTGCCATGTGGTAAATGCTTGTATGCTGCTCATGCTCTTTCTAGATATCATGTATTTTATTTTTGCTGTATATATATATATATATATATATATATATATAAATGTCATGTTCTTATATTCTGTATGTGACGGGACTACAGATGGAAATTAGCTCAAAGCTAAAATCCGGCTCATTTACACTTGTAAGCATTATTTTTGTTTTAAAGTGTTCATCAATGTGCACTACGGTAGCCCTGAAAAAATTAAACATTAAAATATGTTATCGATGTCCCCAATCCCAGTTTGTTTTGGGAATAATTGCGATGTTTACTATGTTTTGGTAGCTCTTAACAAAACAGAATTTTTGTAAAAGACTGTGACTCTAAAAGGCAAGTTTGTGATTTTAACACTGTTTCGATGAAACAATACATTATACAATATTACGACTTTTTGCCATATTTTTAACACAATATACTTGTACCTTTTTTTTGTTGAGGTTGTACGGCTTCAAAAGATATTTTGCATGTCATGCATAAACACGGTGTCATCTTTTCCTTCAAACTGACGTGCTGCCCGTTTTACAAAACGAGTTATTTTTCTGCTTCTTCATCCTCTGAATTTTCCTCCCCCGTCCCTCTTCCTTCAGCCAGCACAACAAGAATCAAGGTGGATCTGTGAAATGAAACACCTCTTCCCAAAGCGTGACTTCCCTATTGAGAGCATGCGTCTAGGGCAGTAGGGTCTAAACCAATTGGCCAGATAAACTAACATGCAGAACGTACGGTATGTTTGAAGACTAACCATTTATCCAGTTCAAGCTGTCTTTAAGATGTGACATTGCGCTCTGACTATTTCCCGTAAAATCGTGACAAACTATTACTTATTCTTAAATTTGACCTCTTGCTGCTTGGTGGAAAATGATAGTTGAAAAATAACTTTAAAAAAAAAAGACTCAAACAGCGAGGGACATTATACTGGTGAAAAAACTCTCAATTATACAGATGACTCCCCCTCCACTCAACGCAATAAGTCCCTCCCTCCACTCAACAAAGCATCTAAAACTAAGGACCCCACTAAGACGACAGTTTGAAAACTAGCTATGGATCTGAGAAAAAACAAGTCTCCCCCCCCCCACGAGTTAATAAAGCGTGGCCTCGTTTTGTGTGTGTGTGTGTGTGTGTATGTGTGTGCGTGTGTGTGCGTGTGTGTGTGTGTGTGTGTGTGTGTGTGTGTGTGTGTGTGTGTGTGGGGGGGGGGGCATTTGTTTATGATAGTATCGTTCGATCCGGTGCACTCCGGCAGGACTATAGCACATCGGGATTAAGATTAAACGAATTTCTTTCACTTGGGAATACACACACATAACTATGGAGAACCCGATTTGTGTAAATTACTGTTCGTGGTAATTTGAAAACAAATGCCGGTGGTGTCGGACACACACAAACACACCGAACACGCACACACAGAGCGGAGCTGAGCACAATAACACACACACATCATGCGCCCCGGTGACATCACATCTCCTCCATAAAATGAGGGGGAATACTCTGGTAGTTCGATGTATGTATAGGTGTGTGTGGTTAAACGTAGCAGCCTCGATCTCTATTCAGCTGTTCTAATGAAGGGAAACGCAGTGAAGTAAACAGTAAAAGGCACAGCTCTTTGCAGCTGGTGCTGCTCTTCTCAGATTCTGCTGAGTTACACGTTACTGCCTCCAGTGCCCTGTACGACGAAGCCAGTTCAAAAGACCCTGGATATGTTTGGTTTACCCGGCTTAACTAACCCTAACACACGCAATGTCGCTAAGCGATACGAAGCTGGTTATCAACTCAGTAAATCAACAAGGGTTTCTCTGTCCGGCTGAGAGCGCGTTCACCTGAAAGGGACGAGGTTAGCAACATTTGACCAATCACAAACATGGAGACGCGTGCAGCGTCATACTTCATGAATGAATATTGTAAATAGCAAATCCTGCTTCGTATATTACAGGCCACTGGTGCCGCAGAGATTTCATAAAGTGAAGGAGGTTTGGTTTTCCTTCTATAAAACAGCTGTGGGCCGCAGATACTGTGAGTCACGGACAGGAATCCCTCAATTTAAATGTATCGAAGCCACGCTTTATTAACTCGTGCGAACGCTTTATTAACTCGTGCGAACGAGAAAGTAAAACGTGGCCACGTTTTATTTATTTTTCTCTCAATGAACCCTGCAGGGCTCCGTAAATATATTTTACTTGACTCAAATTAATTTTTTGAGGTCAACAAATGAATTTGGAATAAACTAAAAAAATGTGCTGTATCAAATTGGCAAACTTTTTTCAAGTTAGTCCAAAGTATCAATTTTCTCAGTGTAGATTTTGCAGTAGCAGATTCGCAGATGCAAGCAGCAAAAGAAAGAGAGGCAAAAAAATAGAGAGATCATCTTCCGGTTGATAGAGATCACATTATATCTTGCAAGACAAGGCTTGGCCTTCAGGGGTAGAGATGAAAGGGGGGGGGAGGTGCCTTTTTCCAGTTTAGAGCAATAGCCCCTCCAAATGTCTGTGCACGTCCCTGGTATCAGGGGAGGGCTGGCTCTTACAGCGCGGAGCTCCAGTTTGGTTCTTCCCTCGCTCAAGTCTAGTCAAAGAGACAGCCGCCTCACTTATTAGGCGCCCCCTCCCCTCCATCCCCGCTGCTGCCAGACTCTCTATCTACACCCACACACTGATCCTGGACCAGCATCAGCTCCTCTCTTCTCTCCGCACCGCTTCACCGTGGTGCACCCCGGACGCGCTCTTCCTCTCCAGTTCAGGATGGACTTGTCTCCTTCTCATCTCCTCTAACACTGACTTTGACGCTGCTGCAGTTTGGTGGGAGTTCCTCTGGAAAAGGGCTGAAGCAGCCTCTCCACTTATTTTTGATCAAACTCCACACTGCGGGCTCCGAAATGGGAATGTATCTACATGTGCTGTTTTTGCAGTACTATTTCCTAACGAGTTTGGTTTGCAACGCCGTCGCTTTCGTGGAGGAGCCCTCCGGAGGAAGGTCGGACGGGTACTGCGGGCGGATCCTCCGGGCGCAGACGCAGGGGACCCGGAAGGATGGGCACCATGAGTTCAGGCTCCGAGTGGAGGGGGACCCGGAGTCCTACCAGCCAGGCAGCACCTACAGAGGTACGGTCCTTCTGACCAATCAGTGCGTAAACTTGTGGAGCGTTTTGCAAGTTGGTAAACATGGCATATGTATTCCAAATGTAATATTAATTGTATTATATTTCCACAAACCTTGAGTAGCCTACGTCTAACCGACTTACATTGCAATTAATAGCCATATCTTTAAAGTGCAACTTCCAGTCAGTCTGCCTCCTCTTTCCGGAGCTGGGAGAAGTAGGCTACTTCAGTAGAAGTAGAAGTACCAGAGTGTAGGAATACTCTGTTACAAGTACAAGTCCCGCATTAAAAATGTTACTCAAGTAAAAGCACATGAAAAATGTAAGTACCAAAAGTAGTCGTTCTGCAGATTGGTCCGTTTCAGAACAATATATGTTTTATAATTATTGATAATGAAAGTGTTATCAAAGCTGGTAAAGGTCCAGCTAGTTTTAAGACTTTGCACACTGCAGGCGGGTGAATTTACTCCAGGTGGAACTAAAGTCTGATTTAAGACTTGATTATATTTCACATCCTTAAATCTGTAAAGTAACTGAAGGTATTAAATAAATGTAGTGAAGAAAAAGTACACAATTTAACTCTGAATTGTACTAGTAGCATAAAATGAAAATACTCAAGTAAAGTACAAGTACCTCAAAATTACACTTAAGTACAGTATTTTAGTTAATGTACTTAGTTACTTTCCACCCTTGCCTCTTTCACAGTGTCATTATTGCAGGAGGTCCTTAACATGTGTTTCTGGTACAAGATATACAAATCAAACCGTGAGGAATGTCAATGGTCCAGGATAAAACAAGAACTGTATGAATACATGGTGTAAAAAAATGGATCAAAAGGACAAAAACAAAAAAACATTTACTTGCTAAATTAGACAGTAAAAATATAATTCGCAATACCCAAATTTAGATTGAAGTTGAATACTTTTGTGCATTGTTTCAATAGAGGAGAGTTGTGGTTTGTAAGGCTACTTCGTTTTTTAACGACCAACCTGCATTCACTTCCTCTCCTCACACACAGACAGTGTTGGAAGAAGAGCTTGTATTTAGTGAAAGTAGTAAAACCAAAGTTTGGAAATACTCTGTTACAAGTTTAAGTCTGGGCATTCAACATTGTACTTATCTAAACAAGTATAACCATCACAAATACATCAAGTACCACACTTAAAGTTCTCATAATGCATAAAGGACATTTTTGGAATAATATATATTCTACCACTATCATAATTAATTAATGTGCTTTTGTTAGCTGTTAAAGGTGGAACTAACTTGAATGACTTTTTATACTGCTAGTTATAATAATACATAATACAACATCATGATTCATTACTTGATTATATATTTTGTAATTAATAGTGGCAACCTGCACCGTAATTCATCGTGTCAAATAAAGAAGTGGAGTAAAAAGTACACTATTTGAGTACAAGTATGAATTTGCTATACTAAGTGAGGTAAGTACAAGAGCCTCAATATGCAACAGTGGCCTACTTACTCAGACATTCTTGGTGAGTTTATAGCAGTTTCAGAAACAACACAAATACAGCTGTATCCCTTTCTCTACTTTTAAATTCAAATAGTATTCAGAATAAAATATCTCCACTGATAAAATGGGAATATTTCAGAAGACCAGGCTTGCTACAATGTTGACACAGGGCGCAACAATACAGACGAAATTCAAGGGTCCTCATCCTATAAGACTTGAGATTATGGACATTTTTGACTATCCAGGACTAATCCCTTGTCAGTGACCTGTGAAGGACATCACCCAAGGAAAACGAATAAAACACTGCCTTAGGTAGCAAATAAGTTCACTTTTTTGAAAATATTGACATCTTCCTTATCAGCACCAGGAGCACAGTCTAATATAAATGGACTGGTATGAAGATGCAAGGTAGGGCACAGGGGCGATCCAAATAATATTCCACTCAGATTTATCATGGATCCTCTTCTTAGCTGTGCCCTGCAAAAAACTCCCTGCAAAATATATTATGAAGAACAAGAATCGGGAGGGATGAAACCCTCTTTAATGGTCACACATGCAGAGCACACAGCACACACAGTGACATTTATTCTCTGATTAATTTCCTTCATGATACCTAAACTGTCGCTAGGGAAAAGATGGAAAAATAACCATAAGAGACGAAAAGAGGTCAAAAGACTGGGAACAGCAGAAGAAGACAGACAGGAAGTAAACACTAAAGGGAACAGCAAAAGAAGACATACAGGAAGTAAACACTGAAGGGAACATGGTATGGGCTCTGGCAGTGTTTAAAGACAGGTTAATAAAGGAAAAGAAACCTCGAACAGACTTGGACAGTTACAGAAAACCTTATTCAGTGTGTGCTGCATTTTACGTTATGTTGTTATTGCCGTAGTTCCAGCCAGTTTTACACAATGGAACGAATCATTTCTTCTTTCTGGAAGGAATACAATATTTTCTTTTCTCACGAGAAGCAAAACGATTGGTGTTCTTTTTTAAATGTATTTCTTCCTTGCTGAAGATTTCTTCTTTCTTCAATCAATCAATCAATCAATGTTTATTTATATAGCCCAATATCACAAATGTTACATTTGTCTCAGTGGACTTCACAGTTTGTACAGAATATCAGTATGACAATACGACACCCTCTGTCCTTAGACCCTCACATCGTACAAGGAAAAACTTCCAGAGAAAACCCCACAGTTTAAAGGGAAAAATGGGAGAAACCTCAGGGAGAGCAACAGAGGAGGGATCCCTCTCCCAGGACGGACAGACGTGCAATAGATGCCGTGTGTAAATTGAAAAGATAATACATTTGCAACATAGGTAGTCCAAATGTTTTGAAATGCATGTGTGTATAATAAGAAGATGAATCCACGAGGATATCCATCCAGGACTTATGATCCAGGACCGCAGCCACGAACATTTATTTCTTAAATGCAGTGGGATACACATAGGACGATGCTCTGGCGTCATCACCCTCGCTCATTTGTCATATGTTTAAGCCATATGTTAAAACATTTCTCATTCTTCTTAATATAGACTATGTTTAAGGTGGATATGTGTTGACTTTACTCAGCAGATCTCTGTGACAGGATATCGTTTTTTGGCTTAGTGAACGTGTGATCTGCTCCGATCAGGAGCTGCAGCACCCCCCGGTCTTGTAACACGGAGCCCGTTTCCTAAACCATACTAAATATATGTCTGCATAAAGCTGAGTAATGATCGGTCATAATTACACAGAATTTGGTGATGATTAAATAGTTTACAGTGAGATCTACTCACATACTTTTGGCCATACTCACGCAGCCCTACAAATAAATGTCCACACAAATGTTCTTGAGCAAGTGTGCAGAGCAATGTTGATTTAAAAAAGCAATTTGAAGGTTGGATATTTGTAAACCTTTTTTTGTGTATACATTAGGGCCATTTGTTTTCAACGCCACAAGTTATTTTAACGTGGGATTAACGCATGTGTATTTCTCCTCGGCCCGCCCCTTAGTTTCAGAGCCCAAAGGCTTGACGTTGTTGTTGTTGTTGTTAGTTGTATGGTGGGAGATTCTAGCGTGAGATATGGATACAAATAAAGGTGTTTTAAACAGCAAGCCAAGCTAATGCTCAGCCCCGCTCCTGCCGCTCGCTTGCGGCAGACCACGCTTGAAAGTTTGCCGGGGAGACGCCTGGACAACAACACCGATAGCTAAATGGGGGGCTACAGCTTAACATTGTGGAGGACAAGGGGCTGCGTTAGATAATTTGGATCGCATCCAACGTGTCGACTGCACATCACAGCGCATTATTTTGACCCACAGTGGGAACTTCAGTCTGATGCTTTGATTGTTATGAAGACAGAGTAGCGGCATTTCGCCGACAACTGTAAACAGGCTTGTCTGTTTGAGAAACTGGCTCAGCGCAAAGAAGTGCACAGGGTTGGGAGAGAGTGTAAGAGAGAGAGAGAGGTTTCAGGTTGTTGTATTGAAAATATTCAGGAGAATATTTGTCATTGTTCCAATGATAACAAACAAACATTTGCATAAAGCATATTTGTCCACTCATATGTTGATAAGAGTATTACAAACTTAAAAAAAATACAAGGTACATTTAGAACAGATACAAAATGTGCGATTAATTCGCGATTAATCGCGATTAACTATTTTATTCGACTGACAGCCCTAGTATATTAATAATTTAAGATCCAAATTAATTCCAGTTTATTTGTAGTACTTTCTGTTTTTATTGTGACATTTGTTGGCATCAATGTGTGCATTTGATACAGATAATGGAGCAGTTGCTTTAGGGCCTCATATACCCCCCCCCACATTAAATTATCGGCCACTATACAGTACATGCACCATGTGACGTTAACCTTGATTTTTTAGTGTGCTTCTTCCTTACTTTGGGCTCTCTTCTTTAACAGTGATGCTCCTGGCAACCAGCCCGTCTTATTTCAGAGGATTCACCCTCATCGCTCTGAAGGAGGGCAGAGAGGGCACCACAGACGACGACTACACCGGCCAGTTCCAGGTAAGGATGAGCAAGTGTGGAGAGGGATGGAAGAATCGCTGAATACTCAATGAGTTGTTCTGAGTTGGGAACTCATTTACTTGCACGTGGGAGTCAACTTCCCGCTCTTTTCTGATATGGAGGTTAACACAACACAACAATATTCACGAAACTGTGTCTCAGGGCTTCTTAACATTTAACAACCTATTAATGTGTCATACCCACTTAACGGGAAGAAACTCAGCTATCAGACAATATTAAAAATGTTTAGCTTAACGAAACACAAGGGTAATACCAAGCCTCTGAATTAGCACTAAGCGAGAAAATGCTAACGCACTTTGCACAGAACTCACGGTAGAAATATGTTATACTTCATCGGATCTGCACAAATAAGATATCATATGAAAGCTGATATTCCACAGATTCCAATGGTATAAGCAGGCGTGCACATAACTTTTTGAGTGAGTTACTCAGATGAGTGCCAGGAGACAGCGTTTGGTACTCACCCCACACGAAGCGTGGTCCTCCTCAGTGTTTCCTTCACTGTCCTCTATTTACACTTCTTGCATGCTAGATGATGAAGATGATGAAGATGCACCTCCCTGTCTCTTTTTAAGCCTCCGATTTGCTTTCTCCAAAACTTGTTGCCAAAACTGTGAAGTTCTTGCATTTCATGAGGCCAAGTTGAAGGATCAAATACTAAGAAATGATCACATGACTTGAAGTCATATCTGATTTCAGATGTGGGAAGAAGTTACTAAGTACACTTATTCAAATACTGTACTTAAGTACCATTTTGAGATATTTGTACTTTACTTGACTTTGATCTAATTTTTAAAATTAGCTCCACCTTTACCAGCTTTGAAAACACTTTAATGATCAATCATTACAAAACATATCATATATATTATTCTGAAATGGACCAATCTGCACAATGACTACTTTTACTTTTGGTACTTTAACTATATTTTGATGATAATACTTTTTCTAATTTTACTTGAGTAACATTTTGAACGCAGGACTTTTATTGTAACAGAGTAACACTCTGGTACTTCTACTTTTACTCAAATACAAGATCTGAGTACTTCTTCCACCTCTGTCTGATTTCAAACTCTTCCATAATACCCTGAGTAAGTTTGCAACTATGTGTTTTACTCCACTTTGTTGTAAATGAAACTGCAGCAGCTTGACCACAGAGCGTGAACCTTTTGATCAGCTTATTTTGCGCAGTTCTCCAGTGTGTGCGCGGGGCACAGAATGTGCACAGGGAAGTCTCTCACTGCAGCCAGTTGGTGGAGTTTTGGCACAATTCTGTTGTTCATACCGACGTTAACCCTGTCTGTGCACACGGCGACCAACTCTGTTGTCCGGTGATCTAAGCCTCTGCCTCCTGTAAAGCTTCACAGGTCCGTCGGTTATGTCCTGCGCGGCTCGGCCAGCACCCAGTTCAGTCAGTCATAGAAAGTCAGAAGATGTTTTGCAATGAGCGAAACGGCAACGTAGCTGCTTAATGTCTTTTTTTTTTTTTTACATGTCTCGTAGTTTCCTCCTCCATTGACTGTTGACAAGAAACACGTGTAGACGAAATATGTGTTTTGTTTGGATGTTTTGAGGTACGCAAAGGCGCGTAGTGACACAAGTAACGTTACCTAATTCAGATTTTTGCCGCGCATGCGTACCTGCGTACCAGTTATGTGCACCCCTGGGTATAAGTATCATCACTGTGCGAAAACTCAGGGCAGCGAAGGCAAGCAAAGACAACACACAACTTCACTTTACGGGGCCAAAACAGCAAATATGTCTTACCTTTGCTGTTTTCTGATCAGAAGTTGTGTTCAATGGCATTAAAACGCATATAAACGCTGCTGAATGTTAATCCAATGTCTCTGTGTCCCTTTGAAATTATTACTGATAATCCATCATAACAATTATGGCATTAAACAGAGTTTTCATATATAGCTGCTATGAGAGCTTCCGGTTTTGGGCATGCTGGCTGCGCATCACTCTAACTCACCAATGGTAATGTTTAGATGGATTTACCGATGGGTTCCAGAGATATGGCAAATAAACCCAAATGACACCAGAGGTGTTTTTTTTGCTAAACCTCTCTAAAAAGGTCAAATCTCCCTTGTTTTGCATCAATCTTGATACAGGGTACTTATTATATGTTATAGTTTGGATTCCTAAAGCTTTTTATCTACTATCCCATCATTCAAGGGTGGTTTTCACTATAAGTAATGTTTTTTTTGGGACGGAAACTATAATTTACTTTTTTTTACTATGTTCAATCTGAATTTACTTTAAAATAAAAACATCTATATTGATTCCCACTTTTCTACATCCAACTTACAGGTGTATCATTGCTTTGAGAAAAAAAGATTATTAATTTGCCCCTTTTAGAAGTGAAGATATAGTCATTTGTTAGAGGGAGTTTGAGAGAAAGCAGGAGAGAGATGTGAGATGTTTGATTCAGCAGAAACACAGCTCCCACTGAGCAGCAGAGAGCTCCTGAAGAGAGAGCCAGACTTCCTCAATTACCTCCCGCTCAGTGTAAACAGGAACACACATCGGCGGCTGTGTTTCCACACACTGATCCTAACCAGACTCTTACCAGACGAGCAGGAGGCGGCTTTAATGCATGCAGCCAACAGCGAGAAGATGTTGCTTCTTGTTTCCACATGCCCACCAACTTCGAAACAATGTTTGTTAACATTTTGTAGGAATGCTGCCATTTAGGGAATCTTTCTGACTTGTTATCTTCTTTTTTTTATCATGTTAGCAAAATCTGTGTTTGCTGGCACTTTTTTGGTTTCCATTGATGATGGAGGGAAATAAACTACAATGATACATTTCGGCCTATCGTGTAGTAGCTGGCTCAGGCTTTTGACATTTACCATCGTTCCGTATTAGAATGAGTACAAACACTGTTTTAAAATTATCATTTTGTATTTCAATTACAATATATCACCCAGCGGTAGCAGGAATTTGTGAAGAAAACTTCAGGGGAAAACTGAGAAAAACTTTGGGTAAAAGGGGGATGCGTTTAACAACAGCAAAACCAAATAAAATAAAAAATCTCACTTTCACACAATTTACTTATCAATTTGGGATAAACAGTCTTATGCCTGCACAGTCACGCTATTTTCAGACTAAACCAACGTTTTAATTCACCCCACCTGTTAAAGGTGGGGTGGGTAATTTTGTAGAAACCAGCTCGAGTGCGCTAGAATTTGAAAATACTAGGGCTGTCAAACGATTACAATTTTTAATCAGATTAATCACAGCTTAAAAATGTATTAATCATGATTAATCACCATGTCGCGGCCCTGGGAGTATTGACGAGATCGACAAGATCGACAAGATCAACTAGATTGACTAGATACTGCTAATCCTATCACCACTACAAGCAACAGTTACAAGCTACAAAACAGCCACAAGCAACGCTACAAGCTACGCTAGCCGCAAGCTAGTCTGCACAAGCTACGCTACAAGCGACGCTGAAAGCTGTAAGTAAGCCACAGAACACCAAGAGAAAACATCATGCCTGGAGATAGACACAAAGGTCGATGTCGTAAACGAGGGACCCCCTCAAGACCGGCATTGACAGTCATATCTGTGAACATTGAATGCTTCTCCTCTGCAAAACAAACCATCTTAGCCGACCTATGCAGCAAGCAACACTGTGACGTCCTCTGCTTGCAAGAGACGCACAGAGAGAGTGAAAACAATCACCCCACCATACCAGGAATGGTCCTGGCCATTGAGCGACCTCACCGGCAGTACGGCAGTGCTATATTTGTAAAAACAGGCTCAGCTATAGAAGATACAGATATGTCAGATGGCCATAGTATCGAAGTCCTATCTGTTGAGCTAAGCATTGTTGTAGTAACATCTGTCTACAAACCACCACCTGTAGACTTTGTATTTTCCCAGCCAATCCCCAAAATACACGTCAAACCACAGATCGTTATTGGTGACTTCAACAGCCATAGTATCCAGTGGGGCTACCCTGAAATGAACAAGGATGGAGAAGCAGTATAGGACTGGATGGATACTAACCAACTAAGTCTGATCCATGACCCCAAGTTACCACACTTGTTTTTCAGTGCTCGCTGGAAACGTGGCTACAACCCAGATCTCACCATGGTCACAAGTAACATCGCTGGACTGTGTAAAAAGACGGTGCTGGACCTTATTCCATCAAGCCAACACCGTCCCATTGGGATTCTAATCAATGCGGCTGTAGTCCCAGTCATCGTGCCCATTAAAAGGCGCTTCAACTACAAGAAAGCAGACTGGAAAGGTTTCACCAACGAGCTGGAAGAAAAGATCACAAACATGATACCAGTTAGCAAGAACTACGACCAATTTGCTAACTTGGTGCTGAAAACTGCTCGGAAACATATCCCACGAGGATGTAGAGTTGAATATATACCGGGACTTTCAAAGGACTGTGCAGGACTCTATGACAACTACGTCAGCATGTTTGAAGCAGATCCCTTCTCAGATGAAACAACTACCCAAGGCGAGAAGGTGATGGAAAGCATTGCCCAAGAGCGAAGCAAGACCTGGAATGCTCTTATAGAGTCCACAGACATGTCAAAAAACAGCAAGAAAGCATGGGCACGTATTCACAAGCTACGAGGTGACCCTAAAGCAGCTCCTCAGCACCCAAAAGTCACGGCCAACCAAGTTGCCAACCAATTGCTAGAAAATGGAAAGAGTAGAAAGAGAGGGGAAAAGACCAAGAAACCGCAAGAAATACATTGAGGACCCTGCTTTTACAAGACAGCTCACTATGGAAGAACTGGAAGGGGGAATCTCTATCCTCAAACCAGGAAAGGCAAATGGACTGGATAATATCGCAACGGAACAGATCAAGCACTTCGGTCACAAGGCAAAGACGTGGCTCCTACAGCTCTACAATGAGTGCTTAACAACACACAAGCTCCCTAACATCTGGAAGAAAGCCCACATTATAGCACTGCTGAAACCTGGGAAAGATCCATCCGCTCCCAAGAACTTCAGACCAATCTCACTTTTGAGCCACACCTACAAACTCTTTGAACGTCTGATCCTCAACAGAATTGGTGCCTTTGTTGACGAACACCTCATCCCTGAACAAACAGGTTTCCGCAACTAGACTAAAGTCGACAACTAGCCAAGTACTCAACCTCACCCAGTACGTCGAAGACGGATATGAGGAATGGATGGTAACTGGTGCGGTGTTTGTCGACCTCTCAGCTGCCTATGACACAGTCAACCACAGACGTCTCCTCAGTAAGGTCCTGGAGACCACAAGAGACACCCGTCTGACAGAGCTGATTGAAAGCATGCTTGAAAATAGGCACTTCTTCGTTGAGCTAGGAGGAAAGAAAAGCAGGTGGCGAAGACTCAGGAATGGCCTCCCACAGGGAAGTGTGCTTGCACCGCTTCTCTTTAACATCTACACCAACGACCAACCAAAAAGTGTAGACACCCGCCACTTCATCTATGCAGACGATCTTGGCATAGGTACACAAGCCACTGATTTCAAAACTGTGAAAGACAGACTCTCTAACGCTCTGGCAGAGCTAACACCTTACTATGAAGAGAACCACTTACGTGCAAACCCATCTAAGACACAGGTGTGTGCCTTCCACCTGAGAAACCGTGAAGCCAAGCGCCAACTGAAGGTCAGCTGGTCAGGAAGCTCCCTTGAACACTGTGAGCACCCAGTCTACCTAGGGGTAACCCTGGACAGATGCCTCTCTTTTAAGACCCACACTGAAAAGACCAAGTCCAAAGTGAGTACAAGGAATAACATCATCCGCAAGCTCACCGGCACGACCTGGGGTGCAAACCCACAGACTCTGAAGTCAACCGCACTAGCCCTCTGCTACTCAGCTGCCGAGTATGCCTGCCCAGTATGGGAACGAGCTGCCCATGCCAAGAAGCTGGATCCCGCCCTCAATGCTAGCTGCCGCATTATCACAGGCTGCCTGAAATCAACACCTACAGACCGTCTGTACATCCTGGCAGGCATAGCCCCACCAGAGATACGACGAAATGCAGCAAGCAAGAAAGAGCGCCAACAACAGTCTACTGACCAAAGACATCCTCTCTTTGGCCATGTGCCAGCCAAAAGCCGCCTTAAATCCAGGAAAAGTTTCCTGAAGAGCGTACCACCCCTCGGAACACCGAGCACAAGCAGTGAAAGAGTCACTCGGTGGGAAGAAAGACTTGACAACCTCCCATCAGCAACAACAATGGAGCTAAAGGCGAGCGAGGCACTGCCCCCCTGGAGCAGACACCAACTACGCAGTGTGGAAATGCCTAAACAGAATAAGATCTGGTGTTGGACGTGCAAAAGCCACTCTCGCCAAATGGGGATACCTAAATGACGGGGACGTTGTGTGTGACTGCGGCATTGAACCACAAACCATGCAACACCTCCTGATATGCCCCCTGCTGGAGCAACCCTGCACAACATCGGACTTGACAGAGTTTAATGAGAAGGGACAGCAATGTGTTCAGCTGTGGCTGAACCACATCTAACTAAGCCCTGTAACTGACTGCCTTGTGGACACGATAAGAAGAAGATCACCATTCGAACTATGTCCAAAATATGCCATTTCTTTATGTATATTGTTGTGGGAATGGAAAGATAAATGAAAGAAGGCAGATATATCCATTTAACATACAGTATGTATGTATGTTTATTATAACATTGTTCTGTGTGTCAAAATGAAAGACAGCCCACACACCTATAAATCATCAAACCGTGGGGTCTTATTTCATTACGTGTTGATTTCTATCAACACGTAATGTTGTATCGATATATATAGAGATGTACTACAGCAAAAGTATTCTCCGTCAGGACTTCCTGCAACAACACCACGCTGTTATCGTGATTCTGATTGGCCAGAAGACATTATCAAAGATCTTCTATTGAGAAGACGATCACTACGTGCCAAAAGTTTTCAAAACCGTTTCTAGTCTTCGGTATTTCCAGACAAGTGACTACTGAAATCAATCTTACTAACTGCTGTCTGTGCAATTTACTCGGCGCGAGTTGGCGGACTTTATTTTGCTTACTTTAACATCATTTTTCATGGTGGGGCTAAGGTGGGGCTAAGCCATTTCTTGGTATGGCTGTAGCCTACTCCAGCGCTGCCACTGGTGGGATGTATGGGGCGGGCCATTCTGCACATGCGTTAAATGCGTTAAATATTTTAACGCAATTAATAAAAAAAATTAATTAACGCCGTTAACGCGATAATTTTGACAGCATTAGAAAATACACAACCGGAAAAAATCTGCCACTCCCTTACAGAGCCCCTCCTCCAACACACACGAATGCGCACATGACCAGTGAGGGCACGAGATAAGTTTGGGCACAGATGGAAGGCTGACAGGCAGGTAGGCCATCCAGTTATTTTAGCCGGGCCGGCTAAAACGATTGATCGTGCTTTTTACAGTACTACGGCTTCCACAGATGACATTTTTTATAGATTTTTTGTCAAAGCACTTAAGATATTCATTGCTATAGGGATGTTAAGAGCATTCCATGGAATATAACAAAAAGTGTATCTCGAGCCGGTTTCTCAAACGTACCTACCCCACCTTTAATAGGTATGTTTTTAGACGCACTTCTTTCTGTTTATTATGGCCTTTCCTCCAAACACAATTACATTTTTACTAACATATAACCAACCCTTAACTCCAGCCAGGGTGAAATTCTTCAGAAACTTTTAGTTTGTAAGGTCATTGCCCGCCATTTTCTTCTTTATAAAGCATTGCAAATGAGACGTCAGTTTGTGCATTGGCTTGCATACATCCATCAACAATTCAATTTTTTTTGTTTCCAAAAATATATGTGCTTACATTGACTCCTTCATAAAAGTATTATTTGAGAACGGTTATATCAGACTGTATCGGTTTTAGCTGTGTATACCTAATAAACTGTCAACTCAGTGGAATATGCAAGTCAATGCCATATGGGCGTAGATATGTCTCATAATTATTTGTGTGAACAAATAATGTGTGTAAATATGTGATTTGTAAATGTAGAACACCATCCACAAATGCATTTAAAAGATTTGCAAACTCACAAATAAATGTACAAGTGTAAAATGGATCTGCAAATACGCTAAATATGTTCACAAATAAAACAAAAGATCTGTGAATATCTCTTTAACATTTACAACTTTCGATCAGGCATTTGTGAATCCATTTTGTATTTGTTGACCAAAATGCGCTTGTGGATCTCAAATCTCTGCTCATGGATCTCACATTTCTGCTTGTGGATCGTCTTTTTACACACACAGAATTTTGAGACATACTTTCCGCCGGTCTCGGCTAAAATCTACTCGTGTCACTCGGTTATTTGCGGAAACCACGTGATGGCCCGCTGATGACGAAATTTTCGCATGATTTCAAAGTAAGAGCATGATGGTTTGTTTAATGCTCTGTTTTTTTATTATAATGAACAGCGGAACGTTAGATGCATTCTTACTTCACCATCATCATCATGTTATAGTGATACAGTTAGTTTGCGTTTATTGGTTCAATATAGCATATACCGAGCACTTTTGTTGATGTTGAAGTACAGGCTATGCCACTTTCGGGTCCCGGGGGAGCAGCTGGCAGCGAAGCAATCCAAGATAAAACTCTTTCTTCATTGTTTTTTGTGTATTCAGTCAAGCGAGTCAAAGTTACAAAGCACTTCACATCTTATTAATCGGCCTAATTTTACCTTACCAGTGCAGTAATAAAGTAATCTGTAGAAAAACACCGTATTTAGGTTAGTCTTCATAGTAAGGCTACATTAAATGTTACAATATTAATCGTGTCCTTTCTACTGTATATGCATATATTCCTGTCTATTGCTTTCATTTGTATTTAATGTTATTGTGTTTATACTTGTTTCCAAACATTTCACAATTTGGGATGAATAAAGTATCTATCTATATATGATATGCATCTATCTATCTGTCCGTCTATCTATTTATCTATCTGTCTATCTATCTATCTACCTACCTCCCTATCTATCTATATATCTATTTATCTATCTATCTGTCTATCTATCTATCTATCTATCTATCTATCTATCTATCTATCTACCTACCTACCTCCCTATCTATCTATCTATCTATCTATCTGTCTGTCTGTCTGTCTGTCTGTCTGTCTGTCTGTCTGTCTGTCTGTCTGTCTGTCTGTCTGTCTGTCTGTCTGTCTGCCTGCCTGCCTGCCTGCCTGCCTGCCTGCCTACCTACCTACCTACCTACCTACCTACTAGTTGTTTTGTTTGGAAAGGTTTTGTCATTGTATTGCTCTTTACCGGCACCTGCAGAGTACAGGACTTTACATTGTACTTATAATTTTACTTTGTAACTTTGACCCGCTTGACTGAATACACAACAAACAATGAAGAAAGAGTTTTATCTGGGCTGCTTCGCTGCCAGCTGCTCCCCCCGGGATCCGAAAGTGGCGTATAGCCTGTACTTCAACATCAACGAAAGTGCTCGATATATGCTGTATTGAACCAATAAACTAACACAAACTAACTGTATCACTATAACATGATGATGATG
This sequence comes from Notothenia rossii, assembly GCF_949606895.1. Classification (NCBI taxonomy): domain Eukaryota; kingdom Metazoa; phylum Chordata; class Actinopteri; order Perciformes; family Nototheniidae; genus Notothenia; species Notothenia rossii. Next base: position 33,458,639 of record NC_136903.1, read on the forward strand.
GTGATAAAGAATGCATCTAACGTTCCGCTGTTCATTATAATAAAAAAACAGAGCATTAAACAAACCATCATGCTCTTACTTTGAAATCATGCGGAAATGTCGTCATCCGCAGGCCATCACGTGGTTTCCAAAAATAACCGAGTGACACGAGTAGATTTTAGCGGAGACCGGCGGAAAATATATCTCAAAATTCCGTGTGTGTAAAAAGACGATCCACAAGTAGAAATGTGAGATCCACGAGCAGAGATTTGAGATCCGCAAGCGCATTTTTGTTCGACAAATACAAATTGGATTAACAAATGCCTGATCGAAAGTTGTAAATGTTAAAGAGATATTCACAGATAGTTTTTTTATTTGTGAAAATATTTAGCGTATTTGCAGATCCGTTTTACACTTGCAAATTTATTTGTGAGTCTGCCAATCTTTTAAATGCATTTGTGTATGGTGTTTTACATTTACAAATCACATATTTACACACAAATTATTTTTATGTTCACACTAAGACATATTTATGCCTATAATGCCATATCATGGACATGAAACCGGGAAATTATCATATTAAACAGAACAGGGCTACAAATGGCTGTTAAAAAATTGCAAGCATGGCTTTGTCATTCACTAAAGGAAAACCACTTGAATCCTGTAATTATCACCATTTGTGTTTTTATGCAAATCTAAATGTAGTGCGTTTTTTTTACAGATAATTTTGATGATGTTTTTGTCTTTATTTGACAGTAAAGAAAGATATTTACTAATTTAAAAGTTTCTAAATATTTTATTAGAAGAATCAGAATTGTATAGTCATAGGAGAGTTATAGGCTCTTCACATTCTTTCAAGAGCATTTATTCATTCAGTGTGAATCATCCTGACTCTGGGAACTTGGTGTCTGACACTGAAGCTGTATGTCGACACTTGTTTAATTTGGTCAGTCATTTATTCAATTTCCTTCTTCTGCTCGTGTAAAGTCTCGCATGCCTGGCCGAGGTTTGAACCTTTATGTCTTGCTCAGACTGAGTTTACTCTGCTTTTTGAACCACTACGTTATAGTGAAAGTATTTGCAAAAGTATTGTTATGAACTCAGACACTCAGGATATAGGACCCAATTGCACGACCCAGGAGATAGAGGTAAAGTATTTGCAAGATACTTTATTTTCCCAACAAAGCAAGATGAACAAAAAAAGGTCACTATCGAATCTCAGGATGAGATGACAAAAAATGAGAACAAAAGGAAATCGCTCACGTAGTGAGGAACAAAAACTTTTCTAGAGCACAAAAAGAGCATAGACCTGACCATGGCATGAGACAAGACAAACTGACAATGAACACTGGGAGACAGGGAAATTTAAACATACGACAACAAGACACAGGTGAAAACAATCAGGGGCGGGGCGGGGCGGGGCTGGTGCTGATGAGCACAGGAGGTAGACAATCAGGAAGCCTGGAATGAGAGATTAATGGTGAGTGACAAAACAAACATAAAACAACATGAAAATGAACCTCTCTTAGCATTTATGTCGGTGCACAACAGTACCCCCCCCCCTCTAGGGCCGACTCCTGATGCCCCAGGCTGATTGTAAAAGTCGTGGATAAGAGTCATGTCTATGATAAATTAAGCAGCTACCCAGCTTCTAGCCTTAGGACCGTAACCCTTCCAGTCTACCAGGAATTGCTTCCCCCTCCCCCTATTACGGACCTCCAGCAGCTTACGGACTTTGTAAACTTCACCACCTTCAAAGAACTGGGGCGGTGGAGGGGGCTTGGAGGCGGGAACAAGTATGCTCTCACACACCGGCTTGATTTTACTGACGTGGAACGTCGGATGTACTCTCATAGTCCTGGGAAGTTGCAAGCGTACAGAGACCGGGTTGATGACTCTGGACACCGGAAAAAGACCCACAAATCTCGGAACCAGTTTGACATGGGCGACGTGGAGTGGTAAGTCCTTAGTGGAAAGCCAAACTTTTTGGCCTGGTCTGTAGGAGGGAGCAACCCTGCGACGGACGTCTGCAACAGCCTTCATCCGAGCTGAACTTCGGAGAAGAGACTGGCGAGCACCAGCCCAAACTCGGCGACAAATGAAAGCTTTAGCGCAAGTTCAATAAGGAAGACCTAACAATGAGTCACTTACACGTCACTCTATCGCTCTCTCCCCCCTCATTAAATGCGTGGGCTTCACCCCTCAGCAGCCTATTGCTGCACACGTTAAATTCCTTAAATGCCTGCTCTTCCTTCCTGTCAGCTGTCATTTCAGGTGACCACACACAAGCAGCAGCAGGGCTTCGTCCCAGCTCCAGGTATATATATTCATCAGCTCCGCAGTCTTGCGGATTAAGCTACAGGCGGCGTTCCCCAGTCGGCTAGCGGTTCCAGCCGGCCACCCCGCAAACCCGGACGCGGGAGGAAAAGACAAGGATCCTGGGCTCCACGGAAGTTCCTCCGGCTTAATGGAAATGGGCTACTTCAGGCAAAAAATTGACGCACGCCTTCAGTCTCTCGAGAGGGCATCACTGGCATCAGGGCCGCTCAAATGCGGCGCTTCCGACCTTCACGCGGAACGGGCCCTTATCGCTTGCGAAGCTTCACCCACTTCTGGCTTCAACCACAACCCCTCTTGCAGGCAGGCAGGGCTCAAGCTACATCCCATTGAAGCTACTTCTCCTCCCGGCTCAGTAGCCAGTACTGGACACTAAGTGCGTCATAGGCGGCTATCAGGTTCAGTGCACAGCAGGCTCGCCTCCTTTCCCTGCTTCTCACCGCTAAAACAGGCGTCAAGGTAGCGCTGGCAAGAAGCAGTTTGCAACAAATTCACGAGATGTTCGTTATATGCATTGCTGCCTTTAGGTCAGGGTTAAGGTGAGTTCCAGGCAGTGTCGGGTGTAACGTGTTACAGCATGGAATTATACAGTTCGGGTAACTACTACCCGTCACAATGCTCAGTAAGTACCGCAGTTTCAAGCTTCACACAGTCACGGATGCTGCCCCATCCGTTGGTTTTGGGGGGTTTCTTTCAGGGAGAAGAGAAGTTCATGTAAGATGATAGAAGACAGTCTTAATCACCCAATCAAGCATATCAGCATCTATGTCTCATCGTGGCGTAATTAATCTGCTAATTAAGCTAGTCCTATATCCCGGGTCATGTTTCAGTATTTACCTAAGCGTACATCATTTTATGCTGCGCATATTGCACTTCATTTATATTTTGGTTTCATGCGCACATGGCTTGCGATAAGCCAGGTTATGATATTCATGCGTCACTGTACTCATGCTAACAGCTGCATTACATGGTCTACATCTCCCTATTCGCCCGGGCATCGGCTTGTGCCGGCAATCCAAGATCTCTCCAGTTTACCTATGGTAAACATGCATATAACTGGTGGTGGTGTCTAATAGCATTCCAGGGCTTCGTTCAGGATAGATGCAGCAACCCTGCCGCCAATCAAGGTATTCTTCCTCTTCCCTACAACAACTGGACGGCGGTCCTCCTCTGCCTTCACATCCTACACTCGCCCGGACATCAGCGCCGTGCTGGCCATCCAAAGATCTCTCGGACCCCAAACCCGGTATTTATGCATCCCAGTGGTAAGTGTTCATCCAGAAAAAAAAACAAAAAAAAAACCTTAAGGACGTGCACTGCACGTTCTTCGTTTTGGGGAAAATATGCATATTACTGGTGGTGGTGTCATTAGCATATCAGCTCACATATCATTGTCATGTTTCTATCCGAATTCTAATTGTATCATTCCATCTAAAGATCACAGGCACGTTTACTCTTGCAGTTCATGTCGTGTCACATGTTTCATTTCAGGTCACTTTCCATGTCAACCATCGTTTGACCGGAAGGGTCTCAGGCTCGTGCGAGCCAGGATACGACATCAACACATTTTATTTTCATGTTTGACGGAAAGGGTCCCAGGCTCGTGAGCCAGGATGTGACATCCACGCATTTTATTTTCATGTTTGACCGGAAGGGTCTCAGGCTTGTGAGTCAGGACGTGACATCCACGCATTTTATTTCCATGTTTGACCGGAAGGGCCTGATGCTCACGTGAGCCAGGACGCGTCCATCCATGCTTATCCCACTCTATTCCTACGCTAGTCAATAACTGTCTTCTCTTTCCCCGTATAATTCTCTCATTTCATCCATAGATCACCGCAGTCAGCCCACAAGGTAAGAAACTCATTACATCTCAGTATTCTATACTTCACTGGTTTTGGGGATTTCATCGGAGTGGTTCTTTCCCTCCTGAATGATTATCCTGCAAACAAGGGCCTAATCGCCAAACACCATTCCATTCTCCTGTCGTATTATCATAGCAATCATTTCATTCATATGACGTGTAACAATAAATATGTATTCCATACATCACGTCTCTCCGGTTTGAAATGAAAGCTTTAGCGCAAGTTCAATAAGGAAGACCTAACAATGAGTCACTTCCACGTCACTCTATCGCTCTCTCCCCCCTCATTAAATGCATGGGCGTCACCCCTCAGCAGCCAATTGCTGCACACGTTAAATTCCTTAAATGCCTGCTCTTCCTTCCTGTCAGCTGTCATTTCAGGTGACCACACGCAATCCTCCTCCACCCCTCTCGCCTCCCGTCTCCTCCAGGACAAAGCTAAACCTTCCTCCTTCAGACCGGTCCCACCTACTTATCACCACCACCAGTGTCTAGACCCCGGGGATTTCATCGGAGCGGTTCTGTCCCTCCTGAAGGATTATCCTGCAAACCGGGGCCTAATCGCCAAGCACCATTCCATTCTCCTGTCGTATTATCATGGCAATCATTTCATTCATATGACGTGCAACAATAAATATGTATTCCATACATTCACGTCTCTCCGGTTTGAACGTTTGATCATGGCATGAGCCGATGGAACCATCACTTCTTCCTCGTTGTTAGGGAAAAGCGGAGGCTGGAAACCATTGACACAATGGAATGGAGAGAGACCTGTGGCTGCCGTAGGAAGAGTATTGTGGGCAAACTCGACCCATGTGAGGTGGTCACTCCAGGTGGTCTGGTTCCGGGAGACGAGACAACGTAGCGTAGTTTCTAGTTCCTGGTTCAGACGCTCCGACTGTCCATTTGACTGAGGGTGATATCCAGATGACAAGCTGACGGGGGCACCTATGAGTGGACAAAACTCCTTCCAGAAAACGGAAATGAATTGTGGACCCCTGTCGGAAACAATGTCATCATGGAATCCATGGATCCTGAATACCTGATTCATCATGACCTCTGCAGTGACTTTGGCAGAGGGAAGCTTGGACAATTGGATGAAGTGAGCCATCTTTGAAAATCGATCCGCCACTGTTAGAGCCGTAGTCTTGCCTCTGGATGAAGGAAATCCTGTCTCAAAATCCATTGAAATGTGTGACCAAGGACGTTGGGGAATCGGCAGCGGCTGGAGCAAGCCCATCTTGACCTGAGACGAGGTCTTATTATACGCGCACACCGGACAAGCCGCTACATACTCCGCCACATCCTTCCTCTTGGCTGGCCACCAGAAACGTTGTTTAATCCTGAACATTGTCCTTGTTACTCCCAGATGGCATGAAAACACAGATGAGTGAGCCCAGTGGATGACCTTGGAGTGAAGAGACTCAGGGACAAAAAGCAGGTTGTTGGGACACTCGCTAGGTGCTGGATTCATGACATTCGCCTTTTTAACGTCCAACTCCACCTGCCAGGAAAAAGCTCCGATCACACGGTTAAGTGGAAGGATGGTCTTGGGCTCTACAGCAAGTGGTTCTGGATCGTAAAGACGAGAAAAGCCTCAGCTTTTTGATTCTGAGACTCGGGACGAAAAGAGAGTGTGGAGTTGAACCTACTAAAAAAATAGTGTCCATCTGGCCTGACGGGAGTTGAGACGCTTAGCCTTTCTTATATATATTCCAGATTTTTGTGATCTGTCCAGACTAAAAACGGCTGCTCTGCCCCCTCTAGCCAGTGTCTCCATTCCTCGAGGGCAGCTTTTACAGCTAACAGTTCCTTGTTTCCCACATCATAATTCCTCTCTGCTGTTGTCAACTTCCGCGACAGGTAAGCACAAGGATGCATTTTGTTGTCTTCCACAGAACGTTGGGACAGTACTCCTCCAATTCCCTCATTGGAAGCATCAACCTCGACCATAAACTGGCGCTGGGGATCTGGAATGGTGAGTATAGGAGCTGATGTGAATCTCTCTCTGAGGCGTTGGAAAGCGAAGTCTGCCTGGGGAGTCCACTTGAAGGGAACCTTAGGAGAAGTCAGAACATGCAGAGGGGCAGCAACAGAACTGACATTCCTAATAAACTTCCTATAGAAATGAGGAAACCCCAGAAACTGCTGAACCTTCTTCCTGGAGTCTGGTGTGGGCCACTGGGAAACTGCACTGATTTTAGCAGGATCCATCTGGATATGATTAGACGAGATTATGTATCCCAAGAAAGACACCTCTTCTGTGTGGAACTCACATTTCTCTGCCTTGACATATAGCTGATTCTCAAGCAGTTTCTGCAAAACCTGGTGGACATGGTTAACATGAGATTTAGCGTCAGGGGAAAAATCAGAATATCATCCAGATATACGAACACTGAAATATTAAAAAATTCCCTTAAAACCTCATTCACAAAAGCTTGAAGCACAATCGCTGCATTGCATAGTCCAAAAGGGATTACTAGGTACTCATAGTGACCACTGAGTATTGAATCCTGTCTTCCACTCATCCCCCTTTCTTATTCTAACCAAGTGATATGCATTTCTTAAATCTAACTTGGTGAATATCTTGGCATTTTGAAGCAGTTCAAAAGCGGATGACATGAGTGGCAGAGGATAGCGGTTTTTCACCGTAATGTCATTTAGTAGACTGTAGTCTATGCAAGGTCTCAGAGACCCGTCTTTCTTTCCCACAAAGAAAAACCCCACTCCGGCTGGAGAAGATGAACGACGGATAATCCCTGACTTGAGTGAAGAGGAGATGTATTCGTTCATTGCTGCTCTCTCAGGTCTCAAAATCAAGTAAAGTCTCCCTTAAGAGATCAATGGGACAGTCAAAATCTCGGTGAGGAGGTATCGACAAGGCTTTGGACTTGTTAAACGCTTCCCTTAAATCATGGTAACAGGGATGTACCTTCTGAAGATCAGGATAGTCAGGGTGATCTATAATGATTCTACTAGAGTCTGTTGGTGCATTAACAGGTTGTGAAAGTTTACACCTGCCAATACAATCCTCTCCCCATTCCTTAATGTTCCCTGAACGCCAGTCAATGTGAGGATTGTGTGTTTTCAGCCATGGAAACCCCAAAATAATCGGGGCTTTCGTCAGCCCCTGAGTCTATTAACACACCCTGGTCAATGGCCTGATTGTTAATAAAAATGTTTACCTGAGTGACAGGTCGAGGAGGGAAGTCTGCGGGAAGCTTGCTCACCAGCGCACTCCTCTTGACTGGTGAGCTCGATCTTTTCCCGGGCATGAAGCGATTTGGTGATCCAGCTGGCGGCAGTAGAAACAACAACCCTCCCGTAGACGGCGCTGCCTCTCCTCCAGAGAAAGCCTGGTTCTTCCCAGCTCCATGGGTTCACCGGAGTCATTCGGAAGTGTAGTCCTCAACATGGGCTGGAAATCCCCAGCTGGCGGCGCGACCCTCCGAGGAGAATCCTGGAAGCTGGGAATAACGTCTCGGGTGCGTTGACGCTCTCTCTCTCTTTCTCGAAGATGGTTATCGATCCGGATGGCCACAGCGATGAGAGATTCCAGATCCCGGGGTATCTCCAGTGGAGCCAGCTGGTCCTTTATTGGTTCTGAAAGTCCCGTCATGAAGGCGTCACGAAGAGCCGGAACATTCCATCCGCTGTCCGCTGCCGCTGTGCAAAACTCGATGGCATAATCAACCAACTGATGGTTGAGCTGACGTATTTGAAAAAGTCTTCTGCTGGCCTCTGTAGCAGGCGACGAGCGGTCAAAAATGCGACTCATAGTGTCTGTGAAATCGGCTAATGAGTAACATAATTTGGTGTCTCTTGACCATTCTGCAGTAGCCCAGGCTGCAGCTCTTCCCGTTAAATGAGACACAATAAAAGCCATTTTACCATGGTCAGATGAAAAGTCTCCTGGGTTGTGTTGAAAATGCAGATCGCACTGTACCAGTAAGGCTCTGCAGTTCAAGGAATCTCCTGAAAATCTCTCCGGAAGAGCCAGCCGTAAAGGGGAAGAAACAACCTGACTTGGGTAGACTGTCAGCTGGAGTATTGACAAGCATATTCCCAGCTGTGGATGACGTCACCGGAGGAGCAGTCTGTAGGTGAGTGAAAAAATGATTAATTTGTGCAGTCAGTTGTTGCATCTTCTTGAAACTCTGCCTGGCGTCCTACCAGCTCTTTTATTCCCTGGTTGACTATGCCCAGCTGTTCCTCGTGGTGAAAAATCTTTACGCCTTGTGCTGACAGGGTGGCGTGAAGCGTTCGTGGGTCGGCTCGGTCCATAATGGTCAGTTTGTTCTGTTATGAACTCAGACACTCAGGATGTAGGACCCAATTGCACGACCCGGGAGACAGAGGTAAAGTATTGGTAAGATAATTAATTTTTCCAAAAAAACAAGATGAACAAAAAATGGTCACTATCGAATATCAGGATGAGATGGCAAAAATTGAGAACAAAATGAAAGCGCTCACGTAGTGAGGAACAAAACTTTTCTAGAGCACAAAGAGAGCATAGACCTGACCATGGCAAGAGACAAGACTAACTGACACTGAACACTGGGAGACAGGGGAATTTAAATATAAGTCAACAAGACACAGGTGAAAACAATCAGGGGCGGGGCTGGTGCTGATGAGCACAGGAGACACACAAGGGGTGGACAATCAGGAAGCCTGGAATGAGAGATTAATGGTGAGTGACAAAACAAACATAAAATAACATGAAAATGAACCTCTCTTAGCATTTCTGTCGATGCACAACAAGTACAATCAATTACTGTCATAGTATAAAACATAACACAACTCATTGTTTGTGTGAGTATCCCAAACAAGATGGATAGAATTAGAATATATGGACTGATGTTTTTTTAGGGTTAGGGTAAGGAGTTGCTTAGACTTCAGAGTGTTACTTCTGATCAGTTCTTACAAACCAACTGGTTTCAATTAAAATAAAAGTACCATGGAACCTTGCTTTTTTCTGACTTGAGCCAAAGGTAATCTTGAAACTTCCAATCTCTGTAGTTAGTTCTAACATACTCGGATCACTTTGGTAAAAAGGTTTATCTTATTTCTACTACCTGCAAAGCAAATACCTCAATGTCTCAACCTCAGAGTCCGAGCAGACTCTGGGGAAGGGGGAGAGCAGAAACTGGAACATTGTTGGAGCAATGGACTGATGTTTTTTAGGGTTAGGAGTTTGGTGCTAAGACTTCAGTCTGGTACTTCTTATCAGTTCAATAGACACAGATTGTTTCAATGAAAACAAATATACCAGGGAACCTTGTTTTGTCTAAAATTATCCAAAGGTAATTCTAAAACGGTAAAGGGTTGAGCTAACGTTCTCGGTTCAGTTGGTAAAACAGTCTATTAGATTTCTTCTCCCTGCACAATAAATAGCTCACAGTCTCAACCTCAGAGTCCCAGCAGAATCTGGCATGGGGGGGTGAACAGACACTGGAATAACGTTGGAGCTTGAACAAAGTTGAAAATCGGAATAGATATAGATCTAGTACATAGACTGATTTATTTTTAAGGGTTAGGAGTTTGGTGCTTAGACTTAAGTTTGGTTCTTCTTATAAGTTCTCCAAAACTAAATGTGTAATGAAAAGAAGGATACCAGGGAATGGTGAAACAGTCTATAAGATTTCTTCTCCCTGCACAATGAATACCTCAGAGTCCTAGCAGAATCTGGTGTAAGGCGGAGAGCAGGAGCTGGAACATTGTTGGAGCTTGACAAAGTTGACAATCCGGCTTTACAAGCTGTTTAATACATACATTATTGGCCAATCCATCAGACACTTCTTGTCTTGTAATTGACAGTTTTATCCACACGTGCAAAAATAATTAGGGCCTCTTGAGATAAGCTGCCGTCAGCTGTCAAGTGTTTAAAGGAGATACTTGGTTCTGAGAAGTACAAAACAAGATGTGTCCTGCATGAACAATGTAGCCACAGAAATTAGTTTTAGATTTTCTTTATTAAATTTGCTGTCCCAGTTATATTAGTGGATGGATAAGAGAAGATATGGCGTGACAGCGAGACTGCCTTTTTAACTAAATGACCCCAATCCATCAAACTCAGCTTCTCTTTATCAGAGTGGTTTACATAATAATACTTATGTAAAATGAAATTCATACAGCAATTCATAATCTTGACAGTTAATTCTCCAAAAGTCAATTATGCGGTTAGTTTTGCAATGTCATGATTGTTATTGTTCTGTGGAAGAAAATGAACACCCCCCCGCTTGCTGCTACTCGGTTGCTTCTGGCAGCTGTCCTGGAATGTGCCTGCCTGCTGTTTCAATAAAACACCACAACTGAGACTTGCTTATTTTTTTTTCCTTAAGCAATATCCTGCTCTTTGCACCAATTACTACCAATAAAGGACTTCTGTCTCAATGTGTCAGACCTTAAAGATTTTGTCTACAGGCATTGTCTGCTTGGAAATGTGTGTCTTTGTGCTTCTATATGCACAGCATGGGCATGTGGGTATATGTGTGGGTCTGCATGTGTGTTTTTCCCAGCGCTCCTTGCGTTAGTGTGGGACGTGGGTCATATTTATCTAGGCCAGCAGCGTGTTATTGCTCAGGGAGACAAACACAGCTTGTTTGGATAAGGGGGAAGATGAGCAGACATGAGATATTATCTTCTTTTTTCCCCCTGCACGGATTATCTAGGGTTCTGAGTTTAGCTGGGGATAAACAAACCCAATCAGTTTAAAGTGCCAAAGCTAAGTCATAGGTTTCAGCTAGAGGCAATTACATAAGCCAAACAGAGCTTAGAGGGCTTCAGAGAAAAGGATGTGTGTGGAGTTGGATCGATGGTGACCTGATATGTAGCATAATCAAACAAAAATGTGATCCTTGAGTACCCAAAGACATTCTGGAGCCCTAGTCACACTGTTTTCCTAATTAAGAGGAGTTTACAAGGACAACTACGAGCCTGTTTGCTTCCTGGAAGACAATTTGCACATCTTTATTTATGATCCATGACAAGCTGGTTGGTTCAGATGCTTGAGGTTTGCATAAGTAATGTTGTACTCAGCACTGATTATGGCTTATTTGCATCCTCACTATGAACGTGAAGCCACAGTATTTTACTTATATGACATGTTTGTGATTCAGTGGTGGCTGTCTGAGAAAATGTGTTTGCAGAAGGAGGTGACAAATCATCGGGGCGGAGATGTTGTAAATTGATGTAAAGAATGTGAGCAGAATAGATTTTTTGCAGTCGTCCAAAACATTCAATCTAAATGGTCCTTATGCTAATGATTGCACACAGATGTTCTAAAGCAGTGTGTTTATTTTTCATAGATTATACAAAGCTTTCACACATGCTGTTTGAAAACACTTTGTTTACTGCTTATGGAAATTTAAAATCCCTTCTTTAAAAGAAAAGCAACACAGACACCAGTGTTTTTATAATATCATTGGACAGATTTTAAGCTGTGCAATGACAGACACTTTTGTCACCACATTTTAAAAACTGAAAATACTTTGAAGCATTAACATTATACCAAACAATAGCTACGTACATTTTGTAATCATAGATTATGCCGAAGTATCCGAAAACTCCTGAAAACATGTCAGTACCGTAGCTACTGAATTGCCAACAAGCTTTCGACCAATGTGTGTAAAAAACCTAGTATAGAGGAGATGCAGTTTTTCATAAAAAAAAAAGAAACAGGTAAATTATAAGAATATCATGGTGTTTTCCCCTTGTGAAGTCTTGTGAAAATATTGTTTTTGGCATGAAACTATAATAATTATGTTTTTCTTCAGAGCATTAAACGAAAGATAGGGAATTATGACCAGTTTAACCTCCTAACACAAACTAGTTTGATGACTTTATGATGACATTCAGCCACTTGTTAGCAACAGCTGTTTTATGACTCATAGAAGCTTTGCAGTCACAAGTGGAGTATTTAGTGACATATTTTATGTCGTAGAACAAAACGTGAAAACCTCTTAAGCAGATCTTATTTCAGCAATAATACCAAACAGGTTAAAAAATACCAAACAGGTTAAAAAAAAAATTGTCTTCTAACATAGAACATTAGGGCTCTGCAAAGACGCGGCAGATTCCCCAATTCCACTGATGCTTTGGAGATGGCTACTAATGATCTTATGGAAAGTTTTGATCACTCACTGTGGAGCCAACCTGCCCTAAGTCGTGCAGAAACAATGCCAGTTTGTAAGGAAATAGGAAACAGTGTACTTTGTTTTGATGGAAAATGTCTCCACTTATATAGCGTTTGGAAGCCAACATTGATTAAGGATGACCTCTGTAGTCTCAGCAGCTCTGTGACTCAGCCTGAGCAGGAGCCTGGCTAGTTTATTCATGCTGTCTCAATGACAAAAGCCTTAACTAACTGAGTGGGCAAAGCTGGAAAACAGACAGAAGTAGGCGCAAACACACACACAGTCAACCATATTCATATGCACATGCATACACATACAGTACACTACACAATGCCTGATTTGACATTTTCAGAATAGTAATGACCCCACTCTTTACTTAAGTGATTTACTTTGGCAACTCATGTATACAACTTGAGTTTTGTACTCAACTTGAGTAATGAATTTAGATATATAAGCTAGAGATATTCTGGCCCTAAAACTCAAAACAGCGGTCGATAAAGCTTAGCTTAGCATTTATTACAGTGAAAATACATTATGACATGATTGGAGTTATAGCTTGTTTTGCTTCAATTAATGCAGATCTATGTCTTTGACAGGAGTCAATATGTTAACATGCCAGAAAGGAACAGGTCAACCAAATAAATAATAAAAAGGTCTAGCCATATGTCATAGAACGTATTTAACTTTTACCACATTGCATTTGTACATCTTTGTGTGTCATTTAGTCATTTGCCTGAGTGTCCTCTTTAGTCAAGGTGACAGACTTGTCTTTTTTTTGTCAGAGCTTTTCACACCAAAGCTCTGATAACGTCAAAGCTTTGGCACAGGGAAAACAGAGATGAGAAAGGGACATGACAGACGCCATTTAGGCTAGAGAGAGAGTCCATTTAGGTATCTTGTCTGCATGAAAACAAAAACAGACCACTTTCGTTTGAAGGTCATCATTATTGCCCATAGAACATTTATCTGATATTATATTATATTTATCGGTTATTCTGCTAAAATGGATATATAACTAAAATACATGGATTGCTTGAAGACCTTTTGGGTTGTTGCTGTATATTTAACAACATGCTCCCACTTCTCTAAGGTTGTTTTGTGTAAATGAATGCCAAAAGCCACATAATTGGTTCCATTTACGAGGGAATAAGCCCTACACACAGTACGTTTTTTATAGAGTAGACGTTTAGATATGTGACACCACTGCCATAGTTGGATGTTTCAGACAAAAAATGTAATATGATGCAATGTGTGTGATAGCCCAAAGATGTCTGCGGTATGCTGCAGTAATGGTACGGCTTTGATGGATGGAAGGCCCAAGGCAAAACGATGTCGCCTTGGAGGTCTTCATTGAGCAAGAGATTCTGGTTACTCTCTGAAATAAATTAATCTTCAAGTGTGGATTTGACATTTCAATGTGTGTCTGCCTGCATGTTTGCATCCTCTGAAACCTTTTCCTCTGCACTCAAGTCTCAAAGGTTTTTAACTGTATTCACTATTTGTATCTGATTTGCATTTAATTACAAACCTGCAATGTGTGCGAATACCGACCAACAAACACATACTTATACACCCCTTATTCAGTTTTCCGCCAGGGATCCTGGGTTTGCATTGTCTGTCAGCCGCTTTCTGTCTCTTTGTGTGTGTGAGATGTGTGTGCGTCTGTGTTTGAACAGGGCTCTGCGTTTGCTTGTGCAGGCACTCTGAAGCATCTGTGTTTACCGTCTCGACGGAGGGTGAGAGATTGAGATAGACGAACCATGGACACACACAGACATGCCAGCCTCTGCAGTGAAAACAAACGCTCCTTTGCCACTCTTCCCACACTCCCTCTCTTTGTCTCTCTCTTTCTCTCTGTCTCTCCCTCCAACTCTCATACATTCTCTGTTATCAGTAATTGAACAAAATATATTAAAATAGTTTCTTTGTTTGAATAAAAGTCAGGACAGCAATACCACAAATTTGTATGTACTGGGTAAAAAAAAAAAAAAAAAAGACTTTCAGAAGTTTTGACTTTAACCCTACAGACTCCTGATTTCGAGACATCACGCTAGAAGCTCTAAAGTAGGGGTGCCCACACTTTTTCAGCTTGGGAGCTACTTTTAAAATGACCAAGCCCAAAAGATCTACCTGGCCCAATCTGTGTCGCGAGCGCGAGGGGGGGTGCTATTGGAGTAAACGGCGGATAAACTGTTGCGCGCTTAGAATATTTGTGCCGCATAAGCGCATAATAGTGCGCCGCATTTGCGCTTCAGATGAGGAGGTGAGGCCCCCTCATAACTGCATGAACCTGTATGGAACAATACAGCTCAGACTGGCTTACCTGTATGTCAATCAAGTGGCAAATGCCATAGTAAGGATGGATGATAGGCTAACTTTCAAAAATTAAAAAATTAAAATTAAAAATTCAATGCCATGCGATCTACCCACACTCCCTTTGCGATCGACCGGTAATGGGCACCCCTGCTCTAAAGACTAGATTTCCCCAACGGAGCCCGAGGTTGGGAAGTCTTGATTGGACAAATACCATAGTCTAAGGCAGAGTTAGAAAATATACTACCCTCAAACATTCTAAAAAGATTTGAGGGCAGAGCAACTAGAGCAAACCTTAACCATAACTTGGAATCCAAACTGAATGACTTGGGATTTGGATTTACCCTTCTTTGTGCTGAGCCTGGGACTTGCTTGTCGTAAACTTGACTGTATTGCCTTTGGTCTCCTTTGGACTGTGGAATCACCTGTGTTGTTTTTGCTTGTAATTTTAAAGAAAATATTCAGAATACATAAACTTAAAGTTAAGTACTAAGACTTACTTGTTTTTTGTGAAACACAGCTGCCTGGATCTTTTACATTGTCAATGCAGAGTAGGCAAATATACTGCCCTCAAGCAGGGGAATAACATTTTTTCAATGTTTTAGTGCTGAAGAACTAGAGAACCCTAACCCTAGCTTGGATGCCAATTTGGGACTTGACTCTTTTTACTTACGCATTCAGATTTGATTAACCCTTCTTTGTGCTGAACTTGGGACATGCTTGTCATAAGCTTGACTGTATTGCCATTGGTCTTGACGTGGGACCGGCTTGTCTAAAGTATGATCTGTGATCTATTGACTCAGGACTATGTGCCTGTCTTTCCTGACTAAATTAAATTGGGACAGGACTTGGTTTTACATTTTCCTGACTTTAGACCCAATATGGGTCTTAACTGTTTTGATTTGGGATTAATTTGAGTCGGCTGTGACTTGAGACACAAATGTATTGAATGTGGAATTGACTGTCATGCTTCCAAAACATTTACAGTCTATATCCTCAAACTTAAAATGTAAAACTAAAGACTTTCATTGCCATGGAACAAGGCCATGGTCTTTGGACTTGCCTTTGTTTATTGCTGTTTCACTGTCTTCACCTGGCTTTTAAACTTTCCAAGTATTTGACAAATTAAGATAAGTTAAGATCTGACTCTCTTTACTTTGGACTCAACTTGTGTGTCCTACATTTTGACTGTCTTGGCTTGGATTTTAATTGTTTGTGATTCTGACATGGTGACATTGAGTTGGAACTTACCCGTCTTAAATTTATGCTGGGTTCACTTGTCTTCAGATCTGTTTTTAGGCTTGTTTGCACTGGCCAACGCTTTCCCAAGTTTGGGACTGGGCATATTAATTAAGACTTACCTGTCTTATTGTTGGCAGCAACTGTGTGAACTTAATCCATGATTTAATCATCATGATTTCTGACTCAATGTGGAACTTGCTTTCTTCAGATGGAATTTCACAATCTGAACTAGTCAGGATTTGACTGTCCTATGTTCAAAAATGCATGTCTTAGATTTGGACATGATGTCCCTGATTTAAATTAGAACAGTACTTGGGACTAGATTGGGCCGGTATTACCTAAAATGTATATGATTATAACGTTTTATATCACAGAAATATAAATGAAAAGGATACTCTGCAAAAAAACAATTATTGAACCTCTTTTCAATCTTTCACTATTGGCAATGTTAGAGAACATAGCTTAAAGGTCACCTATCATGCTATTTTTAGGCAATAGCATAGGTCTCAGATATATAAACATATATAAAAAAAAAGTCAATGAAGTGTTTTGCTCAAAATACCAAACAGATCACCCATTCTAGCCTCATATCCCTCTATTTCACTTCCTGTTTCAAGAGTGCTGATTTTGGGTATAAAGCTTTAAAAAAATAAAAATTGGTAACAAATAAAAAAGGAGGGGGTGCTGCATTCACTTGCACTAGAACATTAGGAATTTTCTCTCATAAATGTCCGATGAGCCACAACTTGTATTTCAAAAACAAAGCTGCCACCCCATGCCACCCCGGTAGATCCACCCCTGCTTGACCGGTCCTTGCTTTTGATTAAAGTCAATGCGGGAAACCCGCACTCACACAGGTAGGCGGAGGTGAAGGGAATGAACACTTTTACAGCCTTTTTGGCGAAGTGGGGGAACTCGGTCTCCACAGACAGCAAAAAGTGTGCAAGTGACGCTTTCTGCCAGACGCTGTCTCCTCTCTCACTTTACTAAAAATCGATCCATGTTGCCGCTCGCATAAAGTTAGCTGAAGTTAACTAGCTAGATTTCACTGTTTCTCGTTATTTTTTTCTCATGCTGCACCTCCCCTGAAGCTCTCTGGCGCCCCCAGGGCGAGGCGCGCCTCACACTTTGAAAACCGCTCGTCTAAACAAAATACTGCTGTGATGAAACGCCATATCATGGATTATCAAGGATTATTTCTGAAACAGTATGGAGCTCAAAGGCTTTCTCTCTTGCCGGTTATAACACAAGGTGAGTTCCTTTTTATTTCCTGCTTCTTCACACACATGCTCTCCAGTACAGGTTAGCTCTGAGTGTTAGCGATGCTAAGGTAACACCGACCTTATTACGTCCAAAACGGGCATTGTTTCTGATAGCAACTTTCTGATAGTGCCATGGGTCCACATTTCCGATATTACGTCATATCGGACGCAAATCTGGATCAGCTCCGTTGTACCCTCTATGGTTGTACCCCCGTTTTTAGAGAATTCGGTACGAAGGAAAAGAGAGAGGGTTTTATTTTCTGACGCTGCGTGATTTCCCTGACACACCGGGGACACGTATTTATGTATAAAAGACATCAAAAAGTGTATTTTGCATAATAGGTCCCCTTTAAGAAAGAAAGAAAATAAACCTTTTCCTAAGCTAAAACAGAGTGAATATGATTTGCTGATAGCAGCAGTAATTTCAGGGATGCACTGTAGCAAAGACTACCTTTATTGTATTAATATTGCTGTCATTAAACAAACTGCGTTGCTGTCTGATGAGAATTCCAGTCTGAGAAGAGAAAGTGATGGACTATTGTCCTATTTATGCACTCTGCCTATCTTGTGCTATTGTCATCTCAATTTTAAGTTTGTACTTATACATCCTAGACAACAGCATCGTTACACAAAGCAAGCTTTATTTGTCTCATGTCTAGACAGCAGGTCTTCATTAAAGAGCAACTTGCAGGTTTTTTTTTTTACTACATTTATGCTTAACCTTGCCTGAAAATTAGAATTAAAAATGTTAATGCAGGATTTGATATGTTTTACAAGACATAAGGGCAGGAATTCAGAGGAAAAGGAGCCGTTTTGAGCTCTGCTACTAAAAACAGCTTTTTTTTTAAACGTCATACGTCAAACGCGTCATATTACGTCACATGGGGGAGTTAACTTTCTCAGACTCGTTCCCTGCCCAATCCGCGGTAGTAGTTTGTAGTTGGTTTGAGCGGTTCTGATTTAGTGAGCTGGTATTTTTTCGGTAATTTTACATTGCATTTCACCATTTATAATCATGGTGAGCTTGTGTTTGTGCAGGTTGCACAAACTCAAGACTGTCAGGGCATCGAGTCCACAGTTTCCCTCACGGGAAAAGGACCGGAGCTAGCGTTCGTTCCTGGGTGCGTTGTGCATCCACCTCACTGCAGCACATACTCCGTCTCCACAGCTTTATCAAGAAACCGTATTACATCTCTCTCCCCCCCTTCGCTGCTCTCTCTCTCCCCCCTTCGCTGCTCTCTCTCCCCTCCGGTACACGGCACCGTAAGACTAGTGTGGAGTTTCATTAGATAACGCTGTGGTGGCTGTACTGCTCCAGCCGTCTCCTTTGTGTTTATTTGTTTCCCCCTGTCTGTGTTGTTTGTGTGGGCGTGGTGGCTCTCACTCCTGGCTTCCGGCTCAACCTCCACTCACCTGCTGCAATCAGCTGTGCACCCTCCCCGACTACACACCTGCTTTCCATCAAGCCATTTACAACGGCATATCAACGGAGGCTCCACAACCTTTCTCCGCCAGATCGTCAAGTATCAGCCGTATCTCGCGTCTCCCCTCCGGTCAGCACCGTAGTGTGGAGTTGCATTAGGTAACGCGGGATACGGCTGATACTTGCGCATTAGTTTCTGTTATGGATCAGTATCAACAGTCCTGCCAGTAACGTTACTATATTATCAATACTACTTTAGTTATAGCCTGATATATGATTGCTAACTTTACAATGTTGTGATGTGACTGACGTTAGCTAACATGCTAACGCTGGTCACTCACCAAGATAGCTGCCCAGTTCTCCACTGGTTCTCCACACACCAAAGCCCCATTTCTCTCCGATTTCTAATCCTTGGCTGCTCCTGGTCTCTTGGACGCCTAGCAGGCTCATAATTATAATCATATGCATTCGAATATATATTTTCAACCTCTTCTGTGTCAAAACTAGCATTGTGATCCATGTTTATTTATACGTTAGACCGGCCACTCTCCCCCTTGTTTCCCCCATGTTACGTCACACGCGGGAGGTCACGTGCGGAGGCTTTTTTATGCGGAAGTGAAAATGTCTTACTAAAACGACGCCAGATTTCACTGTAGTGTATATTTCTGTATATTTTTGGGAAAATCTAGTGTATTCATCCTTTTCCTACACATTTATTTACTGGTGTCTCTAACCTGCAAGTTGCTCTTTAAGTATTCTCCTTGTGCCAGTGGCGAGCCGTGACTTTACACAGCCCCTACACACTGCGGTGTGCGTTACCGCTCGGCAGTGGGCGTGTCTTGAGCTTGGGGAGTTTACGCGAGCAACGCGACCAACAACCAATCACATGAATCTCTCCTGTCAATTGCATAAAAGGCTTTACATGTCACACTTTATATGATGAACATTTATGACATTAATGTCTATGGTGCTATTTTACGCAACATTCCATGCTGGCTAAATACTGTCTATGCCTGCTAGCTGTTCATTCAAACGAAGTACACTGGATATAAGCTCCCCAAACAGGCGAAAACCTACCAGTTTCACCCACTGTCTCTGCCACCTCCCTCCAGGCCTGGCTCCTCCAGTTTGTATCCCGGTAGGTAAAGACGGACTGGTCATAAAGCACCGGGTGATTCCCTACCCCCACGATTATTTTCTCCTCCATTTTTTGACATATGGGAAATGAACTGCGGTCTGGCTCTCCCAACATACACGCGGTTTGATTGGCTGATGCCTCCGTTACACTTTTCTCCCACAATGCAGTTCGGCGAGGCGTGACGTCACCCCATTCAAAGTGAATGGGCAGAAGCGTTGAAGCTGCAACGCACGCCGCCGTGTGTAGGGGCCGTTATACCTAGGCCCTCTTACCCCACCCCCCTTCCCTCGAAAAAAAAGAAGAGTTATTACGTCACAGCGTATACTTCAGCGGAATATCAAAACAGCGGCCCGGGGTGCAAAACGCATCAATGACAGCGACCCTCTACCACACAAAACAACACCATTTATATAAACATCTATCATGACAGGGCACCCACAGCCAAGTAACAATTACAAATTAATTAAGTCGGCACAGCCTAAGTCATTGAAAATGACTTAGGCCTACCTTTGATGATCAAATCACTGAAACACAAAGTCCATCCTCCTGTCCTTTTGGATGAAGTACTTGATGGCGGGTCATTCAGCTGATCCTTTGCCACTCCAGTTTATCATTGTAACTCAATCTTGAAAATGACTCGGTTAATAATTTCGCAACAATGTCATCACTATCACTGACGTGAGCCATCATGAACAAACTTATGCTAATCATAAATCTATCGATTAGATTTATGATTCGAAAATAATAAAAGTAAGGTAACGTGCATTTATCTAACAGGTTCGTTCCACAGACCTTATTTCCAGCTATTTTCCAAAATCCTATGGAGAAATCCCATTGCTTTTTTGTCGAGGGAACCCGAGCGTAGCTTACTTCCGGGTTTTAGGACGCGTCACTGCAGCACTTTATACACATGTATAAACCTCAAAGCGGGCGGAACTTGTCATAAAGTCCGCGAAAATAAAGCCCACCCATTTAGAAGGAAGATATGATTGGTCAATTGTACTGTCATTTGACATTACTCTCATTGAGTTACTATAGCGGGCCCTCTGTGAATTTACAGCAGGACCACCAATCAGCGCCTATCTTCACAGTGACTCGCAGAGACGACTAAAGGAGCTCCTTTCATTTAACCATTTACATTCAAACAGAAACTGAACAGGCAGATTCAAAGGATTTATTTCTTTGGAAATGTTATTTGAAATACTATTAAATATTGGAAAAACAATATTTAAAAACAAATGTTTTTTTTTTTTAATGTTTTCAATTTTTTTTTTTTTGAATATCTTAGGCCCTCAGAGAAGTCTGTATTTCTTTTTTTCTTTAATGTCACTCTTCACTCCCTGCCTTTTTCTTCTTTTATGCTTTTTAGCCAGTTTTATGTGTCCTCTTTTGACTGACTGAACTTTAGTCCTGGAGACAAACTGTGTTAAAGAAAGCACAAAGAATTCCATGCAGAAATACACAGAAGTATACAGTATGTATGTATGCTTTAGATTCATGTGTCTTTCCAGGCATGTGATAGTTTAAGTATTTCTCAATATAGGCATCTGTGTACTTCAGTGTCGATGTGTACATTTTAGAATAAAAAGATGTGTTTTTGAAAGTATGATAAAAACCAAGAATGAAGCAAAGAGCTTTCTGTGACTTTTATCTCCCTCTTAATGTCCTATCAGGGGTTTGGGACGGGATGTTAGGTCATTGTTATTGTTGAGTTGAGGCAGCTGGGGAACACTAGCTACAAGGTCATAGGCCATGTGTGCATGTGCGTGTCAGTCTTTGTGTGTTTAGTCTTGAAACTACCTTCTTTCACATAACTTTGCTTTTAGCTCAAGCTGGTTCAATTTGTGTGATTACATTCGGTAAAAGGGATAAAAGATAAAGTATTTTCCTGTTTCCAAAGTAGAAGCATGCACCTATTTTCTAAGCATCTGGTTTGGTATCTTAAGGTTTAGCATTGCTATATGAGTGACAAAGAGAACTCTTGTACATGCTACCTAAAAAAAAATCATCTTGAAACTTTAACCCTTTATAGAAAAATTAACACAATTAATCACATTACCAATTTTGACCCCAACTCCCATAGTTAAAGCATGGATGTCTACCATGCATGGTCACGAAAAAGCAAAAAAAGCAGACCACTGGACATCAGTAAGAACCATCACTACTTCGGTGTTATGGAACACCTAATCCAGGACAAATCTTCTTCACTTTAGGTGTGGTAAAAACGGAGTAAAAGCATTTTGCTGAAGCATGCGCCAATTTCTTGAATTTGCTCAGAAGCGGACATGGTCACCACTGTAGGAACAGATAGTGCTAACAGTATGATTGCGGCAGGGAAAAAATGCCCTGTGTAGCGCACATTATACAGAGGTCATCACAGTGGCTTTGTCAATGCTTTAGCTAAATGTGGGAAAATTGTCAGGGTTTGTGCCAATCATTTAGAAATCATGTTATAATAAAATACAAAAACCCTTTAAATACTCTTACCAGTTTTAACATTTCTTTATTTCAACACCACACATGTGTTGGTTTTATCTCCCCTCAAAATACAAGTGAATACTAGCATTTTAAACTTGTGATAAATCATACTTTATCACAGATTATGATTGTGATTAACAAGATTTTTTGTATCGAGTGATGCCACTAATAATGAACCTTGACATATCTGAGAGAGTAAAAGTAAAAAGCTCTTGTGGGCTGTCATTACAAAGCTAGTTGCTATCTGTTGCGATGATTTTGGAAAATGGCCTTAAAAAGAGTTTGTGGTGACATTTTCAAAAGCAATGTCATTTCAATATGTTAATGCTAAATCTGTCCTTCGTCTGCTCCTAGAACATTGATGAGGAGGACACGCAGTTCATGACCAACTGCCCCCCTGCAGTGACGGAGAGCACGCCCCGCAGACGCACCAGGATACAGGTCTTTTGGACGGCGCCCCCTACTGGCTCTGGCTGTGTTATCTTGAAGTGAGTTCCATTTTTCTATTTATGCTTCTACCTTTAAATAAGATTCTATTTTAAAAGACAAGTCTTATTGTGAAGTAACTTCTGGGCAATTGTCGGGAGAAAAATGAAGATGCAGGAGAACTGGATTTGAGGTCTTACAAAGTGAAGGTTTAAATTGAAAGGCTTGGCCAGGTAAAACAGATGATGAAAAGTACAAGAGAATACAAGTATGCAGTCACATTGAATGCCACCATCAATTCTGCCAAACTCTCCTGAGGTGTGCATATTAACTAATTCTTAACTTGTCCACGCTCCAAAACAAGGGGGAAGCACCTATAGATTAAAATGGACACCACAGATGTTAATATCTGCATGGTGTGACCTAGCAGTGATCTCAGACCTACTTCAAGTAATATAAAAAGGGCACTGGCTTAAATATGCCTTGAGACTAATGTTCGAATATATTAATTTAGGGATATTAAAAGATAGGAATAAGCTCATATATATTATTTATGCTTAACATTTATGATGCTATTTTTTAAATTCTTTTTGGAGCTATAAAACCTAACAATTCCAAATCAGCTTGAAGATTCTTAAAAGTTGAGCTATAACGTTCATCACAATCAACATTTAACCACTTTTTGAAGCAGAGACTGTTTGAAATCTCCTTAAAGCTGAGAAGTCTAACATTTCAAAGTCAGCAACAACCATAACATCTTGCATTTTCTATGTTGGTAGAAAACCAAAAATAAAAATATAAGCAACATTATCTTGTGTTTTGCTTTGCATTAAAGGGCTGTTCAGAAGTTAACTGTCAAGTCAAGACATGAAATCAAGGACAGAATTCAAATGATTCCCTGTTCACAGTTTATGAAAAATAAAAGGTGAGACAATGTTAACTGGGATAAATGACTTTCCTCAATCCAGTTTCTGCAAGTGTGAGGAAATTAATATAAATCAATTGCTGCCTTAAAGAAAGGAAACCAATCCAAAAAGTATATGGTGCGATGCGAGTACTAATGGAAAGTATTTTATAGGTACAATTAAAAACCACATGTACGTTTTATAATTCCACAGCAGCATGAGCACTTTATGTAATGCTTCACATTCACTTGCACAAAAGTAGAAATGTGGAATGCCTCAGTACCAATGAATACTTTCCCCTCCACGGTTACTGTTGTTTTAACAGATAGTTGAACACATACAGTAAGCTAATGCCAGGTGTTCTTTCAAGGCCATTCCACACTGTAGCTTTACAACAAAGAGACAGATATTGGTCAGGGGTGCAATTTGTGGTTTAAAGCAGGTGTTACTCTAATCCTGCAGTGTGTGTGTGTGTGTGTGTGTGTGTGTGTGTGTGTGTGTGTGTGTGTGTGTGTGTGTGGGTGTGTGTGTGTGTGTGTGTGTGTGTGTGTGTGTGTGTGTGTGTGTGTGTGTGTGTGTGTGTGTGTGTGTGTGTGTGTGTGTGTGTGTGTGTGTGTATGTGTGTGTGTATGTGTGTGTGTGTGTGTGTGTGTGTGTGTGTGTGTGTGTGTGTGTGTGTGTGTCCTTTTAAATTGTGACATAAAATGGCTGATAGCGCTTGTTTTCTGTGTGATTTGTGTGAATTCTAACAGTGTTGTGAAACTAAATCAGTGATTATGCCCGGAATGTAAATCATAATATTCAGGAGTTAAAGAAGAGTCTTCCTGGCCCAGACAGGTTGATCAGTAGACATTATTCTATATGTAGAGGAGGACATGAAACGATTTGTTAAACTGCAATCCATTCACAATTAGCCCTTCACTTTTTATTCTTGGGAAAACAACTAACCGCAGCATTCAACGTTAAAGGGGCCCTATTATGCCTTTTGGGCTTTCCATTTCCTGTTCTGTGCTCGATAGGTTTTTCTGCATGTAAATGGTATGCAAAGGCTAACATCCCCAAGTTCCCTCCAGATTAAGTTCCCTCCTGTCTGAAACACCTCGATAGTAGCCCTTTTTTAACTTCCATAACATAATGACATCACAACGTAACAATCGCTCTTCTATTGGCCAGCGCTCTAAGACTTTGTGATAGGCTGAGGGGCGGGACATCTCTTAGCCAGCTTACCAATCAGAGCAGACTGGGCTCTGGTTTCAGACAGAGGGTAAAAAGAGGTGCTGCAGCACAGGCAGTATGAGAAAAGTAAAGAGCTTTTTGAGCATTAAAGCATGGAGACATGTCACAGCAGAGACACTACATACTGATATGAACCTGAAAATGAGCATAGGGCCCCTTTAAGGTTTATTCAGCTTGACGTGACGTCTTATATGTATTCTTCTATAAGCTATGTTTTGGTCTACACTGCCTGTGATCTGACACAAGTTCTTGCACGCAATTTAATCATCCTCCTTTCAAACCCAGTGCTATTATCCTACAGGGATTACGTTAACATACTTTAAATTGGCCTTAAACATAGCTACACACACAGATGAAATTCAAAGCCCCCACTTCACATGGTCTTTTGTTCTGACCTAACGTGTGTGTTCATGCTTGTGCACGCAGAACATATAGGGTGTCAGAACAAAGAAACATACATTATTTCTGGCATGGACTCGACAGGCGCATGTCTGCTCATACACACATGTATGCTCACAAACACTTCCCTTTTGTTTCTTTAGTTAAGAATATTTAGTACAATTATATATTTTCTGATTTTAATTATATTATCTTTGAAAAAAATGCAAAAGCATTTACACAATAATCTATGCCACACCCATACTTAAATGTGGCATGAGAAGCTATACTCCCAGCGAGAGTTGCATATTTCTGTTTAGTACCTCAGCTGCTCTGAGGGGGAAAAGAAAGTTTGAACTTGATGCAACACACTTAAATGTAGTGAACTCTGTGCTTAGCCTCTGGACTACAATACTTTTACGCTCATGTCATGATGCACTCATCAATTCTTAATGCTTTCTTACAAGAGCCCGGGGCTGTTGTGGAATTAAGAAAACATCGATAGGTAGGAAGCTAAAGAATGCAAAAGACTCCAGTGAAAGGAATAGGGGATTGATTTGAACAAACAACTAATGTTCCTACAAATGTAATATTGTCAGAAAATAAATTGCTTTTACAGTTAATACATGATGCAAAGTACAATATATGCTGTGAGAGCACAAATCGTAGGCTCAGTTACAGTGAATTATTCAGAAACGTTGCCGCTAGCTACTTTTAAACAAATTGATTACGCAAAATTTGATAAACAGCCTATAACTCGGAGAGAACACACTTATGAACACCATTGTTCCTCGCTCCATTTTGTCCACATTTCTACTTGCTTCCCTTCCTCTTGTTTCCGTCGAACCTCTCTGACACGCATCTTTTCCTCCTCCTAGCGAGATGCTATAACTTGCCCTTACCTCCACAGTAAATTCACAGCTGTTACTTTTAATGTATCCACCGCTGTTGTATGACAGATTGCACGTTGCCATCCCAGTGTTTGCTTGTCCAATAAATCCAACCCTGCGAATGGGAACATCTGCTATGCAAATTCACCTCGTATTACTGTTACTTTTGTCTGTCAGCGGCGAGATAGATATTTAGCATTACCTCATCTAACGTGTTCTGTCACACTCTATCTTCTTCCATAACTGTCCTCTAAGCTTTTGCTTGTCAATTCATCTTTGTTGAGGAAGTATTTCTGTTTCACCCAGGTTGCTACTGGCACATACAGAAGCAAATACACTTTAGTCCTGAAGAGAAACTTTGCAATAGGTATTTTCTATAATTAAGTGGACAACATTAGCAACCGTAGCCTGTAAATCATGTCTCTGTCATACTAGCCAGTGGAAAAAGAAAAAAAATGTAACTTTTTAGTTTCATCTTCACACCATATCCCACATCATATAGTCATTGGAAGTTATTGCCTCAACTGCACCATGGCAATGCTCTTTCTTCCCCAGCCTCTTTCTTTCTACTTTGTTATCAGTATACTGTATGTTGGCAAACCATAATGTCAAATTCTTGTCATTCAGCTCTTTCCAAGAAAATGGAATGCAACTCCTTATATTGTGTTATGCTCCAGCTCCCTTGAACACATTTAATTCATTTGGGCAAACCTCCAAGGTTGTTTTTAAAATACAATTCCACCTTCAAAATCTGCTATTTCAACATCAAGGCAATTCCCTTTTAGAAAGAAGGGTCATAAAACTGATACAATCTGTGTACAATACGATTTGATTAGTTAATTATCTAAAGATTAGATTTTTCAAATATATTTATTAAGATCGTTTTAAAAAGAAATATGGGCTAAAGGAATAGTGATTTATTTTTGGAATGTATTTTCTATTTGCATCTTTTCTTGTTTTACTTTCTGTTTTGTTTTTTGTTTCAGTTTTTTCCCCCACCTAGTAATGGTTTGCTCTGCCCTGATTCTTTCCAATTGCGTGTGATCTCTCACACCGGCCGGTACCAGCCCATGCACTTCCTGTCCAGTCTGACTGTCCAAGTGTTCTTTGTCAGTTTGCCGTCATTGTCTTGCCCAGTGTCTTTCAGCTTCCTGTGTTTTCTGTTTTCCATTTTCTTCCTCGCGTTCTCCCTGTGGATTTACTGCTCCATTGGTTTCATCCTGGATTGTTCCCTTGTTTTGTATTACTTCCCTTTTGTTTTAGATTGCCTGCTCCTTCAGTCTTTGAGTTTTTGTACCAGCTTTAATTAAATAAAGCTTACATTTTGTTTATACTTTTATGCCAGCCTCCCATAGTTTATACTGCACATGGGTCCTTCCTTCGTTACCCTCATGACACAGCTGATATTGCACTATACAGTAGAAGCTGACATTTTCGTCATGTTCTTTGACCTCCACCCTGATCGAATGGGATCAAGTTGTTTAGAATTCCTTTGCATGCTCTTAGTTTTTCTAGCAATGATCTTTAGTAGTCCAAGTGGTTTGCTGCTGTCCTGAAGTCTATTTGTGTTCTGCTGAATGTATGGCATGCCTTTGGAAAAACAAGCAGTCTGAGTATGTGAAGTTAGCTTATGTTGAAATCATTCATTTTATAAACTAAACAGGAAAGTCATCTGCAAATACAATGCTACTTTTTCTTGACCACGTACTGTAAGACATCTCTTGGGTCTGCACTTGTTTCTTTTCACAAGTTCAGCCTCAGTTAAATGATGTGGGAGCTGAACACCTGAAAGAAGTCAGCTGCTAAGACATGTTCATCCGTTATCTTGGCATCAGAACGATTCAGCAGATTTAAAATAGCGCTCTCTCTCATGTGTTATCTCTGCTTCTCTCAGCCGTTACTGGCACTGAAACTAACAAGTGCTTCAAGATACAATGTGCAACTTCTCTCCTTGAGGCAGACCATGTACTGTCAGGCCTGCCCTCCTCCCCCCCTCTTCTTCCTCCTCCTCCTCTTCCTCCTCCTCAGTTGGTCAAGTTTTCGTCTCAACTCTTGTCATTCATCCCGCTGAGCTGTCTGCCTTGAAACAACATGTAGCCGGAGGCGTAGGAAACTAGCAACTGCAAATACTTCACAGGCAGAGCAGAAGCCCACATTTGTGTAGAG
Source organism: Notothenia rossii (assembly GCF_949606895.1). Lineage (NCBI taxonomy): Eukaryota > Metazoa > Chordata > Actinopteri > Perciformes > Nototheniidae > Notothenia > Notothenia rossii. The sequence goes on from NC_136903.1 coordinate 33,486,811, forward strand.
CAACACTTGCAAATAGGAATTGTTACATTGCATTGTTGTAAAGTTTTAGCTTGCAACATGTACAAGTTATGAAATTCTTTAGTAACTTTAATTCAAAGATTCAATTTTGATCCATCATTTGATATGTGATAAGTCTAGCTGTTTTGCCTGTTGCACCTAGTTTTTCCTACTTGAACCAATAATGTGCAGTTTGGCACCAGAGATTTCTTTGATCATCCCATGATAAGTGTTAAAGTGTTAATCAGTGCCGGCTGAAAACAAGAAGCCTTCCAATGGTACTTGATTTATTTCTTACGTTGCAGGGAGGGTTGATCAGGGAGGGTTGATCAGGGAGGGTTGATCAGGGAGGGTTGACCAGAGAGGGTTGATCAGAGGTGTGTAAGCATTTAAACATATTAAATCAGGCTATTTTAAAACTGGGAACTGTATGCAAAGTGAAAGCGACTTCTAATGTATTGATGACATACAGTAATGAATGTGATGTATGTGGTAGTTATTCAACAGTAAATTATCTGTTAGGCAGAACTATTGAATAAGCATCCTTTTAGTAAATTACAAAGTATTTTCTGTAGCTATAGTTTAAAGAGGCTTCAAATACATTGCACATTAAAAATTACTTCAACAATATACAGTGGGGTAAAAAAGTATTTAGTCAGTCAGCCACCAATTGTGCAAGTTCTCCCACTTAAAAAGATGAGAGAGGCCTGTAATTTTCATCCTAGGTATACCTCAACTATGAGAGACAAAATGAGAAAAAAAAATCCAGAAAATCACATTGTCTGATTTTTAAAGAATTTATTTGCAAATTATGGTGGAAAATAAGTATTTGGTCAATAACAAAAGTTCATCTCAATACTTTGTTATATACCCTATGTTGGCAATGACAGAGGTCGAACGTTTTCTGTAAGTCTTCACAAGGTTTTCACACACTGTTGCTGGTATTTTTGGCCCATTCCTCCATGCAGATCTCCTCTAGAGCAGTGATGTTTTGGGGCTGTCGCTGGGCAACACGGACTTTCAACTCCCTCCAAAGATTTTCTATGGGGTTGAGATCTGGAGACTGGCTAGGCCACTCCAGGACCTTGAAATGCTTATTACGAAGCCTCTCCTCCATTGCCCTGGCGGTGTGTTTGGGATCATTGTCATGCTGAAAGACCCAGCCACGTTTCATCTTCAATGCCCTTGCTGATGGAAGGAGGTTGTCACTCAAAATCTCACAATACATAGCCCCATTCATTCTTTCCTTTACACAGATCAGTCGTCCTGGTCCCTTTGCAGAAAAACAGCCCCAAAGCATGATGTTTCCACCCCCATGTTTCACAGTAGGTATGGTGTTCTTTGGATGCAACTCAGCATTCTTTCTCCTCCAAACACGTCTAGTTGAGTTTTTACCAAAGAGTTCTATTTTGGTTTCATCTGACCATATGACATTCTCCCAATCCTCTTCTGGATCATCTAAATGCTCTCTAGCAAACTTCAGACGGGCCTGGACATGTACTGGCTTAAGCAGGGGGACACGTCTGGCACTGCAGGATTTGAGTCCCTGGCGGCCTAGTGTGTTACTGATGGTAGCCGTTGTTACTTTGGTCCCATCTCTCAGCAGGTCATTGACTAGGTCCCCCCGTGTGGTTCTGGAACTTTTGCTCACCGTTCTTGTGATCATTTTGACCCCACTGGGTGAGATCTTGCATGGAGCCCCAGATCGAGGGAGATTATCAGTGGTCTTGTATGTCTTCCATTTTCTAATAATTGCTCCCACAGTTGATTTCTTCACACCAAGCTGCTTACCTATTGCAGATTCAGTCTTCCCAGCCTGGTGCAGGTCTACAATTTTGTTTCTGGTGTCCTTTCACAGCTCTTTGGTCTTGGCCATAGTGGAGTTTGGAGTGTGACTGTTTGAGGTTGTGGACAGGTGTCTTTTATACTGATAACGAGTTCAAACAGGTGCCATTAATACAGTTAACAAGTGGAGGACAGAGGAGGCTCTTAAAGAAGAAGTTACAGGTCTGTGAGAGCCAGAAATCTTGTTTGTTTGTAGGTGACCAACTACTTATTTTCCACCATAATTTGCAAATAAATTCTTTAAAAATCAGACAATGTGATTTTCTGGATTTTTTTTTCTCATTTTGTCTCTCATAGTTGAGGTATACCTAGGATGAAAATTACAGGCCTCTCTCATCTTTTTAAGTGGGAGAACTTGCACAATTGGTGGCTGACTAAATACTTTTTTGCCCCACCTAAGTTCAGTAATTCAGTGTATTAGAGCTTTTGAGTTCATTACACTTGTTGTAAATTACATTTCTGAGCAGTAAGACCTAATCACGACAGTAACGGGATGCTAAAATATGCTAAGTTGTACTTCTCACAGCTGAGGGAAGGAGATACTTCTGTCTGGTTTTATCAGTAAGAACCTTTCACATAACACCAATTGTCAATTTTTACAACTGTTTGGTCCTTTACGAAAGACATACGTATTATTTTATTGTTAATCAACAACCCTTTTGAAACATTGGCAAAGTTGCTTCAATGCAAATGCTAAAAAAAAAGGATTTTACCAGCAGAAGTTTTTAGCTTCAATTAAAACAAATCTGAAATGCTCACGCACATAGATCTTTGAAATTATGCTTCAACCTCTATTTTGACAACCACTATGGATAAAGAAATGGTTTTAAAAAAATACTTGATTACACTTCTGAATCATTAGGAAACTGTCAAATCTTTTTCCGACTGCTTTAATGGTGATGTCACCAACAATTCATCCACTCTCCTTTCTCTTCATATCATCCTGTTTCAAATGCTGCATGCTATGAGGAGGGTTTTCAGGAAAGGCTTTATATTTCCTGCCTTGCTTTGACTGTTCACCTTTTTGCAAGCATGACACGCATAAGCCCGAGGGTGCGACAGGATGTGTTCGCACATGTGAGCGTGAGAGATTGTGGGTGCTTTTTGTCTTGTGATTTCCCCCCCAGGTCACTAGGTTCTTCTTATCGTTCTGATGAGCCCATCCCAAATCTGCTCTTTAATCTCAAGAAACTTCTGAAAAGTCTTTCAGTGTCTGTAAATGTTTTCGCCCAGAGCTAAAAGAGACAGACAGAAAGGGAGAATTGTGACTGTGTAGAAAGAAGGTGAAGAAGACTGCTTTCCAATCTTAGTTTTGCTGTTCTCTTGATCAACTGTTGTCTGGTTATCAAGTCTACACATACATCTCTCCTCTTGCCTCATCACTGCCCTCCGGCCGTGTGTTCATCACATGTTCACCTCACATCAACCCTCTGCCAAATCTACCCATCAGTATTCTGCTGATGTTACTCCGAGGCCCCTTGGTGAAAGAAGAGGCCACCAGTCATCTCCAAAATGCTCAACAACACAAGTTTGAGACTCCGGGAAACTGCTTGACAGCTGGAACAAAACTCTTCTGTCTTGGCGGAGTCACAGACAGAGACAAGCCTTTTGTGTTGATCACAGGAATAGATTATTTCAAGTAGCTCAGCTGTCACAACCCACTGCTGCCTGGGTAATATCTAATGTTGGCCTAGCAAAGTCCTAGGGTAATAAATGCATGAATTAACTATGCACCCCATAAATGAACAAGAGTTCATTAAATGAGGATACATTTCTTTTTCTGAAACTCCTCACTGCATATTTAGGAAGCCATATGCAGTTTTTTCAGAAATTCATTCTAGCACCACAATATGAGACATTCATATCGACCCCAGGATGAATTGAAACACTTTTGTAATGATTGTTATGCCTTTACAACCTTGCACCAACAACAGGACAACCTTTTTATTTTTCTTATTAATAACCAAATACTTTGTTAAACTGAAGATGTCCCCATGAACTTCTTACAAGAGAAATGTATCCAAACTAATTAAAAAACAAAATCACTCTTTTGTTGAAAAATACTGTATAAACAAGGGCAAGGCACAAGGCACTAGAGGCAAAACAATAACTTGACGATATGCTGGTTCTCTGACTCACTAGACAAGACGGACTGGCACAGGAAAAAGGGAGACTAGGACAATATATACACAAGTTAATGGGGCACAGGTGGAAACATCAGGGCAGGGTAGACCATCACAGACGTGGGTGACACATGAGGGAAGGAAGCACAGACACTTGAAACAAGAGGGAGAGTTATTCAAAATAAGAGTATTTTCAAAATAAAACAGGAAGGCTTGATCCATACATTTTTATTTAGAGGGATCTTTCAAAGCACCCAAGGACACCTTCCAATTCAGAATATAAAAATCATACAAAAGGACAGTAGCAGGGATCATGTAGGAAAACAGGGGACATGTATCATTACAGTGAGTAGGCTGACCTGAACCGTTGGGTTTTGAGGAGGGACTCTAATGTGGTGATTGTGTCATACTGTCGGATGTTCGATGGGAGTGATACCCAGAGTCCCGAGCCCCCATGGTGACGAGGTTTGGGGTGGGGACGGTAACCAGGCCAGCAGAGGAGGAGCGGAGGGAGCGAGAGGTGGTGTACTCCTGAGGAGGTCGGACAGATAGGTGGGGGCCAGGTTGTGGAGGGCTTTGTTTGTTCGCTAGAGGTTTTAATACTTAATCCGGTGTTGTATAGGGAGCCAGTGCAGACTGATGAGGATGGTGTTATGTGGTCAGAGGGTGTGGTGCAGGTGATGATCCAGGCAGCAGAGTTCTGTATGATTTGGAGTTTATTGAGGAGTTTGATGGGAAGGCCCGAGAGGACAGCATTGCAACATCTATTTTGTGACAGGACACAATACATTAAAAGAATAAGAATAAAATAATTAAAAGCAGTGACAAAAGCAGTAGTAGCAGCAAAAAAGAGGTTAGAGTTAGATTCAATTAAATGTACATACTGTATTTACACATTTTACAAAAGTGTGGTTACAGTAGGTGTTTATAAATAAATGTAAAAAACAAAACATTTAATGTTTATATTAATTTGTAGTGGTAATTTACTAATTGTACCACGCTAACATGCTAAGCTAAGATGGTAAACATGGTGAACACACTGAACTGTGGTATTTGCATAGTAGCTGTTTCCTTTTCTTTGTGTACAATAATTGAATTTAAAAGGTTACAGGAGAAATGAGTCAATCTGAACACACAGAGGTGAGATTTGCTATCAAGCCAACATATCTTTATTTTTCAGCAAGGCCATCCATTTATAATGGGGTCACCCATCCAAGAGCCCTCTCTTGCTTTTTACCAAGTATTTCAACAGTTGACGGCAGTAATGTGAAGGGTCATTTGGTCTTTTTTGGTAAATGATTTCAGAATTTAATTAAATATCTAATGAGAGGTTATACCTTTCCCAAAATTGATGTTTGGTTTTTCCGCAGGCTCACTGAGGTTCTCCACTGCTGTCAAATCAAAATGAAGTCAGCTTGAACTAATGAGAAGCTTGTCTGGTT
>NC_136903.1:33492417-33678221 GCF_949606895.1 Notothenia rossii
GGACATCTATTGAGAAACTGTTTATAAATAAAGACAGTAAATGCAGTTTACATCATTTTTACTGAGAACTAACTTGGAAAAAGATGCAAACACACAGTTTGTCTGTATTCTTCACTTTTGTTTTTCAATTTCATGCCCAAGCAGTCAACCCATGTTGCAGGGTGTTTTGCAGCGTTCAGTCTGTGTGAGATTTATAGGAGCAATATAAGTGATAACTCCTCCTTAATGTCTCCAGTCCCTCCTCTGTCTCCACGCTCTGTGTTGTTCAGCTCACTTTCATGTCCCGCCTTTATGAATCTCGGAGACTCTCTGAAGACCCTGCTGCTGCCACGCAAAGACTGCTGGTAAAAATGTATAACTGGTACATATTTCAACCATATAATACCATTACATAAAGAATATTTTTGGTGGCATCATTTCCAAAGCACAAATCTACAAAATTGTAGGCATTCCAAAAGTGAGACTTGATCTTCCTTAGTTGTTGCAATTTTCACAGTAGAGCTGTCTGCTGTCCAAACAACTTTGCTTGAATAGAACATTGCAAATCTAATAGTCTGTCACAAGCTTGGATACACAAGGTAAAGGACTCAAATGCACGACCTTGGAGACAGAGGTCAAGTATGAGTAAATACTTTATTTTCAAAATAGGAATACAAAAAAAGATTGACACTCTTAAACGAGGTGAAAAAAGGCTCAAAAAGGCACAAAAGAAAATCGCTCACTAAATGAGGAACAAAACGTACAAAGTAAATCAGGAGCATAAATCAGGCTTGAGATAAGATCAATAATTGCTGGTATGCGTCGCAGACTACTGACATGGAGACGGGACAAGACGAATTGACACAAGACAAAGGAAGGCTGGGGAATTTAAACAAAAGGTAACTGGCACAGGTGGAAACAATCAGGGGCGGGGCTGACGCTGATGAGAGCGGGAGACACACACAAGGATAGGGGGTGAAGGGACCTGGAATTAAACAAAAAAGGTGAGTACCAAAATAAGACAGGAAGTGGGAGACAAGAAAAAAAATGATTAAACAAAAACATGAAACATTTTTGATGGGACACAACATAGTCAATATTAATAGTTCACAGTTTAAAAGTCTGTAATATAAAACTATTTCTGTTTTCAGTTCTACTTCTAATTCTATCAGGCCGACATGATCTGGTTTATTTTTTCTATTGGAAATGTTAGGGTCTGCAAAGGTCTGGCTAGTGTTTTTAAGTAGCAAAGGCCATGGAGCCTTTATGACTCATATAGTTAGTGTCTGCTAATCTGTGCATACATTTGTTATTAAGACAATTGTCATGGGATCCTGTCAAACACCTGACTGTCTGTCATGTTTTTATTTATGTATTTGTATCTTTTTCTGTTTTCAATATGGAACAGTACCCATTCCTGTTATATAGTAGTCATGAGCGATGCAGTATTGAGTTTAAAAGCCAAGTAGCACTTCTGGTTCCCTGGTGTTGAAGTCAACCATTTCTAATGTTTTTTGGTTAAATACCTGAAATAAGGTCTGTGGTTGAAACAAGCTTGACAGATTTTCACGCTTTGTCCTACGACATAAAATACATCAGTAATAATTATCCCCCTGATGTATTCTATTTGACGGTGCAAGAGGTTCTCCTGATGGCATGGCCGATGGTGTCTGAACGTGTGTGTATCTTAGCTTCCTAGAGCAAGTGGCGCAATGATCCGTGTGAATTGGTGAACGATGACTTAAAGTAGCAAAGACCGGATACAGTAGAAAACAAATAAAGTCAGTTTACCATTCTATATGTTATAAAACGGCGGTTGCTAACAAGTGACTTTATGAGACTACTACCCATCATCACAGCGAACATCAGTCGCCTATAGCTTAGTGGTGTTGAAGTGTAGTCATGCAACCGGCATGCAGTGGTTTTTAGGCTAAAGTTAGCTTTTTACTTCTGGCTAGTGCATGTACACTTCAAAAAATATAAAAAGGGCGGTGATAGGTGGAGATTATCCTGCTGAATGTATTAATAATATAAGCCCTGTTTCAGTCTGAGTAGCCTTCGAAATTGGATAGGACTTAACAGGGCCGGCCCTGACCAATTTGCTGCCCTAGGCAAGATTTTAGCAGGCACCCCCCCCCCCTCCCCCCCGTGCTTGTATGCACTTGCACGGTGTGCATGGCCACCAAAACAGAAAGATATGGACACACGATGTGTGCAAATGTATTTAGTATCCTATCCATTTGAACATGATTTAAGTGGGGGAGGACCTAACCTCCTCTAGGGGGGTCCGGGGGCATGCTACGGGAAGATTCTTTTTTTTAAATATTGAAGTTGTAAGCATCAATCTGGTGCACTTTGAGAGCAACTTTAGGAGATCTATGGATACATCTCTCAACACCCATATGAAACAGAACTGTAAGCAGATTTACTTTAGGGATATTTTATAAATCACTCCCCTTTCAAACTCTATTCTTGTTTATTAATAACAACTTTTTTTACTGTCATATAGTATTTTATACTATAAGAGAATAGATGAAAATCTTTACCTCACTGAGCTGAGGTGTCACGGTTTGTGAAGGAAGCAGGACCCAAATGTAGATCTAAAATGAAAAAACTCCTTTATTTCAAGGCTATGATATAAACAATGACAAAACAGAACACTCACCGCAGAACTAGTCATGGCACAAGACGAACCGACAAAGACAAACAGAAAACCCAGAACTTAAATACACACAAGACTAATAACACAACAAGACACAGGTGAGGAGGGAGGAGAAAACACATGGGCCACAGGTGAACATAATCAGACAAATTAGACACAGCAGGGAAACTAATGACAAGAGGAAAAACACAGGGAAAAGGACCAGACAATAACGCAGTGGAAAACATGACAGGGAAAACAGTAAAAACACCCAAACCTACAAAACTATAAACGTGACATAACATGAGAATCGTGACATAACCACCCCCTCAAGGGACGGATTCCAGACGTCCCAAAAAAACAAAGTCCAGCAGGGTGGGTGGAGGGGGTCTGGAGGACGGGTCTCGGGCGGATGGCCCGGGGTCAAGGCAGAGACCAAGGTGGGGAACTTGGGCGGACGGCCCGGGGGCAAGGCAGAGTTCAAAAAGGGGAACTCGGGCGGACGGCCCGGGGGCAAGGCAGAGTTCGAGGAGGGGGTCTCGGGCGGACGGCCCGGGGGCAAGGCAGAGTTCGAGGAGGGGTGAAGACCACAGCGGGCGAACTCAGGGGACCGGGCCCGAGGGCGAAGACCGGACAGCTCCGGAGGCCGGGCAGGAGCCAGTGTCGGCAAGATCCCCCACAGAAGAGGACACAGGGTCGGCAGGACCCCTGGCAGGAGAGCAGTCGGCGGAACCTCCAACAGCACGGAACATAGGGTTGGCATGACCCCCGGCAGAAGAGTAGTCTGCGGGACCTCCAACGGCACAGGACATGGGGTTGTCAAGACCCCCGGCAGAAGAGCAGTCTGCGGGACCTCCAACGGCTCAGGACATGGGGTTGGCAGGACCCCCGGCAGAAGAGCAGTCTGCGGGACCTCCAACGACACAGGACATGGGGTTGGCAGGACCCCCGGCAGGAGAGCAGTCTGCGGGACCTCCAACGGGACAAGACATAGGGTTGGCAGGACCCCCGGCAGAAGAGTAGTCGGCGGGGCCTCCAACGGCACAGGACATAGTGTTGGCAGGACCCCCGGCAGAAGAGTAGTCGGCGGGGCCTCCAACGGCACAGGACATAGAGTTGGCAGGACCCCCAGCGGATTCTCCAATGGCACTTGAGTAGGGACTTGAGTGGGAACTCGAGAGAGGGCTTGAGAGGGAACTTGATCGGAGACTTGAGAGGGATCTCGAGAGGGAACTTGATCGGAGACTCGAGAGGTGACTCGAGAGGGGACTCGATCGGAGACTCGAGAGGTGACTCGAGAGGGGACTCGATAGGGAACTTGAGAGGGGACTCGAGAGAGGGAACTCGAGAAGAGACTCGAGAGGGGACTCGAGCGAGGGGACTCGAGAGGAGACTTGAGAGGGAACTCGAGAGGTGACTCGAGAGGAGACTTGAGAGGTGACTTGAGAGGGAACTCGAGAGGAGACTTGAGAGGTGACTTGAGAGGGAACTCGAGAGGGGACTTGAGAGGGGTCTTGAGATGGGTCTTGAGAAGGAACATGTGTCGGTCGGTACGCCGACAGGACTCGGGGAGCTGGCATCGGCTGAACAGCCAACAGGAGACGAGGTGCTGGAGTCGGCCGGTACGCCGACAGGACACGGGGGGCTGGCGTCGGCCGATGAGTCAACAGGTGACGAGGAGCCGAAGTCGGGACCCTGACTGCTGGGGCCGGTACTTGAGCCGGAACCATGGCTGGAACTGGGGCCGGAACCATGGCTGTATGGGCCGGTTCTGGAGCCGGAAACATGGTTGTAAGATACAGTTCTGGAGCCGGAAACATGGCTGTAAGGTCCGGTTCTGGAGCCGGAAAGATGGCTGTAAGGTCCGGTTCTGGAGCCGGAAACATGGCTGGTACTGGGGCCGGAACCATGGCTGTATGGTCCGGTTCTGGAGCCGGAAACATGGTTGTAAGATCCAGTTCTGGAGCCGGAAACATGGCTGTAAGGTCCGGTTCTGGAGCCGGAAACATGGCTGTACGGTCCGGTTCTGGAGCAGGGGGCATGGCTGCTGGGGCCGGCACTGGAGCCGGAACCATGGCTGCTGGGCGCGGAGCGGAAGCCTGGACCCTGGCTGTGTAAGCCAGGTAATGGAGTATGGAAGCAAAGCTGCGTGGGCCGGTACTGGAGCATGGAGCCATGGCTCCAGCCCCAGTACAGGCCTCAGCAGCCATGGCTCCATGCTCCAGTACCGGCCCACGCAGCTTTGCTTCCATACTCCATTACCTGGCTTACACAGCCAGGGTCCAGGCTTCCGCTCCGCGCCACAGCAGCTGTGTGGTCCGGTTCTGTAGCCGGAACCATGGCTGCTGGGGCTCCTGTTGCTAGCCTGGCCTTGCAACTCCTTCTCTTCGCAGCCGCCTGAATACTCCGTGGACCTCCATAAGCCAGACGAGTTCCATCAGACGACTCCTGAACAGGAGCAGGAACTGGGGCAGAAGCATGGGTTGACTTCAGACGTATCCCACCGAGGCGTATGGTGCCAGGTTGGGAATTGGGAGACAGGGAGGTAGCATGCCAGGGGCTAGCAGGCCGGGAATCCCACACCGGGATCATGGCTGTTGGAGCACGGGCCGGAATCCTGGCCCTGCGTCTCCCAGAGGCTCTTTGGAGACTCCGTGGACCTCAAACAGGACCGTAGAGGAAGGAAAGGGTTACAAGCGTCGGACCAATCCTCAGGACAACTTGTGAACAGCTGTAACCAATCCGGCAACAAACTTCTCAACCAAGGCATTTCGGCCACCTCCATTTGTGCTCTCTCGAGAATAGCCTCTTTGTCCTTTCTAGAGGAAGTTCCTTTCCACTCGGCATGAAAACATTGAAGGGAAAAGTCCAGATCAAACAGATCTAAGTCAAAATCATGACATCATCTGTCACGGTTTGTGAAGGAAGCAGGACCCAAATGTAGATATAAACTGAAAAAACTCCTTTATTTCAAGGCTATGATATAAACAATGACAAAACAGAACACTCACCGCAGAACTAGTCATGGCACAAGACGAACCGACAAAGACAAACAGAAAACCCAGAACTTAAATACACACAAGACTAATCACACAACAAGACACAGGTGAGGAGGGAGGAGAAAACACATGGGCCAAAGGTGAACATAATCAGACAAATTAGACACACCTGGGAAACTAATGACAAGAGGAAAAACACAGGGAAAAGGACCAGACAATAACCCAGAGGAAAACATGACAGGAGAAAAAAGCAAAAACTGAGGTTACCTACTGTAACCCCAGCTTCTATGAGTAAATGGCGCAGCCCTCTAGGCTATCGCTATTGGCTAATCCCCCTGCGCCCCCGCGCAGCACTGAAACACTTAGGAAGTAGGCCCGGCAATCTGCTCCCATACCAAATAACTTTTCTTCAGCTATTCGTAGAGCCAGTGGGGCCCAGCGCTTAGAGGGCTGCGCCATTTACTCATAGAAGCTGGGGTTACAGTAGGTAACCTCAGTTCTATTTCGTATATGGCTTTGCCCTCTAAGGCTATCGTTATTGGGTTAAGGGCGAAGCATGATGTAGTCTGCGCCCCACTGGGTCCGCCCGGCACTAGAAGCACAGACACACCTGCTAAATAACACCCCATGCCTGTTGTGCCATGCGTAATGGCGCATCACCGTCCCTGGAACATAGCAAAACATGCCTATCTTCCCGACGGGGTGAAGGCTGGGAACAATACATACCGGCCGCTGTGAGAAAGTAGAGACGAAGGTCCCACCTTTCCCAGCGATCATAGAGGGGGAACAGCAGCTCTCTGCGTGTCAGACAGGTAGGAGAGCGCCCAGCTGGATCCCTGACGTCACTCACTCTGAGACATCCCTCAAATAAAAATGAATAAACGAACAGGGGGAAGACCAAGATGCAGCAGTGCAAATATCTTCCACTCCACAATCCTCCGTGCAAAGCCGTGGAGGAGGAAATTCCTCTGGTGGAGTGCGCATTGATGTTCTCCGGGGGCTCCACCCCAGAGGAGACATGCCTGTGACACAGCCTCACACAACCTGTGTGACAGCCGTTGTGCAGACAGAGGTTGCCCGATCGAGCGCTCTCTATAATGCACAAACAGGCGCTGAGAATGGCGCAAGGCAGCCGTGCGCGCCACATAGCAGGACAGCGCGCGCACAGGACAGAGGAGATGAGACGTGGCTTCTTCCTCCGACCTGTAAGGAGGGGGAAAGAAGCCATCCAAGGTGATCACTCTCGACTCTAAAGAGCTTGTGATGACCTTTGGCATAAAAGCCGGGTTAGGCGTAAAACAGCTGAACTGCCATCTTCTTGGATCCGGAGGCATGACGGAGCCACAGAGAGAGCAGACAAATCACTCACCCTTTTCGCTGATAGAGCCAAAAGTAATATTACTTTGGCTGATAACAGTTTAAGGGGAACCTGGTCTAAAGGTTCAAATGGGGCTTTGCTTGGTGTGCGTAACACCAAAGCCAAATCCCACTGATGCGCCAGTGCGCGTGACACAGGTCTGAGTCTCGTATACTCCTCGCATAACACGGCTGCTGCGCTCTGCGAGCCCCTCGGTTCAATTCGCCGGGAATATACATTACTCTGATAAGAGCAACATGTGTGCGCGCCCAGAACAGCAGCCGCCTGGCTGCGTTCAGAAGCTGCGCAGATTGTACTCCCCCCTGGAAATTGAGGTAGGCTGCTTCCAGAGCCGTGGCCTGTTGTCTGTGCAAATCAACACATGTTTGATTGTACAACGGGGCGACTCCCCCATTATTTTCCGAGATTTAGAAAAATAGCGGGGGTAAAAACCGCGCCAGACACTGTTCCTGGGATGACAGGATTGTTTCTTGTATCCCATGGAACTGCTGGGGAGAAAGGCTTCTCTGTGAAGTGCCGTAATGGTCGTCATGGTGACGAGCCACGCCATCGCCGCCGCTGCCCGTGAGGCAAAAGGGCTGCGAGGGAGTTTCCACACGTTGCATTTCACTCCGTCTCTCATCATGAGGCGCGTACACGCCTAGGGGATGAGAGGTGTGTGCATGCTGTCCACACGAGGCGTTATAACGGTGCTCGTGGGTTATTATGATCGTGTGTAGGAGGCATATCTGGGACAGAGGAATGCAGCGAGCTCTGCAGTTTATAAACCAATAGGTTAAAACAGCAGGCTTCTGCAGCGAATGAACCACCTCTGGAGTGTCCCCCTGTTGGAAGAGACCCAAGGGGATCATCACGTGACCAGCTGACGCCAACGCCGAGCAGCTGCGTCACGGAGAGGACTGTGTGGGTTGTGACACGCCGGAGGAGAGCTGTCAGTTCCTCCCCTCGCTGCCGCGAGAGTCGCGCTCTCATGCTGGCTGAGTTTAACTCCACTCCCAGATAAACGATTGTCTGAGAGGGACGAGGACAGCTCTTCTTCCAATTTATTATGTAACCCAGGCTTTGACAGATGCGATACGAGATGTACCGTCTGTAAAGCGACTTCCTCCCTGGAGCGAGCCAGCAAATAGTAGGTCGTCCAGAGAAAAACCACACTCTCATCCCTCCTCTGTGTAGTGGCTCCAGCCTTCTCTACACAAAATGCGAGGAGCCAGGAAATATCCGAACGGCAGACGATTGTCTGGTGTGATATTCCCTGAATGGAAAACGCAGGAATTTCCTGTGTTTCGGGATGATGGGTACGTGGAAGTATGCATCCTTCAGGTGGAAGTGAACCAGTCGTCCTGGTGAACACATTCCAGCACCTGTTTGATCGTCAGCATGTGGAATACTGACAGATCGAGGACGTCTCATTCCCCCAGTCTTTTTCGGGATTAGAAAAATAATGGGAGTGAAAACCCCTGATTTTCCTCCCTTTCAGGAACCCTGGAAATATCCTCTTTCAACAGGAGTTCCAGCAGCTCGGATTGTAGCGCAAGACATAGCTTCTGGGAGGACACGAGTGTTTCCTGTATCCCATTGAACTATGGGGGGGGGGGAGAGAGGCGAACCGCAGGACGTATCCTCTGCTGATCAGCCTGCTCATCCATCTGTCCATCAGACACACACGCTGCCACTCTGAGAAACACTCGAGATGCTCTGTGGTCGTCATGGCAACGAGCCACGCCAGGGAGCCTCCACACGCTGCGTTTCACTCCGGCTCTCATCATGAGGCGTGTACACGCTCAGGGGATGGATGGAGGTGTGTGCAGTGCTGTCCACACGAGGCGTTATAACGGCGCTCATGGGTTTATTATGACCGTGTGTAGGAGGCGTATCTCGGACAGAGGAATGCCGCGAGCTCTGCAGGTTATTAACCAAGGTTAAAACAAGCAGGCTTCTACAGCGAGCCCTGCTGTCTAGTTAATCAACAGATTAGTGGCAGCCGGCTTAATTAGCGAGCTCTGCAGGTTATTAACCGATAGGTTAAAACCAGCAGGCTTCTTGCGGCGAGCCCTGGCGCCGTGGCGCTGCGGGCACTTCCGCTGGGGGCACTCAGCCTGGAATACTGCTCATTCCCCCGTTCTGGCTTCTCTGTTATGCCATTGCCCTCGCCGCCACTGTGAGGCGAAAGGGCTGCTAGGAAGCCTCCACACTCTGCGTTTCACTCCGACTCTCATCATGAGGCGCGTACACGCTCAGGGGATGGATGGAGGTGTGTGCAGTGCTGCCCACATGAGGCGTTATAACGGCGATCATGGATTTATTAAGGCCGTGTGTACGAGGCGTATCTCGGACAGAGGAATGCCGCGAGCTCTGTAGTTTATTAACCAACAGGTTAACCCCAGGCTTCTGCAGCGAGCCCTGCTGTATACTAATCAACCAATTAGTTGCAGCCGGCTTAATTAGCGCGCTCTGAAATTTATTAACCGACAGGTTAAAATCAGGCTTTAGCAACGAGCCCTGCTGGCTATTAACCGACAGGTTATAGGCAGCTGGTTTACACAGGGCGTGAGGCGACCCCAGGTGGGCTTGGACCGAACGGGCTGCGCGGGGGCCTCCACACGCTGCGTCTCAATCCGACTCTCATCATGAGGAGCGTACACGCTCAGGGGATGGATGGAGGTGTGTGCAGTACTGCCCTCATGAGGCGTTATAACGGCGCTCATTGGTTTATTATGACCGCGTGTATGAGGCGTATCTCGGACAGAGGAATGCCGCGAGCTCTGCAGGTTATTAACAGATTAGTGGCAGCCGGCTTAATTAGCGAGCTCTGCAGTTAATTAACCGATAGGTTAAAACCAGCAGGCTTCTGCAGTGAGCCCTGGCGCCGTGGCGCTGCGGGCGCTGCCGCTGGGGGCACTCAGCCTGGAATACTGCTCATTCCCCCGTTCTGGCTTCTCTGTGATGTGCTGTAATGGTCGTCATGGTGACGAGACACGCCATTGCCCTCACCGCCGCTGCCCGTGAGGCGAAAGGGCTGCGAGGAAACCTCCACACGCTGCGTTTCACTCCGGCTGTCATCATGAGGCGTGTACACGCTCAGGGGATGAGTGGAGGTGTTTGCAGTGCTGTCCACATGAGCTGTTATACCGACGCTCATGGGTTATTATGACCGTGTGTAGGAGGCGTATCTCGGACAGAGGAATGCCGCGAGCTCTGCAGGTTTATTAACCGATAGGTTAAAACCAGCAGGCTTCTGCAGGGAGCCCTGCTGTCTACTTAATCAACAGATTAGTGGCAGCCGGCTTAATTACCGGCTCCGCTTCCTTGGAGGCTCTCGCGGAGAAGACCAGGAGCGGGGGAGCCTCACTCCCCTTTGACTCACCGCCGGGAGACCCTGTCTCTGGGGTGGCGGGGGAGCGGAGACGTGGGACGGAGCCCCTGCAGCCGCCGAGACAGGTGCTGTGGGCGTCTCTCCGCTTGCGGCCTCCTGTGGCCGGCGTGGACGCCGCGGCTGCTGCGGGCGTTGGTGCCGCTGTGGCAGCTCAGCCGACTGGAGCCAGCTGTACATGCTGGCGAATGCCGTCCAACTGTTCCGCGGCCGTCTTCATGGACTCCACCATGGCGTGGAACTGGGGTCCGAACAGCCCGTCCGGGCTGATTGGAGCGTCCAGTAGCACTTTTCTGGCCGTCTCCGTAACAGACGCCGCCGCGCTGTGGTGACGGAGAGGGGGAAAGCATGTTCGGCCGCCAAGCTGGCACCCTGCTCCGACTCTGTCTCCCCCGTCCGGGGGAGAGGAGGGAGGGGAGAACCGAACCGTGAACCGTGGAGGGAGGCGGGGCAGGAGTTGCTTCGGACTCAAGCTCTCCCCCCACCGGCCGCTTACACAGTAAATTCCAATGTTGATAAAAGCACACAGAAGCTGTATACATTTTTGGGGAGTTTGATTTATTTTAATTTAACACAAATACAAAATTAAAACCTATAATTGCCCACTAAAGCCGTTATTTCAAAAAATAACTATTTCACATAAACCTCTGGTTTTTACTGGGACTGGGGCAGTTCAACTTGATTTTTTTTGGGCGGGGGGGGGGAGGTGCTGTACGCAATATAGGCATAGTTCTGTTAGTATAAGATAATAAGATTACTGCCTATGCCAAGGGCCGGCCCTGGGACTTAATACAATTTATTCAGCTGTTTCCTAAAAGATATCTTATTCAGAGAATTTCTGATAAATGACTCAGTAAATTGCTCCTGGTAATATGTTTTTCTCTGTGTTGTTGTAGAGCTGAATTATTAATTGCACTGTCTTGCACTTATTGAGGTGAAGAGACTTTGCACTGCTGCTTCAACATCAGCTTCGGCAAATCATTTTCCTTTTCGGTGGACCATACTGCAGGGAACTAAGCCACGTGTCAAAACAAAGAACTGTGCAGTGATTTTGTTTTATATTCCAAAGTCATGTCAGAACATAAACATATATGAACAACTGTCCAACGGTGTGTCACTAATTGGAAATAATGAGGAGCTATTAAAGCAACACATTGCAATTTTAGCGCCTACCTTTCAAGAGAACAATGTGGGTTGAGGAACAAAAGAGATCACTTCAAAAGACGGTGAAAGTGAGTTGGTACTGTTTTCCAAAAGAGAGATAACTCACTCACTAACATGGGATATGACTTGTTTTTCTTAAATTAGATTATTTCTAATGATTATTTATTGGCCAAAGTAGAAATCATGTATTAATGAGCTTTGGGTGCTCAGGGCACACTCTTTTAAAATGTTGGGTCGAAGGTTTAAAAAGGAGAACCTGATTAATAAAACAATTAAAAAGCACCCAGATTTATTATGGTCAAATGGATTTAATTTTTGGATTTACATTTTTTTTGTCATGTTTTGTAATTTTTAAAGGGCTAAAACACAGTTTTCAGGTCATCCAACAATTGATGACAGAGAGAACTAGAGAATGCAATTCCTGAAGAAATTGCTAGTGGGAATGCTTTATGCTGAACATATGACGCTAAACTGTTGAAATGTAATGTGTAAGAAAAAAAGTGAATAATTTTGATTGAAATGATACATACAACACTGGGGGCTTGAATGTGTGATGAGAGAAGAAAAGAAAGTGAAAAGGCTTGGAATAGCAGCAGAATATTTGAACCGCAAACTTCTGAACTAACTTGATGGCGAATGATCTGTCGCCATGGCAACGGCATTTGATGACACCTCATAATACGCTTAGATGCGTTGATGGCTGCATTGTTACCAAACCTGTGAAGTTTTGGGCTGTTTGGAGTATTTTCACTGAAGTTATGAGAAAACCGTGTTTCAAGGCGAGCATTGTGTTGCCATGGCAACGGCATTTGAATAAATCTCAAAACTGTCCCGTAGATGTCTTCACGGCTGTACTCTTAGCACACTTGTGAAGTTTGAGCACTTTTTGAACATTTGCATAGGAGTTATAGCGACATCCTGTTTTATGGCGAGGGATGCGTTTCCATGGAAACGGCATATGGTGAGATCTCAAATTTGGCGTAGAGCTGTTGAGACATGGACTGGTGATATACAAGTGAAGATTGGGGCACGATTGGACCGTGTCCATTGGACTTATAGCGACATCATGTTTTATGGCGAGGGATGCGTTTCCATGGAAACGGCATATGGTGAGATCTCAGATTTGGCGTAGAGCTGTTGAGGCATGGACCGTTGATATACAAGTGAAGATTGGGGGACGATTGGACCGTGTCGACGGGACTTACAGCCACATAGTGTTTCATGGCGAGTGGTCCGTCGCCATGGCAACGGCATTTGATGACACCCCATACTACGCTTAGATGCGTTGATGGCTGCATCGTTACCAAACCTGTGAAGTTCTGGGCTGTTTGGAGTATTTTCACTGAAGTTATGGGAAAACCGTGTTTCAAGGCGAGCATTGTGTTGCCACGGCAACGGCATTTGAAGAAATCTCAAAACTGTCCTGTAGATGTCTTCACGGCTGGACTGTTTGCACACTGCTATCTGAAGTCTGCTGCTCTGAGCATGTCAGTTGGAGTGATGACATCATCGTGTTCCATTGCACAGGTGTTTATAGTTGAGCTAACTGAGGTTGAGGTGAGGTGCCTAAAGGCTGAGTTGAGGTGCCTAAACTTCAAAGGCTTCATTGTTCTGAATGAGAGATGAACCTCTTACAAGTGAGCGTTTTGTGGAAGAACCGTAACAGATATCTGTGAAATTTGAAAACTTGAAGCATGTCAAGGAAGTTGAGTATCTGAAGTGTAATTTTTTGTGTAGTTTAATGTGGCCTTTTTGGCAGTTTAACTAAAGGTGTGCGGCTCCTGCCGTGAGGAAATATCAGCCTTAAATTACAATGGGCTTTAATGGAGGAATGTTGAACGTTTTTGTCACTTCATGCCCTCAAAAAGCATTTTGTTTAATTATTTTGCTTAATTATTTGTCCTTTTTCAAGCTACGGGATGTTTTCCTACGTTTGTCATGAAAGATTATGTCTCAGGAATGTAGGGTTTGGGAATTATGGCAGTTTAAAAAAAATATATGAAGGCAAATTTCAAACTGTCCTCCACTCTAACTCTGACATCACGCACTCTGCCTTAACGAGCTGCGCAATGTTACATTTCAAATGTTAAAAATGTGATGAATTATGGGATGTATCTCTGGAATTATGAAAGTTATGAATGAGAAAAGTAATAGCCATCGATTCCCGACCGAGCTGAGCGTTTTGATGTTTGAACGGAGTTTCTGCAATGTTCAATGCGGGAGAAGAAGCGCGGCAAAATAAGCCGGAGGAATAATAAACTTTTTGTGCGTAGAAGAACAGTTGGAATGTTGTTAACAGCATTCCCACTAAATGAATATTTAATCTGAGAAAAAGGTAGGTGCAAACTTACAGAACTGTTCAAAGGGAATGTAGGAGTGCTGGGAGTAAATGCAACTCTATTGCAATAGAACGTAAAACGTATAGTAAAAGCGTTGCAAGGCCTTATTGTTCCTCTGACACTTTTTATACTTTCTCCACCATCTCCAAACTCCATAATAGTGGCATCACACAAAGTTTCATGGCTCCATATGTGCAATAACAGAAATGCATTTCATTTTTACTGAAGAAAAACTCCTTTTGGGAAAACATCATCCTTGGGAAAGTTTCATTTCCAGCTGATATTAGCTCATAAGTTAGAACTGTGGTCTGCTCGCTGTCTACGGATCTATAACTCCCGACTGTAATTCTGGCTCTTTCTTTCTCCGTGTCTGTGGGCATGATTGCTCTGTTACATTTCATACAGCAGCAGTGTGGTGTTTCACGAAGGAAAATAAATACATTGTGTTTCTGTGAAAAGATGTGTACTCTACGAAACATCAGGGAACCCATTACCTTCCCATGTTGACGCGGGTTATATGGATCAGATATTGAAAAAAACAACAGTATTATCCATCTAATGCACTTTTTGCACCCCTATTACTACCCAACTCATCATTTTCTCTTCATTCTCCTTCCCCTTCCCCTCACCCACTACATCTCTCTATGTCTCTCCAGGGCCAGTATTGTCCAGAAGAAAGTCATTTATTTCCAGGATGAAGGCTCTCTCACGATCCCACTGTGTGAGAAAGGTAATGACAGCTGCCCATCATGTCCCCATTCTTCCATGATGGCTGCTTATCTTTTCATCTTTGACCGCCCATTATGGTTCCATTATCCCCTTGTTTCATCCCCTTTTTTTCCCTATTTCGGAACAAAACAGCTCCCAGTCTTTTATACCGTGTTAAAAAAAATATGAGACGAGAAAAACTGTGAGGACAACGGATAATGGATCTCATGGGAGTCCATTTGGATGTTAAATATTCCTCTGTAATTCACCACAGAGCAGCAACATAGCTTTCATGTTACCTGTGATGTCACGCCAGATTTGGAAAGCTGTCTGCTGCTAAACGAAACACTTCTGAGACAGACCATTTTAGCTCTGATGCACACATTTATTGTACAGTAAAAAACAAATCCCAGACAAAGTGTTTGTCCAAACTTTATCTCAGGGGAATCTCACTTTAATAAAATCTTCCTCTCCTTGCAGAAATCTAATTTTCCGGGCTATTATGCAAGCCGATAAAGCCTCTCCATTTCAATTTGCTGTCAAGTGAGGCGCCTCCAATGTTTGACTCATCCTGCCATAACTTAAGTGTGGATTTCTTTTTTTATAATTTGGGGACTCATAAATATTCAAGCACTCTCCTTGACCTATCTTTCAAAAACATCGGGCCAGGCCAATTTTTGAATATTTATGAGACTGCGCCAAGGCTAATGTGTTATTTAAATAGAAGTTTATTCAGAGGAGGTAATTTGGTGACATTCTCCCTGGGTCCAAAATGAAGTCATTTATCAGGTAATGTATGCAGGTACGCATTAGTGTCAAAGCTTGCTCTGGCTGGTCTTTGTTTGTCTGTCTGCCCCTGAACTGTGTTTACTGTCATTATTTTGCCTTGTGCATCTTGTCTGCTGTTAATATGAGTGTGTTGTCCTATCTTGTCTCCCTGTAGAGCGTGTGTTCGGTGAGGCCACAGAAACTCCGGCTATAGAATGCTGCGCCTGTGGAACAGCCAAGTACAGACTGACCTTCTTCGGCAACTGGTCAGAGAAAGTACATCCCAAAGACTACCCAAGTAAGTTCAAACCATAGTCAAAAAAGAGTCAGGACACAGCAATCAGAATTATAAGATGGGTTTTGTTTGAAAATCAATCAATCAATCAATCAATCAATGTTTATTTATATAGCCCAATATCACAAATGTTACATTTGTCTCAGTGGACTTCAGAGTTTTTACAGAATATCAGTATGACAATACGACACCCTCTGTCCTTAGACCCTCACATCGTACAAGGAAAAACTTCCAGAGAAAACCCACAGTTTAAAGGGAAAAATGGGAGAAACTTCAGGGAGAGCAACAGAGGAGGGATCCTTCTCCCAGGACGGACAGACGTGCAATAGATGCCGTGTGTAAATTGAAAAGATAATACATTTGGAACATAGGTAGTCCAAATGTTTGGAAATGCATGTGTCTATATTAAGAAGATGAATCCACGAGGATATCCATCCAGGACTTGTGATCCAAGACCACAGCAACAGGCACAGCCACGACTCAAGATCCAGGGCTCGTGATCCAGGACACAGGACCGCAGCGACAGGATCCTCCATGACTCAGGATCCCGGCATAGATAGACACCAAAAAGAAAGAAATTTGGGGAAGCTGGGTTATTCGGAACATGAGAGTACACAGGTACAGACAGAGAGAAGGAAGAAGTAAGATGTCCCCCGACAAACTAAGCCTATAGCAGCAAAACTAGGGGCTGAATCTAATCATCCCTAACTATAAGCTTTATCAAAAAGGAAGGTCTTAAGCGCACTCTTAAAAACGGATAGGGTGTCTGCTGGAAGCTGATTCCACAAATGTGGAGCTTGATAAGAAAAGGCACTGGCTCCCATTGTACTTTTAGAGACTCTAGGAACAACCAACAACCCTGCATTCTTGGAACGCAATGCCCTAGTAGGACAGAAGGGTATAATGAGTTCTTTAAGGTAAAAACCTTAAAACCAAACAATTATACCAAAAGAGGCATATTGGGTTTCTTGTTGTGAGTAAGATCTAAAATTAAAGCTAAAGCTAAAGAGGGGAAATCACTATGGATTCGGCTGTTAGTGCATTTTACTTAATGATAAAGAAAAAAATGACTATTTTTGTTTTCCATAGGGTAGTTGATTTTGCTCAGATTTTTTTTGTTGCTGTTTTACTGATGTCTCTTTCCCTTATTGGCCCAATGACATCAAGTGGCTGACACAGAAGTTGTAGAACCACTGTTTGGCCACTGTAGAAATTTGCTTCAATGTCCGGCTCACTTCCTTTGGGCTTGGCTCAGGCGCAGTGACTTCTGCTTGTCTCCACTAGTTGCAAAGGATGACCAACCAACTGAAAAGAACAGTTTATCATATTTCTTTGAAAATATGATAAACAGTCTTCAGGCACCCAGCTATCTACGTATTCAATCAGCTGATATTCACTCCCTTCTGACTCAAATATCCCAAATGTCTTCCAGGACGAGCCAACCACTGGTCGGCCCTGATTGGTGCGTCTCACTCCAGAAGCTACGTGCTGTGGGAGTATGGGGGCTACGCCAGCGAGGGCGTCCGTCAGGTCGCTGAGTTCGGCTCCCCCATCAAGATGGAAGAGCAGATTCGACAGAAGGTAGGGTATCAGATGGAGCCTCTGCGGGTTCTCATGTCTGATGTAACAGCACTATTTCCATGTCTTTCCATCTGTTTTTCTTACCCCCATGTGTTAATGGTAAAAATGGAATGCACAGAAAGGCTCCAACCATTATGAGTGCATGCAGCATGTAGATACAGTATCATCATTATATGTGCTCATGCCAACCTGCCATTTGTCAGGGCCTATTATCACATACTGAGGGGTTAATGACAGGCTGAGGCAATAATCCAACGAATCCAACGCACATACACACAGCAACCAATGAATGCAATACAGTGAAATTCTCATTTCCACATCAGCAAAGCATTTACATGGCAACGCAGGACGTCCTCATACTCTCACCCTCTCATTATCTTTCTTATTAAACCATCAGCAGACTTCTTCTGAGTTAACTATGCCTTTAGGGGTTCGATATTTTAGAAAGGCATCCTCGAGATTACACCGTGAAAGGAAAGGCTGTTGGCTGAGTGTGTGTGTTTGCAAAGAAAAATGGAACATACCCCTGACTGGAAAGCATGAAAGGATACAGCTAAGAGGAGTGTCTCTTCAAATACTCAAAGGATGGTTAAAATGAGAAAGTGTGTACTGTGAGACAACAGGAATTGACAGATATATTGCTATACAATTTATAGAATGTGCTTTAGCTAGACCTTTACAAATATAAAATTAACACTCAGTTTTAAGTCAGGGAAACACTGTGGACAGGCATACAGTCATAATGGACCAATTACATTACTTGTCCAACAACCCAACCTCAGCATATTCTCGAATTAGCTTCATCACTAGTGAAATAAACAAACTATAATTTATAAAATACTAAGCTTGTTATCAATTATAGGACAGCTGACACACTATAACTATAAACTGAACCTTTATCACATATTACACTAGAAGATTAAAGAAAATTGACTCTGGCAGGGATTTGGTGTATAAGCGGGAAAAACAAAGCGTCCATTTGGCATTTTCAGAGATTCATACCAATCCTAAAACTTTCTGCAAATTGAAAGTGTTCTTTGGACACATACCTTTACTTTAGGTTCTAGACAAGAGTGAGGCGGCCAAAACTGTGTTGTGCATTTCCAATGTAATCACTCAAAGTTTATCAACCGGCGGAAATATTTGTATATTTCTAATAACATGAGAATATCTCACATTTCACTCAATAGGAACTCCAAATGTTCATTGACACTTAATATGTGGTCAGGATCTGGCGATCAAACCTCCAAAGGTGATCAATAAGCTGCTCGCTATACTGAGCTATAGCTGTACATGTATTTAATGGAATTATGATTTAGGCCTTTGAAGGGAGTGTTTCCTAAAGTGAATAGAACTGATTTCTGGA
Source organism: Notothenia rossii (assembly GCF_949606895.1). Classification (NCBI taxonomy): domain Eukaryota; kingdom Metazoa; phylum Chordata; class Actinopteri; order Perciformes; family Nototheniidae; genus Notothenia; species Notothenia rossii. The sequence goes on from NC_136903.1 coordinate 33,511,009, forward strand.
TCTATAGCATTCTTAAGATATTACCTTATGATTGCCTAATTTTCTCAAGTATTTAATTTTCTTAAAGTCTTCGTTTTTTTGTTCTCATAAATCAACCAGTCAAATATCAAACAAAATGTGTATATATTGCCCAATATAAAAAAGTACACATTTGTCTCAAGTGGCTTTACAATGAGTACATAATACAACACACTCCATCCTTAGATCCTCGCATCATGCAAGGAAAAACATCCACATATCCACACAAAACATCCAGGACAACATAAAGAGAAAAATAAGTAGGAGAAGAAAGGTGAAAGGTGAAAGGGAAAACTCTCCTGATACTGACAGTCTAAGCCTATATAGCAGCATAACCAGGGGCTGGTTCAAAGCAAGCCTAAGCCAGCCCTATTTATAAGCTTTTTCAAAAAGGAAAGTCTTAAATCTGCTCTTAAATGTGGAGAGGTAGTCTGCCTCCCAAACAAAAAAGAAACCAGTTCCCAGTTTTACCAACAATTTCCAGAACATGGGGGGCAAGGTTGTTGAGGGCTTTGAAAGTGAAAAGTAATATTTTAAAGTCAATGCGGTGTTTGATGGGGAGCCAGCGGAGGTCATGGAGGATAGGGGTGATGTGGTCGGAGCGTCGGGTGGAGGTGAGCAAGCGGGCAGCTGAGTTTTGGACATATTGAAGTTTTTTTTGTGTGAATGCAGGTGACCCAAAAAGTATGCTGTTGCAGTAATCCAATCGGGATGTTATAAAGGCATGGATCAGAGTTTCAGCAGCGGTCGATGAGAGGGAGGGTGTAATGCGGGCGATGTTCTTTAAATGGAAGAATGCATTTTTTGTGACCTGGTTGACGTGAGGGAGGAAAGTGAGGGTGGGGTCGAGGATGATGCCAAGGTTACGGATGTGAGTGGAGGGGTTGACAATGGAGCCATCGATAGTAAGAGAAAAATCTTGGGTTGAGTGGGTAAGTGAGTTTGGGCCAATGATTATAATAATAATAATAATAATAATAATAATAATAATAATAATAATAATAATAATACATTACATTTATAAAGCGCTTTTCCTGGTGCTCAAAGCGCTTACAAGCAAGTAAAACAAAATAACGACAAAAGTAGAAAGTGCTAAGCTAGGAGGAATAAGGGCAAGGGGATAGTTGATTAGGAGTTGAAGGCAAGAGTGAAAAGGTGAGTTTTGAGGGATTGTTTGAATGATGTGAGAGTAAGATAAGAAAAAATAAGTAAGATAAGTTCCGATTTGTCACAGTTAAGTTTTAGAAAATTGTTTTGCATCCAAATTTTAATGTCAGTGAGGCAGCTGCTGAGCTGGGAATGTTTGGTTGGAGAAATTGATTTTGTTGAGAGGTAGAGCTGTGTGTCATCAGCATAACAGTGGAACTGGAGTTGGTGTTGAAGGAGGATTTGTCCAATTGAGAGGATGTAGATGATGAACAGAAGGGGACTAAGTACAGAACCCTGAGGGACGCCGTGATTGACGGGGGCTGTGGGGGATTCGGAGTTGTTAATGGAGATTAATTGATGTCTGATTTAAACCAGGAGAGGGCAGTACCGGTTATGCCAATGGAAGACTGGAGGCGGTTGATGAGGATGGAATGGTTGATCGTGTCAAATGCGGCTGTTAGGTCAAGGAGAATGAGAAATGAGAGGGAACCAGAGTCAGCAGAGAGGAGAATGTCGTTGGTCACCTTGAGTAGGGCAGATTCTGTGCTGTGGCGAGTACGGAAACCAGATTGAAAAGGTTCATGAAGGTTATTGCAGTCCAGATGGGATTTTTGACAGGAATGGGAGGTTAGAGATGGGCCGGTAGTTATTGAGGGAATCAGGGTTGAGACCAGGTTTTGTTAGTATGGGAGTGACAGCAGCGAGTTTCAGATCAGGGGGGACGAGTCCAGTGGACAGAGAGGAGTTAATGACTGTGGTGATAAGATGAGTGAGTTGGGGGAGGCAGGCCTTGACAAAGGTAGAGGGCATGGGGTCCAGGATGGAAGTTGAGGTATTCATGCCGGTGACTTGGGCAACTATGTCCAGTGAGGTAATTTGTCTGAAGGCTTTAAAAGGGTCCCTGGAAGGAGGAGGGTAGGCAGGTTCCGGAAAAGGATGGGTGGTGGACGAGACGGAGGAGTTGGCTATGTTGCTGTGTATTATTTCAATTTTGCTTCGGAGGAATGAGAGGAAGGATTCACACTTTGAGGTGGTGAAGGAGTTGGAGATATTATCCATGGGGTTGAGGAGCTTGTTAATAGTTGAAAAAAGGGACTTTGGGTTATTGCTGTCAGATTGTATTACAGAGGAGTAGTGGAAGGAGCGTGCACTGTTGAGGGCATCTTTGTACTGCTGTTGGTGCAGTCTATTAATGTCTTTGTGGATAGTGAGACCAGTTCGTTTAGCATGTCTTTCGAGCTGGCGGAGATGATCGGTGTACCAGGGGGCCGAGTGAGTGAAAGAGACATACTTGGTTTTTATTGGAGCGAGTTGGTTGAGACAGGAGGAGAGAGCATTGTTGTAGGTGTTGACCAGGTCAGTAGGGGAAACATTCTGGGTGACGGTGGAGTCAGGGATGGTGTCAACCAGTTGGAAGGAGAGGGAGGAGGGGTGTATGGACTTGATATTCCGGAATTGTATGGTGCGCTTCTGCTTGATGAGGGGGGTTGGGGTTAGGATGTCCATGATGAGGGCCAGGTGATCGGAGATGGTGAGGTCATAGGTGGTCAGGTTGCTGATGGCGATGCCAGTGGTGCAGATCAGGTCCAGTGTGTGACCTTTTTTATGGGTGGGAAAATCAACATGTTGTGTTCTGCAACATTCAACATTTAAGTTGTCTGAGGCCAACGGTATATAGCTGTCTCTGCGTTTCCTCATGCTGCGTGTCCTCTCCTTTTCTCCGGCCTCTGAAAGGTGTGTCCTGGCCATTTGCAAGGGAACAATGCTGTGTTGTTAGTGGGCTGTCAGTTTGGTGTGTGCCTGTCAGTTTAGCTTTGGGCTGCTGTGTGGAGACATCAGAGGCTGACGGACAGCCCTAACTCCTCTCTCAGTGGGCTCTGTCTGTCTCTGGGGCTAACTACCCTGACACAATGGAAACCTCATTCTGATACACAGCAGAATGACATTGCTTGATTGTGTACTTTAAACTGGAATGTGAGCTATTGAGCTTTGAAATGAAACAGCTCGATTGCACACTTCACACTGGAATGTAAGCTATTGAGATGTTGGGCTTTCTAACAGGGGGTGTTCGAGACCTTTTTTAAACCATGAATGAAAAGGTTTTATGCCCCATTCTCAAAATATAGACCCTACAATTGTTTTTTTCTTTTAAACACAAGAAAATTGAAACCGATAATAAAGTAGGTTGCCGTATTGATTTCCATTTAAGAAGCAGCGTTGACCCCAAATCCAAGAACACAAGAAATCTAAATCTTTTATACTGAATTTTAAAAGATTTTGAATAATAGAAGAATATATATATATTAACAATTAACTCGGTGGCCGAGTCAATAATGTAGGTCCAGTATATGTCGGATCTCCTTCCGAAATGCAGGAAAAGAGCATTTGAAAATCACTGATAACCACTTTATCTTTCCTCACTAAGGAAAAACTATGTCTTATATTATATTTGTATTTGATATGTACAAAATCCAAAATATCTAAACATTGATCTTCTTTTTTTGGACATATGTGTTAGCTTTAAAGCTAAAATAGTGAGTAAACAAGTATTGTACCTAATGTACTACATCAAAATAACATTGTCTCACAAGCATATCTGTTAATTGTCACAGTACAGTATTTCACATAAATTTAGTTCAGACAGAGGTTGCAGCATGACAGATGGCCTCTGGCAGTTAAAATTATCATAAGGTTATTAGAAAACATGACTCATAGGTGATGATTATTCAAAGGATTTGTCTCATAGAAAGCATCCAAACATCAGAGAATGGCTGAATGACTTCAAATATTCCAGCATTTCTGTGTGTCTTCATCCAAACCTTAACCCTTATAGGGTTCAAGGTTCTTTATTTGTCAAACGAACATAGCTACAGTGTAGTTATGTCGATGAAAATCGTGTGTCACAGGCTTCTCCAACAGTGCAACACAAAACACAGATAAACCAGATAGTAAATAGTAAATACAAGAAGAAAATAGTTTAAAAAAGTGAAATAGTGAATTAGTGCAATACGAGTCTATATGCAAGTCATTGAAATATGATATATTAGGTAAACAGATAAATCATTTTTAAGTAGCAGCCAGATGAATATTGTGGATGTTGTTTCAACAGTTCAGCTTTTAACAGTCCTATTGCCTTATAGTACCAACCTTTAGATAAAACAATTAAGGTTAATGATTGTTGAAAGAGATATTATTCATGGTTTTAGACACAAACTAAAGCATCGCATTGATATCTTATGCATTTTCTGGGCCGTCTATGTTCAGACTGGCTGAACACGCAGTGGTTGCTGTAAAGGTGGGAACCTGACATGGGTCGGTAATCCCTGTCTTAGCTGAAAATCCCAACCATCCAGAGGAGCAATCAGCTGTGGTGATGTGTGGACAAAGCCTTAAGACCCACCTCTCCAGCACCAACTAACACAAGCCTGATCCAGCACAAGACAAGCAGACAGACAGGCAGAAAAACAAGGAGAGTTCTCACTGTCATGATGTGAGAACATGCCAAAACACCACCGTCAGAGAGTGGCCTCTTCAAACGTGTCAGCACACTGCAGGAAGACGTCATGTTGGTGAAGAAGTCATGAGGCAGCATTTATTACCCAATGAGCAGGTTAGCAAGTATTGAGACGCTGAATAGCTGTTGCATAGAAGCCTGCTTTATCTTGTGTTGTTGAATTGGATTAGTTTCCATTACTGTGCAAAATGTTGGCCTAAGTCTATCGTCTCATGTTGTTTGTTTAACTTGGCCATCATGCAGTCCGTCAAATCATCCTTGCATGTTAGGACAAAGGCCTGCTGGACAGGGCCAGACATGCGAGAGCTTGTGGAAAATATGTGTGATAAAGTTCATTTTGAAAGGCTTCAGGCACACATCAGCTCATTCCACAGCAGGCACAGCACACCGGCTGAGTCACAGCTCTGACTGCTTTATGAAAACAGATCTCCCTGAATGCTGACACCAATGAGTTAGCAGCATTCAGCAACAGGTTTCCACATGCCGAGATCTTAAAATGCTTTTGTCAGTTCACTGAAGCTGTCAGAAGGTGTGCATCCTTTTTGGACAAATAAGAGCTGCATGGTGTCCACACTCAAATGAACAAGGTTTTAACTAACCATTTCATTAGTAGTAACACATTGGTAGTTTTTGTTTATTATCATAATTAATGGCTCCAAACTTGTAAGCAAAGCAAACAAGGTAAAAAAAAACGTTACTGTTTGAGAATCGTTAAAAATTGCAATTGCCATTTTAACATGATTCCTTTTGAACCAATCGAAAAACTGATATACAACATGAATTTAGGAGGTGCTGGTAGCTGCTCCCCACTTTTTGCCATCAGGCTAGGATAAGATTACCTAGCTACCTGCTATTGCTGTCCATATAGGCGTAATGGTATCAATCTTTCATGCTACTTCTCAGCAGAAAAATGAAAACATATTTCCAAAAATGTTTAACTATTCCTGTGATTCCCACAGGATTTTGAGATACTAGTTGGTGGATTGTGGACCTTTTGTGTTGTTCTAGGGGGCATGTTACTCAGGAGGATTATTTTATTAGTCAAACACACTAATCTGGTGAACCTTAAAGGGAACTTATTATGCAAAATCAACTTTTTCATGTCTTCTATAGATAAACATGTGTCCCCTTTGTGTGAAGAGACTCTGAAAGTTTCAGGAAAAAAGATTCTCTCTCTTTTTGTCCTGATCCATTTATTTAAAAACCTGTCTGAAAATGAGCTGATCAGATTTTGGCCCCTTTATGATGTCATAACGATTGTTTGGCTTGTGTAACCACAATCACCAACCAAGGTAAGACCCCCCCACCTTATCATCTGAATCTCCTCTTAGAGCACCATTGAGTTCTTTGTAACCAAATATCTCTCAGAGGGGCGTGGGGAGGGGCTCCTTATGTTCATCTAACGTAACAGACAGAGAATCAGCACTTTTGAAACTGGGCTGAAACAGAGGGGATTATGGGATGCTGCAATAATCTGTTTGGTGTTTGGAGCCAAACACTTCAGAGAAATGTTTGGTATCTGAGACCTATAATATATATTGATGAAAAACAGTATAATAGGGGACCTTTAAGTCCATACTAAGTTAAATCTATGAAGATCTTTGCCTTCTTATTGAAAACAATGTAATGTGTATATTGTTATGCCCTATACCGTACAATGTGGTTTACCCACTCCCCCTGCACCCTGAGAAGAGTGCAAATATTTCAGGTGGATAATGTCACCTGGGCGAGGCAATTCAAACTATGGCTGGCCCTACAGTCAAGGTAATTAGATATGACTTTAGTTCATTTTTGAACATGTTCAAACTCAAAACTCATTCAGTGTAATTATTCAGAGGGTGCTCCACAGAGTCGTCACTCAATCCTTCTCTTCTGGCGTTTATCTTTTTAGACTTCTGGCGTTTATCTTTAGACTTTAGCTCCATTGATGCGAGTCATTGTCCATGTCGATCAAAACCACGTTTTCCATTGGGTTTTGTTAATTATGCGCTCTACCATCTGTGATGGGTCCCCGGACTCGCAGGAGGCACTGTTCGTGAGACCCCACCTCTTTAGTGCTGCCCTGTAGCGTGCAACGCTGGTTCTCAAGCAGTTGGGGTTGTACTCAGAGGCCTGGTAATTATGTCAATCTCACATCCCCAGACAAATTAATTGTAAAATGTATAGTGTTCAGAGCCAACAGACTGCATTGCCTCAAGTGACATTTTAAGATCACTTGAGACAATTGATCAGATATATCCCTACTTTTTCGAAAGAATAACATGCTTCAGAGGTGAGGGGTGAAATACTCAATTCAAGAATCCTTGATATAACAGAACTATTGAGGCAACAACTTCTCCAGAACCCCTTGTTCGTGCGACTTAAAAACAAATGTGTTTACACTTACTGGGCCTCATGCAGGAACTTGAGCAGCTGTTCACCAAAAGAAGCCTTCTTGAGATGTGCTTAATAAGGAATAACAGGAAGTCCTCTCATCTTGGAATATATCAAGCGAACACAATACCCCTACCCTTTATGAAGTCAAGTAAAGTTGCCTGAGCTATGAAGTGTCAGTAGGTTAAGAAGAGAGGGATTTGTTTCGCTTTGGCCAGAAGAACTAAAAGTAGTTTTCGAATGTCACCACTCATACTTGAGAAACAAAATAATTTACACGGCACATCTAATTACTGATTGCTTGGAAATCTCACATGCAGCCGAGAGTGTATAACGATCGTAAGAGCGTAGGTTGTAAAATCTTAAGAGCTGCTGACCAAGGAGTAAATCCCCAGACCTTTTAATACCACAGAACAGAAAAAGATGTGTAGCTCCCTAATTATTAGTCCCCGTGAAATGCCACATGCTCTCAGCCAGGTGTGATCACGCAGTCAGCGAAATGTCAAGAGCTGCTGACCAGCGAGCCGTTTGTTTCAACTTTAATGGGGAGAAGTGTAATCACAGGCCTAGTCAATTACATTTTAATGAAGTATATGCAATTCTATGCCTCCATAGGGATTTCTGCATCCAAGATCTCTAGGTCTACTGCTGCTGCCTCGCTCCACGGTGCGATCACCTTTTAAAGTTGCAGCTGTTGCGAGAATCCATTTGACGAGCGATCCTTTTGTGGAGAAGCTTAGCATGTTTTAAAAAACGGCTCAGCTTTTAGCACTGTAGGGAACAGTGAGTAGCTCACCTTTTCCTCTTAAAACGGGCAGACAAAGGTGAAAGGAGAATAGAGACAGGTGGACACACAGGTTCAAATGTTCCCTTCAAACGTTGCCCTGAGCCATTTGCCTGACCATATATTGCCCTGGGCTGGAACCCATCAAGCCTCTCAGGGGAAAAGCTGAACAGTTTCCTTCCCTCTGTACAAAGCGAGTCTTTTTTCCATTACAAAGTCTCAGCTTCACAAAAGTTTGACGAGTAGAATGGGAAATGTGTCACAGTGACCTTCTCTGTGCACGGGTCATGGCAGGAAGTACATTTGCAGCATTCTATTTTGGTGTGAGGCTGCTTCACTTATTCAACCTCCTTCTCCACAGTCTTATGATCGTAATTTTCTACCTATTTGTCTCGGTTTATACCCCCAATTGATCGCTTCTTCTTCCTTCGTCGTTGTTGGGATCTTGCTTCTTTGGTGTTGTTTCTCCTTGAGTAGTTTCTTTCTCTTTTCTCCTCTCTTCCAATCTTCTCTTCTGTCTCCTTTTCTGTATGCCTTGTTTAGTTCAGGCCTTCCTAAATGTATTGAGTTTCTTCCCTTTTAAACCTCCTTCCTCTTCCATGAATTAACCCCATACATCTGTTACTTTCCCTTCCAAGGCCCATTAGCATTACTACATGCAGCTTAAGCTAACTTTAGCCACATTTAGCCAGTATTACTAACAACTTTAACCAACTTAAAGAGATGTAGGTCAACCTTAGTCAACGCTAGCTGACCTTACCTACAACTTAAGTTGATGTTAGCTGACCTTACCTACAACTTTAGCCATGTTAGCCGATGTAACTAAAGTTACCTTGCAACTTTAGCTGACGTTTGGCGACCTTTCTTGCAACTTTATTTTACTCTTTTCTCCACCAATCTAATTCACTTTTTTTCTGCATGTTACATGTTCTTCCATCCCTGCTTTTTCTCCAAAACCCCTCACTGGCCTACTGATTGACATCATGTCAGAAATACCTAAAATGTCTTATTTTGCTCTTGCGGGTGTTTTTTCTCTTCTCTTGACAGTCTAAGTTTTCTTCCTCTCCCTTTCTTTTCTCTTTTTTCCTCTCGTTGTATTTTTATTCTTTTTTTGAAAGCCCTTATTTCAGACAGATTGTCAGCAAGGGGCGGATGGTGAGAAGGAATGAGAGAAAGCAGGCTGAACGAAGAGAAGCAGGAGTACTATCCTTCCCTTTCATCTTTCTACTCAAAACACTTCACAGGAAATTGCTGCAGATGTGGCACAGATAGACAGAAAGGCGGACAGGCCAACACACTCACACACAAACCACTCCCTACATCTTTATTGCTTCTTGTTGAGGTCCGGATCGCACCACTGAATCGAGAAAGAAAACGAAAGGAGCCCGGAGAGGCTCCAAAGTCTCCCTTCCATTCCTTCCTGACACCCGTCAGATTAAGAGCAAAGGAAATAATGCTAAGTGATTTACTTCCTTTTTCCCTTAGTCTATCTGTGTGCGTGTTCACAAACTGTCGGGGCTCTCCGAGATGTTTTGTCAAGCCTTCACAGTTTCTACACTCTACCGAGATAAATGTTTTTGTGCCGCTGCTCCAGATGCCTCAGCGGGGACATTTTCTCTCCGTCGGTTTGGTAGTTAGCCAGCATCGCAGCACAACGTGCGTGCAGCGAAGAAGAGCAGTCAGTTCCAGGCTCTGCAACTTTTTTTCCCTCCCTATCTGCTCTCACCCTGAAAATCCTTACATTTCCTCCTGCTGTTCCATAAGATCTTTATAGTTTATACTTTATAGTTTTATATTCTTCTTTTTATTTGACATGAGGGTATGAACATAACAAAAATATATGAAACGCACTTCATCATGTTACTGTTTAGTTTACAATCCAATCCACTTTATTTATATAGCACATTAAAAACAGAGGGTTTTACCGAAGTGCTTCACAGCAGACATAACATTATAATTAGGGCCGGGAACGCATTTTAATCGCACTTATTTTTGCACCGCGGAACGTTTCTCACTGGATGAGTTTCAGGGGTACCGATTATTCTGGAGCACCAACTAACATTCATGACTTCAGACAACAACAAACCACAGTGAACAATAGTCAAACATGAACGAACAAGCTGATGAGACCGCTTTGGTTGGCCCCGTGGATGGGACATTTTGTTTTAAAAAACGGACGGATGGAAGCGTCGATAAGAGCACGGTTGTTTGCAAATTATGCAAAAAGGAATTCGCATATCACCGCAGCACATCAAGCCTCTGTATCACCTCAATGCAAAACCTATAGCAGCTAGCGTGGAAGCTATCGTGGACGTTAGCCCGACTCGGAGTACAAGGACCCACACCCAATTCTCGTTGATCAAACAGTGGCCTATGCGACAGAGAGATTTTATTTTTCATCAGGATATTGGAAGAATAGGAGGGAGTGAGGTCAATCACTTGCACTTTTTTATTTTATTTTAAATGGTACACTTTAGGTTGAACTATTTATTATGTTGTTGGTGCAACTGGCACCTTATGTTGAACTGTTTATTGTTTTGGCCAAGGTTATTGAGAGAGTTGGACTGAAATGTATTAGATTTTTTAAATCAACTGTTGGTAAATCAACAAAGTCTGTTATGGCCTCTGAAGCAACAGAGAGATGTTTTCTAATAGTCAGGGTTTCCAATTTTCTGAATGTACTTGAAAGTATTGTGTTTTACTTAAAAAACTAAGTGTTATAGTTTACAGAAGGTCTACCTACCTATAGGCTACCTGAATCTCTGAAATGTACTATATTCCTAAATATGCTATTGCTACACTTTATGTCAACAATTGCACTTTTCTGTTGGTCTTGGTTCAGTACCACCTTGAAAAAAATAAACAATGTTTTGTTGCTTAAGCTTATGTATTCAGTCATTATTCAATGGTATACTAAAATCCATGTGAAAAAAATTGCTTCTCACTGTTCTCAGGTCAAATATTTATATGTGATTAAAAATGAAATTACTTTCGATTAATTAATTACAAAGCCTCTAATTAATTAGATTATTTTTTTTAATCAAGTCCCGGCCCTAATGATAATAAAATATAATATTACAATAATAGATAAAAGTTTGTCTTTTGATAGGATTAGGGTTAGGGTCATTTGATTTGTAGTCTCATTTTAATTGTACCATTTTAATACGAACCTCTTCAAAGCATTCTAAAGCTTCAGTGGTCTGACGTTTGTTATATACTGTTAGTCAGGGTCCAGAGAAGAATGGTTGAAATTCGAGTCTTGGGTCTGCCTGGTTAGCCTCCAGTACCGTAGCCTACATTAGGGGTGTAATGGTTCACAGCATTCACGGTTCAGTACGTACCTCAGTTTGGGGGTCACGATTCGGTACGGGTTCGGTACAACAAGAAAAAGCTAAAAAAAAGTCCCAAATGCATAATTCCAGGTTTGTTGTTATTTATTTTTTAACTTAAATATAAGGAACTCTAACATTTTGAATAATTAACTTTATTACACAGTTAAAAACAAACCACAAACAGTACCACACACACTCAGATGGCCATATTACCTATAACGGCTAATGTCAAACAAAAAGGTTCAATAAGCTGTAAAACTAAAAAGAATGTCTTGAAAATATTACAAAAATAAAAAATGAAAAAGTGTTTCAATCACAATCAATAAAAGCCAGAGTCCTCCACTATTGCATAAGGGCACAGCATAGCCGTGGAAATATATATGCCAATAGCTTCCGTTATTTCATTTTGTCTCTCGGCTTTCATGTCTATTGGCTTCTTAAAAACAGCGGGGATAAGCTGTTGAACTGCTTTTGTCTTTTGCCGGGCTCCGGTGATTGGCAAATCTGGGTGATGCCTTGTGATATGATGTAGCATGTTTGGCATGTATTACTATTAGCATACCGCACCGCTGTCGAAGAACGCCGACACACCGTCCTCGTCCAATCCACCACCCGAAATGTTCCTACACAGCGGATTTAAAAGAAGCGGGTGGGTGAGGTCTTCTAGCTCCTGTGTGTTATCTGCAGGGTTCGAGTTATAAACTGAGCTCTATGGGGGTCTTTGAAACTAACGAATGTGCACACGCACACACACACACACACACACACACACACACACACACACACACACACACACACACACACACACACACACACACACACTCAAACATGTGAAGAACTTGGAAGCACAGGGAACTGAACTCAAATGCACGACCCGAGAGACAAAGGTATAGAATGCAAAAAAGGTACTTTATTCCATAAGGATGTACAAAATAAGACGACACTCTTTGACGAGGTGATAAGGGTTACAAAGATTACAAAAGAAAATTGCTCACAAGGTGAGGAACAAGACTCACTAAATACTTCTGGAGCATAAATTAGGCTTGAGTCATAATACTTAGACGCTGGTACAATGACTTCTGGCATGGGGACAGGACAAGACGAACTGACAACAAACAGAGGGAAACAGGGGAATATAAACTTCATTCATTCATCCAGAATGCAGCGGCTCGTCTGGTCTTCAACCTTCCCAAATTCTCCCACACCACACCGCTCCTCCGCTCCCTTCACTGGCTTCCAGTAACTGCTAGAATCCACTTCAAGACACTGGTACTTGCGTACCATGCTGCGAATGGATCTGGCCCTTCCTACATCCAGGACATGGCTAAACCGTACACCCCAGCACGTGCACTCCGCTCTGCATCAGCCAAACAGCTCGCTGCACCCGCACTGCGAGGGGGACCCAAGTTCCCGTCAGCAAAAACACGTGGGTTTGCTATCCTGGCTCCAAAATGGTGGAATGAGCTCCCCATTGAAATCAGGACAGCAGATAGCTTACACATCTTCCGACGCAAACTGAAAACTCATCTCTTTAGACTCCACTTCGAGCGATAGAATTACTAACAAAGCACTTATATACTAATAAAGGGCTGGCTTTCTAAATGCCAGTTGAGTAGCACTTGAAATGTTTGGCTCTATGAAACCTGATGTACTTATATGATTCTGTTTTCTTAAAGGTTGTATCTTCCTGGTCGAATGCACTTATTGTAAGTCGCTTTGGATAAAAGCGTCAGCTAAATGCAATGTAATGTAATGTAATGTAATAAACCGGAGGTAACTGGGAACAGGTGAAAACAATCAGGGCGCTGATGAGTGCGGGAGAACACATTAGGAAAGGGAGTCAATGAAGCTGAAAAGAGACGTGACAAAACAAAACAGGAAGTGAAATACAATACAAGAATAACAACATAAAACATGACTGACTTAGCACTTTTGATGGTGCACAACAAAACACACACACACACACACACACACACACACACACACACACACACACACACACACACACACACACACACACACACACACACCAATAATAAACATATGGATAGGGGTTACTATTTAAAAAATGTGCTTGGGAACCTATTCATGTGAACATATTTTGGGGGTGGACCTCAAATCCGACAGGGATGTCCGGGTCCCGGTAAGATTTTTTTTTTATTTTGGAGTTAAATGCATCAATCTGGTGCATTTTGAGGGGCAAATAAAGAGACTACATCTATGGAAACACCCATATGAAACAGATGCCACATAATGTAAACAGACAGTCACCCTGTATGAGGCAAACCCATATTTGCGCAGCGTTACATTCATAATAGCCTACATTAAAGGAAAAATCAATGGACTGGCCGAATATACCTTTTCATATTTAATTTTGACTTGCTACAAACTTAAATTAGAAAAGGTATAACTACGCACACACACATCATCTCGGCTCGCGCAGCAGGCATAGATTGTGCAATAATGTATTGCGCACCTTGGAGGTGCAGCGCAGGCATATTGTCCTTCAAGAGATGCGTAGTCCTTTTAGCCTATTTGCCTCGTTAAGGTAAATAATACTCGTTACATTGACACATGCATTATTTATGATTTAAAATAATGGTTGTTGGTAATGTATTAGCGACCCCCACAGATGTATGATTTCACTGCGTCCGTGGAAGCTCAGACCCCTCCTTATGGGAGCTCAGCTCCCGTTGGCTCCCACATAACTCAAACCCTTGTTATCTGTGTCACTACCCGATCTGCCGCCATACCCAATCTGCAGTTCGACCCTCCAGAAAAACGCAGGCAAAAATCCTTGATTATGCGGGCTAAAATCCTTGATTATGCGGGCTAAAATCCTTGATTATGCGATTAAACATGCGGGGTTTTTATGTGATTTTATGCGGTGAAATTGCGGGAAGTTGCGAAAAAGAATAGATTTTTAAATATTGGGCTGTCTTATTTATTCTCTCTCACACACAACCTGCCACTAACGTTAAACCCCTTTCCTATTCAATTAAACACATTCAATGTTTATTTATTGTAAAAGCAATTGGGCTATTTTAATCACTCTCTCTCTCTCCAACACACTCTCACTCCATAATCGTCCAGGAGCGACGTTTGGTCAGGGTCCCGTGGCGTGCAGTTGTGACGCTCCTAGGCTCCTTCAGCTTCATAAAGGGACGCAAATAGCTTTCAACTGATTGCAATCTATTCCCATCTGCGGTGGGATTTGACGCTCATGGAAGCACGGCATTCGTTTGTGTCGGCTGCCCTTAAAGGCAATGTGAGCGTCCATTCCCATTGGATAACGGAGAATTGTACACCCGGAAGTAAGTATTCCTCTTACTGTCGATTGATTTTACAGTGATATATGCACTACTCATCGACTAAAAAATACCAGATTATCCTTGTTAATTACACAATATTGTGTAATTACACATTATTTTTCCCCTTCGATTCGGAGAAACAAATATTTTTTCGTCGTAAAGGATGGCAGAAGACACTACCCTACCCAGAATCCCCAGCTATCGTTTAGGAATACACCTTGTGCTCTGTTTGACAAACCCCGTTTTTTTTCACCATTCATTCCAATGGCTGGCGTCTATGTCACGTGATCTTTAAATTTCTCCCTGCAGAAAAAAAAAACATGGCCGAACTTCGTTTTATTCTCGGTGGAAGATGCCTATTTTAAAGTTAGTTTGGCCATTAAAAAATGCGTTGTTATTTCAGATTATGTGTGCAGTGGATGTACATGATCTTTAGTTTGCTAGTTATTACAAAGATTACTTCAGGAAATTGCGTCCATAGAACGTTTTCATTGTTACCAAGGTGGTTGCTAGGGACGCTGCTTTCGATATTATTTCTGTTATGTTGTGTAACTGTTTAATGGTGTTATCTTTATTGCTACCCCCTTCCCCGTCAATGTATTGGTCCACAGCGCAAACGTATTAGTTTAACAAAATCCTCATCTAAAGATACGTTATTTTCCCCTTAGCAATTCCAGTCTCATATCTCACATCATGTAATACACGGTTCGGCTGCATTAAATATTACATATCTGCCGTAGTTCTCTATTTATAGAGCCCTGATGAGAAGACATCTAGACAAACATGAGGAACTGCCTCCAACACTGAAAACGTGACGTGGATCATAAATATACAGCAATTAAACAACATCTTAAATTTCTTTTCGCACAATACGTCTCTTCGCAAGATCAACACTAATTCGGCTGACTTTTATATTTGATCCAATTGGTAGATAGGCTTTATTTACACCATAAAGGTGCACAGCTGATAGAAAGGGACACCTGGTGGTTAAAGCATGTTATTGAATTTCATTATTTTTATTATTAGATATTAATAGGATCCCTATAAAGTATATTCATTACTCTTTATTCTCTACTAATAGTTAATTAAAGACTGTATATAATGACTATTTTGCACATCCCTTTCGAGATTTCAAGATTTTCTAAGGTTTATTGGCATATCATATTCACAAACGGTGTAGTTATGCAATGAATGAAAAACTTGGGTCGCAGGTTCCTCAATAGTGCATTACAAGACATCTATCAATATTTGTGCATACCTCCAGCAATGTTAACTACGTTGAAGCACTTATTTTAGCTGATATTATATATGTATTATACTCTGATAGGATGTATATAGATATTTCATCTCCGGCCTTGTCAGGTATTGAACAATCAATAAATAAAGAACACAGAATTATTAAATATAAAACACAGAATTTGTGTGATTATACTAAATGATTTACATGTACAAATAAACACCACTGCATATTTACAAGTTACAACTGTTACACATGCTGATGTAACTCAAATGTTTCCAACTTAGGATCAATAAAGTATATCTTATCTTAAGATGATCGATGACTACTGCCATATTTGCAAAATTTGCCTCTGAACCTTGACAAGTGCATATTTTAGGCTTATCAATTAATGTAGCGTAATGTAATGTTATCAATTAACAACAGGAGGGGTCACAAACACAAGACCAGCTGTTAAATAAAGCTCTTCTGACCTTAGCTGGCATGTGGGTATATATATTAATGCTGCCCATTATGGGCACAAGCAATTTTCACCCATTTATTAAATATATGTTTTAAATTTGAGTGTTTCCTATCCCCTAAACCTCCAGGGATGTACACAGTATACTGGCAACTTCTTATTATGGGAAATACGAAAACGTCTTTTAAAACTACAACTCCCAGTAGAGACGTGCCATAGATAGAGAACATGTTGCGAAACACAATATCGATAGCAGCGTCCCTAGCAACAAGTAACAAGCAGTTAATAATAATAAAAGACATTAAGAAAAAGGCATTTTAAACAGTCATTAAAAAGCAACACAATCTACCTGCATTGCATTACTCTAAACGTGTAATAACGTGCTTTAACCAGTAGGTGGTTTGGGTTAAAAGGTTAAAAAGCTGTCAAGTTTACAGTGTTACCAAAATAAAATATACTGCTGTTTCTGGTTTAGTTTACGACGGATATATTTAGTTATTGTTTTGATATTTGTAACACAAAAGCGATGGAAAAAACCTACAGCAACACAGAAAAGATGGTCTTAACATGACCCAGCGGTCTAGTAGTTAATAAAAAACAATAATATCAAAACAAAATATTACTACTAACTTTATTGTGAAATTCAAACTGAACGGTAAAAGAATAGTTTCCGGTCTATTCTGAGCCCGATCTCTGTAGATAAATAAAAATAAAGAACTACGACAGATGTGTAATATATTTAATGCAGCCGAATCATTTATTACAATGCATTCATGTGATGACTTTCAAAGAGTAAAGCAAGCACTGCTGAATAAAGTATGATTTTATCTTTTACGAAACGTTTTTTTTTCATATGGAATGCAGTTTGGAGGTCAACCAATCACAGAGCTTGAGAACTAATCACGGGGTTTGTCAAACAGAGCACAAGGTGTAGTCCTAAACGATAAATGGGGATTCTGGGTAGTGTAGTGTTTTCTGCCATCCTTTACTCCGAAACAAAAGCAAAAAGCATTGCACACAATTTAAACCAATCAATATTGTGTAATTAACAAGGATAATCTGGTGTTTTTTAGTCGATGAGTAGTGCAGATATCACTGTAAAATCAATCGACAGTAAGGGGAATACTTACTTCCGGGTGTACAATTCTCCGTTATCCAATGGGAATGGACGCTCACATTGCCTTTAAGGGCAGCCGACACAAACGAATGCCGTGCTTCCATGAGCGTCAAATCCCGCCGCAGATGGGAGTACATTGCAATCAGTTGAAAGCTATTTGCGTCCCTTTATGAAGCTGAAGTAGCCTAGGAGCGTCACAACTGCACGCCACGAGACCCTGACCAAACGTCGCTCCTGGACGATTATGGAGTGAGAGTGTGTTGGAGAGAGAGAGAGTGATTAAAATAGCCCAATTGCTTTTACAATAAATAAACATGTAATGTGTTTAATTGAATAGGAAAGGGGTTTAACGTTAGTGGCAGGTTGTGTGTGAGAGAGAATAAATAAGACAGCCCAATATTTAAAAAAAAATCTATTCTTTTTCGCAACTTCCCGCAATTTCACCGCATAAAATCACATAAAAACCCCGCATGTTTAATCGCATAATCAAGGATTTTAGCCCGCATAATCAAGGATTTTAGCCCGCATAATCAAGGATTTTTGCCTGCGTTTTTCTGGAGGGTCGAACTGCAGATTGGGTATGGCGGCACACACACACACACACACACACACACACACACACACACACACACACACACACACACACACACACACACACACACACACACACACACACACACACACACACACACACACACACACTTCTCCGCCTCATTCTGTTTTCATTTACTTGTTCGTCATCTGACCAGCTTCAATCTTGTAGGCTACTCACTTTATTTCTTGTAGCCCTCGAAAGCGTTTTGGAGGTTGAAGCCTCGGTGAACGTGAGTGGTTTGGCTTGCTTGTCCGCAGCAGCAGAAAGCATTTTCGAATGTTTCAATGAATCAAAGTGGGTCATCACCGTCGACTTTCTCTAATGCTCCAACCCACAGCTGCACGGGATGCAGAATAGTTTCCCCCCACTTTCGTGAAAGACATCGGGGTACTGCTTTGCCCGGTCTTTAGCAGAAATGTTTGTCGGTAAATGAGATGGATCAGATTGTTTAATCTTGGTGTTTTCTCTCTCGTGTGAGTTCCACACGTTCACTCTACGGTGTTGTTTGCCTTCTGTGATGCGCGAGCTGATGAAGTCACGTCATCTTCATCACTACTTCACGTCAAGACGAGTTAACTTTTTTTTTTCTCAACTTTGTGTGGAAAAATGCGGGGATTATGCGGCCTTTTGATAAATATGCGGCCTTTTAAAAATCTGCGCCATTTTGCTGATTATGTGGTAAATTCTGCGAATGCAGAATCGCGTTTTTTGATGGTCCGCCATATTGGACAACTACGTACGGCAACCCAAGTAGGACACTTGACACAGTGGCTTTTGGAAAAGCAAAAAAAGAAAACTCGAGAGAGAGATGAGTTATTGTTATTACAACGTGACTTCACTATTATTTAACATCTCTTTTTATTGGGTTCTTTTATTTGGGGTTAAGTACATTGTCAGAATAAGTGACAAATTAATTTAACTTCTGTTAGACATCTATCATACTGAATAAATATTTACTGTGAATGTATGCAAAAATGTATGGTATATGGCTGTCTAACAGAAGTTAAATCCATTTCTCACTCATTCTGACAATATACTTAACCCCAAATAAAAGAACCCAATGAAAATAGTTGTTAAATAATAGTGAAGTCACGTTGTAATAACAATAACTCATCCCTCTCAAGTTTTATTTTTGTGCTTTGCAAAAAGCCACTGTGTAAAGTGTCCTACTTGGGTTGCCGTCCGGAGTTGTCCAATATGGCGGACCATCTCGCACATGCGCACTGCAGATCGGGTAGAGCTGCAGATCGGGTAGTGACCAAGCCCCCAGGAAGTGCGCCGGACTCAGATGAAAATATTTGTGGTGGCCAAACGGCGGTACAACACTTCCGTTTGGTTGCCAGGCCCGGAAACACTTTTTCCCATTGACTTACATGGGGAAAGAGTGGTCTGTAAATCGTTGGATAATTTCTTTTAAACTAAATAAACCACCCAGTATGAACCCTTGTATAGCCCTTATTAAAAACATTCGTTCCTCAAGTTGTAAAAATGTGCTAATAACGTTATTCTGAGAGTTATATCCCTCTGCATTATGAACGCGCATCTAACCAACGTGTTCAGCATGCAGCAGCACTACATGCGTTTATCTTGCATGGATGCACAATAAGAACGGACCCATATCGCCTTACTGCCAGCCCACGGAGCTGTAATAATGGATATATTGCACATGTTTGCTGTAATTCATCATTTGTAAAATATTATACTACATGGGCTGTATGATTAAATCTTGTACCGTAAATATTGTATTAAATAAAGTTAATATTACCGACGTTAGATTAACGTCCCTGTAGCTTCTTATTGCACTAAGAAGCTTATTGCACTGTGTGTGTGTATATATATATATATTATATATATTTATAAAACGGACAAGTCAAATCAAACAATCTGATTGGTTCTTAGCCGTGATATACTGAGCGTATACCACGGGTAGAATTGTAAGTTACTTTTCACAACAAGTCAGTATCCCTCCGCGCCTGAGAAACACAGTATACAGTTGGGCTGAAATGCCAACTGCCTGCAGTTGGCTTTTCAAACTGGAACAAGAAAGCAGCGGAGAAGTAACAGGGCTGAAAGCCTCCTTTTTACGCAGCGGCCCAGACATACACATCAAACGGCAAAACATATTCAGTGTGCAGTTCCTTTGGCATTAGGGCAGGGATATCTAGATACTCTCCAAGGTTTGACATAATGAATTGTGCTACTTTTAAAGCAAGCAACGATGTTTTCAAATCTGTAATCAAAGAGGTCCGCAAAAACGCTAACGACCAATCAGATTGCTTGATTTGACTTGTCAGTTTTATAAATATATTTAAATTTCTTCCGTTATGAAACAAACTTACAAAGCATAAAATGGAAACATTTAAGATTAACTTTGACCTCCGGGGGGGTCTTAGGGCCCGTCCACACACAGGCATGAAAAAGATCTTGAAAAATCTTGATGCTGGGCGTGTCTGAAGCTTGGCGATTTTTTGCGAGCAACGCGACCAACAACCAATCACATGAACCTCCCGCCCCCGACATACAAAGCAATACCAATGTTAAAACAAAGTAAACTGGATATAAACTCCCCAAACAGGTGAAAACCTACCAGTTTCACCAACTGTCTCTGCCACCTCCCTCCATGCCTGGTTCCTCCGGTTTGTATCCCGGTAAATAGTTCTGGTCGTAAAGAACCGGGTGATTTGCTACCGTAATTTCTAGTTTGGAATATGAGGAAATAAACTGCGGTCTGGCTCTCCCAGCTTGCACGCGGTTTCATTGGCTAGCGCTTGCACTAGCGGTAAGGGGGTTGTCGCTTCGCGTCGGGCTGAACCACGCCCCTTAGCTGTGATATAATGAGCATATACCACGGCCTATCGTGAGCTATTGCTTAAATATATACACAGTGCAATAATTATTTCACGCTAAATGAAGCTCTGTTGCTTGGATATCACTAATATCAAATCCATCATAATAACAATCCATTACCATGCTGTCATGAACGCGCGGTGCTGTTACGTGTACACAAATTGACATGCTTGAGTGAACGAGCATTTTCGTTAAAGTTGCGCATGCGCTATGAGCGCACATACGGGTACTTCCCAGGCATGCCGGGTAATCTGTGACGTTTCGCTCTCTGAAAAGTTGGGCCATTTTATCATCATGCGCTAATGAGCAACTCTCATAGTAATGACTGAGGCCCCGCCTCCCACGCTGTATCCAGTTCTTATTATACATCCATGGTAGTGACAGTGACAATCTGAACTTGCAATACTAACTTTTCTTCTTCTTGTATTTTGTTCGTTTTATTGTGTTTTTTTCTTCTTCTTCATTTGTTGTTTAAGGGCGGCTGGCAAACTACAATACCGCCCCCTGGATTATATATAGTGTAGTGGATACTGCCCTGAATGACAGAGTTTTTTCCCACTCGTAAAAAAAAGGCGTATTCGTCGTGTGACTGCATGCACCGAACCGTGACATCCGAACCGTGACGGTACGGGGCAAATACGGATACTGTTACACCCCATCATCATTGTACATCATTGTGTGTTCCGCGTCAAAAAACAATAGACATCAAAGTTAAAAGTACTCTTCCTACAAACTTCTCTTTATTTCAAGACAAGTGACATCACTTAAAAGCACTGGCAGATATATATTGGTGCAACAGTTCAAGCAGCTAATTAGTCTTAGCTAGTCTTCTTCAGAAGATATTACTTAGGGCAGAGGATCCCATGTTTTATCAGTCTTTATCAGTACACGCAGGGCTCAATATGATTTTGTAGTAAAACATTAAATATGTCAAGCCTTCATATTCCACATAGTTGTTTTGTTCGGCCAATTAGATTGCTAGTCCCTCACTGTGAATGAGACCCAGGTACCAATCAACAAAAATCCTGGCTCCAAAAAGAAAGTCTGTTCCGTACGTATCACTTGCAATGGATTTAGCTTTAAGTGAATAAGTAGCATTTAGGATTGGGTAGGGTTGGGTTTATAGATAGGAAATGTACCTGCAGATTATGTGTTTGTTTCATCATGGTTGAATGCACTTATTGTAAGTTGCTTTGGTAAAAGCACAAGTTGAATGTAATGTAATGTGATGAGTCACCTGTGGCACATCCCTTTGTCCCTTTTGGAAACACAAGAGAATAGGCAGCTTGTCGAGCCTTCATTCATGATAACCGATGCCAACAGCGTTTTCTTGTGGAAAAACATGGGGAATAATTACATTTTTGTTGCCTCCTTGCTATTCATCATGGAACGACTCCCATCTTGACATCTATTGGTTTGATATGATGAATTCATGCTGCTAGACTTACACAAACCTGACGCCTCGCACTCCTCTCTGCCTCGAGGCATATCGTTTTAATCAGATACATATTATCTTCACTAAAAAACAAGTGGAATGTATTACCTTTTCAACCCCAATTCTGCTGTTTCATAGAAGATGAGATTTTTTATTTATATAGTTTACAAGTTATTTTTGTACATTTGCATTTGCTATCACACCCATACAGTCTTTCCTTCATTGTGCCTCGGAGTGTTTTGACAGTGTTTTTCAAGCTGGTGTTACAGCGGGTTGCAATGAAGGGTGCTGTCAGCCGCACTATATTTGGACTTAACTTCACTTGTCTCCGAGAGCAAGAGGTGGGTGGAAGATGAGAGACAGCTCGGCTCGCCACTGGCTTTGTGTGTGCGTGCGTCTGAGTGTGTATTTTCCCTCTGTGTGTTTCTTCGTGATTTGTGCACACATGGGAGTGTTATTATGTAGTGCTATCTTGAGTTGGAGCTGTGAAAGAGTGAGAGGTAGTTAAGTCAGGGAGAACCTGATGACTATGGGACGTGCACACACACACACACACACACACACACACACACACACACACACACACACACACACACACACACACACACACACACACACACACACACACACACACACACACACACACACACACACACACACACACACACACACACACACACACACAGACACACACGCACACACGCACACACGCACACATGCACACATCGCGCTCACACAGTCGGTCCTGGGGAATCTTTGGAAAGCTTTTGGCGGCAGACAGACGGACAGCATCTCACAACTAATCCTAATTGGCTGAAAGTTTCAGGAGGTAGGCAAGTGAACGAATGAAGCGGAGGGTGGCGACAGTGACAGCCAAGAAACACCCTGCGCAGTTTGAAAGATTATTTTATTTTATTAAGGCTGTCCACCTATCTTTTTGTACCAATTAATGACTGCATCTCTGATAATGTAGGACCTGCTGCCTCTAAAAAAGGATAGTCGGGGGGCAGCAGGTTGGATTGCACATGCAGTTAATAGAAAGATGGAAGTGGACGGGAAAACGAAATTGGCACAGTCTAGGTAGCTTAAATTGAGGTGAGGACATGTCTGTGCAAGTGTAGAATGTCTTAAGTTGACTGAAAAATGTTGACTTATTTGAATATGGTTTGATTAACAGATCAGTCCATGTTCATTTCACGGTTAGTTTTAAAAATAAGACAGTTCTCGGTGTGAAAAGACTCAGTTTTTACAGGTATTTTAGACCACACATATTCAGAAAATCACCCCATAAATGCTGTTTATCTCTGAATGTATTTCATTATAAACTAAGCAGCAGTTCCAAAAAATGTCAAGTTAAAGATCTTACCTGATCAGTGTAGTTAGGGCAAACATTTATTAAGTTTCATTTAACTTAAAGCCCATTTGATTGCTGCTTTAGTGAAACCCTTAGGGGTAGAAATGCAATTCGCTCCTGTGAAGGAACAAAGCAAATG
The DNA here is from genome assembly GCF_949606895.1 of Notothenia rossii. Classification (NCBI taxonomy): domain Eukaryota; kingdom Metazoa; phylum Chordata; class Actinopteri; order Perciformes; family Nototheniidae; genus Notothenia; species Notothenia rossii. The sequence continues at coordinate 33,534,674 of NC_136903.1, forward strand.
TGATTCGTTGAGGAAGGTGATGTGAGGTGGTGAGGCTGCCCGCTGTGCAATGAAATGTGCGTGGAATTAGAATTACAGATTTGGGAATGAATGATAGTTAGGAGCACGGATAACAAGTTATTGCTCTTTTGGAATAAACTTATATTTTATATTTAGGAAGAGAGAGTTAGCTATACATTATATTAACCCTAAAAATGTTTGGGGAAATGCACCAAGACAAAATCATTAAGGTTTTTAGCATTGTTATCCGCATTGCTCTTGAAATAGCAATGCTGCTCTGTTAAATTATTTATATTTTTGATCCACATCAAAATAGGTATTCAAATTTAGATTGAATTGAAATCTTTTACACATATAGATGGTCCTCATCGGATGAAACCTCAGGTTATCCTGTGACCTCATCGGATGAAACCTCAGGTTATCCTGTGACCTTTCATTTAGCACCAGGTCAGATTTTTTACTTCTCAAGTAGAATATGTCAACACTAGAGGAATTAGCACAAAATGTTGTGAATTCATGATGAGGATAACGGATTGACTTGGGGGGATTTTTCTCCAGCAGCCCCATAAGGTTGACATTTGTGGTTTTAGTGAAATAGCTTAACAACCGTTGGCTTATTAGCCATAGCATTTTCCAGTTATGTCCCATGCAAGATTAATTTTTAGAAAATTGGTGATCACTTAAGTTTAAATCTAAAGCCATCATAGGGTTGAATTTTAAATGATCCTATCTTTGGTTTATAACAAATTAAAATAAACAGCCAGATTCAGCTCTACTTTGTGTTAGCAAGCTCATGTTAGCATTTTGCCCAAAATTGTACCTAAGAACATCCTCACTCGCTGCTATGGTTTCAGTCTGATCAAAGTACCTGTTTGACTTTGCTGGTAGAAGGTTCTATCCCAGACTTAGAATTATATTTGAGCGGAGACAAACCCAAATGCAAACTCTTGTAAACACCATAACTCAGAAGACAGCTGAACTCATAGAATGAAGATATATTTATTTTTGTATTGCCCTTTGGGAAAAAGCAGTTCCATTAGCTGAATGGTAGATGTGCAGTTTATAGACATCAAAACCCAGAGGCTGGTGTGATGAAATTCTTACTTATTAGTTATCAGTTTTGTCTTACTGCAATATGAAGGTTCCAAAAGGGTTTTACTGCAGAATCCTACCTGGGACAAATATACAGTATGTATTCTTTAGACAGATTGATATGTAATCCAATAAGATTTTACAGCAGGTTGTCGGCGGGGTTTACAACTCAATAATGGTGTTGGACATCTCCCATGATGCATCTCATGCCTCTGTCTTTCTCTCATCTAATGTTGAAAGACTTTAACGCTGGGACTTAATTTAAGCTCAACTCTCAGATGCACTGAGGATATTTTGCCTTCACTGCCACTATTGTATCATCTCTCTTTACTTTGGATGGTAATGCTGCCTCTTAAAAGCCTTTTCTTCCATCATTTGCCCACATTTATTACCTTAATATACCTTACGTGACACTTCATCTGTTTGTTAAATGATCCTTTATATTATTAGTCATGATTTTTCTTTTTTCAATACAGGTGATGGATATTTGTTTATATGCCACAATGAAAGTCTGTTTTTGTAGATAATGTGACAGCAGACCCAAAAGGGATAAACCAGTGATGTATAATTGATGAATTAGGTTATTGGAATTGTGGTTGTAATAACTCTTGCCCAGCATTAAATGTATAATAAGTTTTTTCAAAAAGCATGGTGCTGACAGAAAGTGTTGTGAATTGATCGTTTTTACTCGAGGCTAAAGATCCCCTGTCAGCAAAGCAATGCAGGAGATTGAGGCTGTAGCAAGACAGTTTGTTAGATTGTCTTGTCCTTGTAAATGTCTTACTCTGTTTCATTGTGTATGGTCATTTCACTTTTCTGTCTCGGTTTTCCTTTCTCTTTTTCGGGGAAGGGTGAAAAAGAATTTGCCTAAGTAAAAATAAAGAAATGGAAACATTCAACAAAGGCAGAAAAGGGACAATGAATTCTCAAAAGGTTGCCAGTGAATTTATAAACTGACCATAGTTCAACTTGAACGAAACCTAAAATATCATTTATTTTAATGCTCAAAGACAACAGGGCATCATTTAGATTAGAGAAAAACCTGAGGTCTTGCAACTTGGCAAGCTGGATCTAGGTTTTTAAGGCTGGATTCATTCTCTTTTTATCATCATATACCCTTTTCTTTTCCTCTAGGTTTTGCCTATGACACATACATTCCTTTATTCACATCATAGTATCATTAGTATCCCTCAAATGTACTTTAAGACTATGTTTAAGTTTGGTGCGTTTCTTTGTTAGCTAAGGTTTGGGTACTCTATAAATGTAATTGTGTACATTTCAAGGTTCAAGGCTTTTATTGGTCATACAAAAATAGCTACAGTGTAGTTATGCCAATGAACATCTTAGGTCACAGGCTCCTCCAACAGTGCATCACAATAAAACTGAAACAACTGAAAAAGTAGTGCAAGTAATACAAAAAAGAAATAGTAAAATAGTGAAATAGTGCAATAAGAGTCTATATATAAGTGATTGGAATATGATATATTAGATAAATATTTTTTAAGTAGCAGCCAGATGAATGTTGTGGATGTTGTTTCAACAGTTCAGGTGTTCAACAGTCTTCTGGCCTGTGGGATGAAACTGTCCCTGATTCTGTTGGTTTTTAGTCCGGATGCTGCGGTACCGCCTGCCAGACGGCAGCAGACAGAACAGTTTGTGGCTGGGGTGATGGGGGTCTTTGGGGGTATTTTGTATGTATGTGTGTTGTATATTCTTGTTATTAACGTGAAAGCAATTGTCAAGGGTGGTGAAGCAGGGTTGCCCCAAATACAATTGACAGAAAGATTGAACAGAAAATACCTGAACAAAACAACAAGTTGCTCTACGTACAAGAATCTGACCAAGAATAAATGCAAACCAGGACTTAAATACCAGCAGAACTAATAAGGGGACACAGTGCAGATGTACATGATTGCAGGGCTAATGGGAAACAGGTGAAACTAATAAGGCCAGGACAAACAATAAAAACAGGTCCCCCTCCCCTTCAGTGTCCCACTCTCCCACACCACTGACCTCCCCCGACGCATCAAATTCTCTCTCAACAAATTAAAGGGATGTAAACCGACTTTTCAAAAAACTCAATAGCAGAAAAGCGGCTGGCCCTGACTATGGCCGTTTCTCAATCTCGAGGATGCTGGCTTGGTTGTCGCGTACTTCCAAGTCACTTCCTTCAGAAACGAAGCAAGTATGCTTCCAAGCCACGGCTTCGGAAAACGAAGAAGAATGGAACAGGCTAACAAGTGTCCCACTCTCTCTAACCGTTTCAACATAGACTGTACCGAAGATAAATACCTCACGATGTCTATCTAATTATGAACTTGCTTTACTTTTACGGAACATATTTTTGGTGATAACAAATGTGACAAAGTAACATATTTACCAACACATGTTCTACGCCATTACATACTTACATTTAAATGTGTGCTGCGTCGGTTCAGCCATTCTCCGCAAGGGTTTTTGAAATTTGTCCGTGCGCAAAGCATTGTGGGGATTTTAAGGACGCAAAGTCTACCCATGTGCAGCCTCGAAATTTCCCCCAAACCAAGGACGCGGCCTCAGTAGAATTCCAAGTATGCTGGACATTGAAACAGTACTTCGGCGGCACTCGATGGTAGCATCCTTGGAATATTGGCTTGGAAGCCAGTATCCTCGAGATTAAGAAACGGCCAATATCTCGCCCTCCACCCTGAAGCTCTGTGCTGATCAGCTGTCTCCTGTGTTTACTGACATCTTTAACACCTCCATGGAGACATGCCACGTCCCAGCATGCTTCGAAACCTCCACCATCATCCCGGTTCCCAAGAAAAGAAGGATCACAGGATTAAATTACTACAGACCCGTCGCCCTGACCTCTGTGGTTATAAAGTCCTTTAAGCGCCTTGTCCCACCTGAAATCCATCACAGACCCCCTCCTGGACCCCCTGCAGTTTGCCTACAGAGCCAACAGGTCTGTGGAAGATGCTGTCAACATGGCCCTTCACTTCCTCCTCCAGCACCTGGACACAGCAGGAACCTACGCCAGGATCCTGTTTGTGGACTTCAGCTCCGCCTTTAACACGATCATCCCGGCTCTGCTGCAGGACAAGTTCTCCCAGCTGCACGTGCAGAACATCTGCTCCCTCATCAAAAAAGCACAGCAGAGGATGTTCTTCCTGAGGCAGCTGAAGAAATTCAACCTGCCAAAGATGATGATGGTGAACTTCTACACCTCCATCATGGAGTCCATCCTCGCCTCCGCTCCTCCATCACCATCTGGTACGCTGAATCCACAGCCAAGGATAAGGGCAGGCTGCAGCTGGTCATCCGCTCTGCAGAGAAGGTGATCGGCTGCAATCTGCCATCCCTCCACGGACCCTGCGGCGGGCAGGGAAGATAGTGGCCGACCCCTCTCACCCTGGAAACAAACTGTTCACCCCCCTCCCCTCTGGCAGGAGGCTGCGCTCCATCAGGACCAAAACCTCTCGCCACCTGAACAAAGCCCGGCCCCCCCACTGACACTTTACGTCTGCCACATCATAGACTATATGCATTACATTAATGCACACAATGTTCATACTGCTTACTGCATATATTTCTTGTTTCATATTTCATATTTTGAAGAGAAAATAATCAAAACAGAGGAAATTTAATTAAAGTTGGGACAGTACAAATTGCACCTGTCTATAAGTACTGTATATGGGCCCACATCATGTGCCTACATGAACTTTTCTCAATGTTTGTCATTGACATAATGTACATTTAAGGTTAAGAAAAATCTTAAATTGTTTTTCTTATTTGAGAGTAGAGTTTACATGTAATTAGACAGACACTGAGATGCTTAAATGTGTTGTTGTTTTTTTACTGGTCAAACAGAAGAAGGCTATTCTGCTGTAAGCCCTGTATTAAAGACTGTATGCCAAAGTGAACACTGCTGGAGAGTAGGATGCATGTGAAGTGATCTCCTCCGCCACTTTAATCGTTGGCGTTCTGCTTTCAGTGTTGATATCTTGGACAATCTTTAAAACCCTCATAAACAACTGAGAAACATGTTGCTGTACGGACTTGCCTTCCAAATCACTGGTTCAATTCCCAGATGAAAGAAAATTAACAAAACGTGGTGAGGACTGGTAGATAGAGAAGTGTGTGTGTGTGTGTGTGTGTGTGTGTGTGTGTGTGTGTGTGTGTGTGTGTGTGTGTGTGTGTGTGTGTGTGTGTGTGTGTGTGTGTGTGTGTGTGTGTGTGTGTGTGTGTGTGTGTGTGTGTGTGTGTGTGTGTGTGTGTGTGTGTGTGTGTGTGTGTGTGTGTGTGTGTGTGTGTGTGTGTGTGTGTGTGTGTGTGTGTGTGTGTGTGTGTGTGTGCTTGTGCCACCATCCCCTCCTAATTGGGAATTTGTTTTGATTATAAGCCGTGGATGAACACTAAGATGCAAGTCCACACCTGTTGTTTGTGTCAGCGGTGACTCTTTTTGAGGAGGGGGGGGGGGGGGGTCAGGATTAACATCAGCCAACCACCCCCCTCTCTTCTCTCATCAATAATCACAATCACATCATGAATCCCCAATTATCTCCCAAGCTGCCTCCCCTTAGGCGAGATCCGAGTATATCTTCCCGTTTTGAAATATTGAAAATATCTCCTTTTTTTCAACTATTACAGCGTTTCGTGCCAGAGATTCCCTTCTTATTATTCTTTTCCATTTTATCTCATTAGAGTGAAAAGGAAAGATTAGGTTTTGATTAAAAGGGCTGTGTTTTGGCTTTTCATGCAGAGGGATCAGTTCAGTAACAGAAATGCAAAGAGTGGCTTGTTAGCCTCACATGCCTGGTAGCTAACAATATGTCGGGAGCTCTATAATGAGGCTGTTTCTTTCATGTGGACCGAGGCTTTAATCCCCAGCACATCAACAGCCTGACATATGGTAAAATGCGCATTGTTTGTCACCTGTACACATTATGTCTCTGGTACATTTTATTCTCAGTAGGCCTACTCCCCTCTGAATCTAATACATCTGCTCCTTTTTTACCTTACTCCCTAATTGCACCTTTTCTTCTCTTTTTCTTGTTTTTCTTCTCTGTCCTCCTTTATTTCTTTTTTTCTTGTTAACCCTGCCAGTTTGCATCATCATTATTTCAACCACCTCATTATTTTCTCGGTTCGAAGGTTACTCCAATTTATTACAAAGTCCTGCACTTTGCTTCCATTGCTGCCGTTTTGTGCGTGTTATTTGCCTTTATTTTACTGCAATCATGCAGCTCGCTGTTGACAGCAACAATGCTTTTGACAGATTTATAGTAGAGCTATCGAAATATATCTGTCCATAACAAAGTTATAACCTACTTAAATTCACTCCAAAAAACTAAGTTGTTCTGGAGAATCACAGAACGGCCGGTCGTCAGCGGGCCGTTGACGGCTGGCTCGGTTCGCTGACGGCTGGCACCGCTCTTTATTGAAATGTGTTTAAACGGCATCATGTAAGTTGCGCTGACAGGCGAAAGAGCTTCCCAGAAGCGAGGCTCCCCCCGCCCTCCTGTTGACAATTCACGAGCGTCGAGCTTCCCCCCCCCCCCCCCCACCCCCCCCCCCCCCACCCCCCCGTTGACAGTTCACGAACGTCAGCACACTGATCACATTTTTTTTTTAAACGGCACTTCATATCAAAAAGGTGGTTGACCCATGGAGTACAGTGTCACTATATTCAGAAAGTTTAATCAGGGCTTTTTGTGACTGTTTTTAGAAATGGAAAGGAGAAATGGAAATGTTTTCCTTAAAAGGTCAATGCAAAGAATATGGAGTGCTTAACCACCTGCAGGAGTGCTAATGCAACTCATAAGAGTGGTCATGAGAAAAAAACACTTCCACTTCCATTTCTGACCCTTTTAATACTTGTACCAGTCTTCATGTCAAAAGGAGTTAGATTTAACCTGCTGTAATGTTAGTTACTCAATTAGTTTGATATACATTGGATTAAATGAAATGAATTCCAAACTGTTCACCGGGTATGCCTTAAATAATCATATTTAATCTAGATTGTTTCATAGGGCCTACACATAAGGGGTTGCAGCTCACAACCGAAAGTGGAAGCTAGGCTCAAGCTACCTTCACATAACCAACGCTAATGGCTCTGCGCTGATGTTGCCGTTGTTTCTATTCACTTTAAACCCCAACAGTAGGCCTACTACTAACTCATAAGTATTATGGGTACTGCAATCAAAACCAAATATCAAGTCATAATCATTTTGTATTCAACTAGTAAAGCAGAGTGCCAAACTAGTGTGACTATATATCTAACAAGTGCAATCAAAGAGCCAACTAGTGTCGACAGCTGCCGTCTGATATCAAGGATATGGAAAACATACTCAAACGGCTTGCAAAACTACTTGAACTATGTGTCTTTTTACAAAAAGAAAATATAACTAATTTGTATTAATTTTACTTTTTTTGTTAAGTAGGCTACCTTTTTCAAAAAATTATTTTAATTTCTAATTATTTTATTTTGAAATGCAACTTGCAGTTTGATGGTCTTTTAAAAAACAAAACCAGTGTTGCAGTAAGAAATTGTATGTTTTAGAATTCATGTTTTGATGATTGGATGAACAATTCAAGACTGAATAAATACAAATAAAAACTAAAGTGTACAGCTGAAGATGTCTGTGGGTTATTTTAGTATTTTGTACTTAAATAGATAAATAAGAAAATATTGGCCAATTTACAAATATATTTGTTGATTTCAATATTCATGCAATTAAGTACTTTTGCATCAAACTAATTAATTATGGAGAAATTAAAAACTTAAAATGTGTTAAACAATATTTTTAAGATAAAAAAATAAAATGTTAAATCTAAGTAACTTATCATTTGTTATCAATCGTTTACTCTATAGTCTTAAGTTAGTTGACTTAAAACTTGTGTGGTAATCAGTATCCAAATAATTGTTGAGTACTCAAAACTAGTCAAGTTTTATAGTGTGGAGTGGTGCCACCTGACTAGCTCATAGTTAAACAATTCTACTTTGACCATAATTGCAGCTAAACTTGTGACATGCAACCAATCAGATAACAGCTGTATGAAGCGGCGCAAGTTAAAGTAAGCAAAGACAGAAAACTTAGCTAGTTTTTTTAACTGAAGACTCTGGAGAGCAAATCGTATATAGTGTGAAGATAATATTATTAGTAAGAAAGTGAAAACGCCAATAATTAAGCAAAACTTACACTGTCAGTTGCTAACAATTGGGAAGAATGCAAGTCTGTCAAAGCAATTATTTTTTTGATAATTATCATCATGAACACATTTGTGAACAAACCAAACCAAAAAAGCATTGAAGTTTTCGCAACTTTTAATTCCATTTCAGGATCAAAAAACTTGTACCACTAAAAATATTGTATTTGTTATAGTTGCCCAAAACATCATAAAAAAGCCAGGCTCATAAAAGAAAAGTATTCATACAGAGTGTGACATGGTTCAAGCCATTTCAGAAAATGACATATTTTCTTGAAGCCTCATGAAAGTTTAATGAGCAGGAAAAACCCGTTAATGCATTCATTGCTGGAAAACTGCTGCACCCTAACAGAAAGGAGCATAAAGAGAAGCAGTGTGAATGCCTCTCTTTACAAATCCCTTTCCAGTGTTCAGTCTATCAGCATTCATAAACATCATCCGTCTGACAGGACAGACTGTTCATCTGTTACAAATATTTCAACTGCAGTCCCTCTTGCTTCTCTGGCCTTTAAGCATCCCCTCCAGTCCGTCTTTTCCCTTTACCAGTTTCCCTGGGCGGATGTGAAACCCGCCGGCTCAGATTCTCTTTTTTAGTCTTGTCCTCCTTCAGTGTTTTTTTCTTCCAACTGGTAATAAACAAAAATCCCTGCGAGCGGTGTCTTTATTCCCGCGACAGAGCTGAGGGCATGGAATGTATCACTCACTTTGACTGACTTAGGCCTACACCCCGGCTCAGCTCAAGGTCAAAGCAATTACTCAGGGCTCGACATTATTAATTGCCCGCTGGCCCGGAAGCACTATTTAGACACCCTGGGCAGCATAACGTACTTTCCACTTTCCCGCTCCGGCCACTAAAAATATTGCTTTAAAAAAAAAAATGGTCCTGTGGTATTGATATTTTGACAAGCAATTATGTTAAATTGTTTCGTTTATTAACGCTACAACATAGCGTTTTGTGAGTCGGTTGTCGTTGTAGGGTGAAAAGCAAACAGCTGTTTGCTGCAGAGCGCAGCGCGAGCAGGCTCCCGTGACCATTCGGTAACCGGTCAAGCTCCGGGCAAAAAACAATCTTCAAATAAAAGAATGTCACCAAAATGTCACTTTCCAATAGTTAAAAAGCAGAACACATTTTCTTATTTTGCTGCGACATAAATAAAAGTGTGTTGAGGTAGTGTTTGGTTTAAGACATTCCTAAGAGTGATACTGATGAGGCAACATCAGAGCTGTTCTCAAATGCGGATTTTGTCGTGAGCAGTATTGGTGCAAACTTTGAACTTGAGTATATACAGTATATTCAGGAAAAAAAGTTGTTGATGCCCTCATCAAAATATCATTTTAACATGAAGTCAACAAGTCTGTATCTTTGGTTTTTATTTTTTCTCATAGGATTTCCTAGCTCAGTCCATCTACTTTTACAATGTCAAAGGCAATTTCAAAACCATCACTTCAGCTGCCAGAATCTCAGGACCATTTCTCAGTTGAGCACATACAGTAATGATCTTTGCCTTCTTCCCAAATCATAGCTGAGAAAAAGACTGCAGCATCTTTAGCTGGCTAAAGAAAAAGCTAATTTCATAGAGCCAATCATTGAAAGTTAACCTGACCTGTGTGATTGTAATGGTATGGAAAGAACTCTCACTCACCATAGGCTCTAAATCAGGGGTGTCCAAAGTACGGCCCGCGGGCCAACTGCGGCCCGGGATCCATTTGTTATTGGCCCGCAGCAAATTATAAAAATAGAATAGAATGTGGCCCACACATGAAACTTGCACTTGACTTTATTGTAGTTCTTAGTTTGACCAGTAGGTGGAGCTACTCACTAGCTGCAGTCCTAATGCAGCTTCTCCACAAAAAAAAGTTTCAAATAAAAAAAATCCGCGACGACAAAATGGCAGAACCAAAGAAACGCAAGATAGCAAGTGAATGCAGAAAATTTCAAACAAAGTGGGAAAATGAATATTTCTTCAAAGAAGTCAGGGGGAAATGTGTCTGTTTGATTTGCAATGAAACGGTTGCAGTGATGAAAGAGTACAATGTACGACGACACTACGAAACCAAGCATCCGACCTTCAAGTCCTACACTGCTGCTGAGCGAGAGGAGAAAGTCAAGCAAATGGTAGCTAACCTGCAGGCTCAACAACAGTACTTTTACCGTGCTAACAAAACACAAGAAAATGCTACAATAGCTAGTTATGAGGTAGCTCAACTCATAGCGCGCCACGGGAAAGCTTTCTCAGACGGTGACTTCGTTAAACAGTGCCTCATTAAAGTCGCTGGAATAATGTGCCCGGAAAAGATGCGGGAATTCAACAACGTGAGCATGTCCAGAAACACAATTGTGCGGCGAATCGAAGACTTGTCAGCTAACATACAAAATCAAGTGTCACATAAAGCTTGTGCTTTTGATTTTTACTCGATTGCATGTGATGAAAGCACAGATGCCACAGACACCGCACAACTGTTAATTTTTTTGCGGGGAGTTGACGATAACTTTTGCATTACGGAGGAGCTGCTTGATCTTCGGAGTCTAAAGGGCACAACAACGGGTAAGGACATTTTTGAAGCCGTGTCAGGTGCAATTAACAAGATGCAACTTAAATGGGACAAGCTGTGTGGAGTTGCAACGGACGGGGCTCCCGCTATGACAGGCGAGCGCAAAGGAATGGCATCTATGGTGTGCGCCAAGGTGTGAGAGAGTGGAGGCGAGGCTGTAAAATTGCACTGTATCATCCACTAAGAAGCTCTCTGTGCCAAGACAGTCCAGCTTGGCGATGTGATGACCACAGTTGTGAAAACTGTCAACATAATTCGAGCACGAGGGCTCTACCACAGAGAATTTCAAGCTTTCCTATCTGATGTCGATGCTGAATACGGGGACGTACTCTATCATTGTGATGTGCGCTGGCTTAGTCGCGGCTCCGTGCTGAAGCGGTTTTATTCCCTGAGATCAGAAATTGACCAGTTTTTGAAAGAGAAGGACCGACCTCTTCATGAACTGAGTGATCCTCTATGGTTGGCAGACCTGGCCTTTCTAGTTGATCTTACTGGTCATCTTAACTCACTGAACAAGAGCCTACAAGGCAAAGACCAGCTTGTACCACAACTTTATGCACACATGAAAGCATTCTGTGCGAAGCTTCGTCTTTTTGAGACACAACTACGCAACTTCAACCTTGCGCACTTCCCTACGCTGTCCGAAATCAAATGTGCTCATCCAAAGGCCGACCTCTCTGCTAAAAAGGGGAAATATGTGTCTGTGATCACAACTCTTATGACAGAATTCAATCAGCGCTTCCAAGATTTTTCTGTCATTGAGAAAGAAATCAAGCTGTTCTCAACTCCCTTCCTGATGGATGCAGAAGAAGTGGAAGAGAGTCTGCAATTAGAACTCATCGAAATGCAGTGTGATGATTCTCTGAAGAATCAATATCAGCTCCTCTCCCTACCCGACTTCTACCAGAGCTTGGAAAAGGCCAAGTTTCCTCTGATGCGACGCCACGCAAAAAGAATGACGAGTCTGTTTGGCACAACATACATATGCGAGCAAACATTTTCTCTGTTAACTCTGAACAAAAGCAGATTGAGAACCAAAATGACCGACAGCCATCTCTGTGATGTCCTTCGCATCTCAACCACCAAACTTACTCCTGACCTGCCAGCCATCCTTCAGTCCAGAGCGCAGCATCACTGCTCCCATTAAGTGCAACGCTGTTCCCATTGTAGGTGAGTTAAAATATATTACACAGTATTCATGTGTTCAAAAGCCCAATTACTTAATAAATTCAGTCAATTAAAGTTGATAACATTTTTCTAAAAAACGTTAGCTGATGTGTTAACAACCGCAATAAATTATTTGCATAATTAGGTTAAATAAAGCCTACCCTTTCCCTTGTCCTGTTATTTTTCCCTCTTTATACAGGGCTGTGAAGGGGGTCCCCATCCTGACAAAGAAGCAATCTGAGGCTGCAGTTTTGAGAATGAGCTGCCAACCCTTTTTGTAAAAAAAATTAAAACCCATACATAGAAAGATGTGATGTATAAAGTTTTTTCTTTAAGTATAATAAATTATCAAGAATAATTTACCTACATTTGATTGATTTTATTTGAAAATAGATAAATGAATACCCATACATAGAAAGATGTGATGTATAAAGTTTTTTCTTTAAGTATAATAAATTATCAAGAATGATTTACCTACATTTGATTGATTGATTTTTATTACTGTTAATACACTAGAGGTGAGGCGATATACCTTAACTTTAGTGAGTGGCCCAACCTTTCGCATATTTTTCTGTATGTGGCCCTCAGTGAAAAAAGTTTGGACACCCCTGCTCTAAATGATACAGACCACGGACAGAAAACGGGGAAGCCAAGGACAGGACAAGAAACCCCCTAATGGTACAAGACCTTCATTACACAAGATAAGGCAGTAGGATACAAAGGTTTACAAAACTATCCACCCCGTACTGTTCTCTTTTCTTCTTTTCACTTCTCTTCTGCCACACCCTCCGGAAGATCTTGATGATAATGATGTTTCAGATTTACACCAGAGTGCCTCATCCTAAAGCCTTTGAGGTGTCTCTGCTGAGTAGCAGTCTTTAAAACATCATTTCCATTTCCATAACCACTTCAAATGTAAATTCAAAAAGCTTCCTGCCTCAGCTTACACATTTCTTCTCTATCAAAACCTCCGTTTTCAAAAGCGCTTTCATGGCAGTACATTTTCATTCTAGTGACAACATCACATTTTTTATCTCAGCATGAAAGTATTTTTCTTGTGTTTTTATCATCTTTCATAAAATATTTGTATACTTATTTGGTAAATGTCTTATTCAGTGAAGTCATCCATTTCCCCAAACTACCTCAAAGTTAAATGGTTTGGAAACAAACAAATCATTAAGTTATATCAGCAAGAGGCATATTAGAACTTTGAAATAGGATGATCTGTTGGTACAATTTTGCTCAAATGTCCTCACATAACTACAAATAGCCATGCATTAACAGGCCTGAATCACATATTTCTGGGACTGATGCATTCACAGTGTAAAAAAAGTTGCAACTCCACCTCATCCTTCAGCCATTATTAATTGCAACTGTTTGTTTTTGTGTAATAAACAGAAGAGTGAGGTATGCCAAGACAAAGTTCGAAAGTGATCCATGGTAATGTGACAATGTTTCCTCAGGTGAATGTGTCATATATTACACCTGACACTGGTGTGATTGATTACCAAGCCTTCAGGGTATAATATATTATAGAATGCACACAGAGGCATACAAACACACACAGTCATAAGAAAACCAACTCACACACATCCTCGTCTTAGTGAATTTGTGGGGTACACGATCAAGAACATCCCATTTGGGGACCACCCTTTCTGAAGGTTGTACAGGACTAAAACTAAAACAAAAACAGGCTAGAACCTTAAACTTAAGCTTACTAGGTCAGCCTTTAGCTGCCAGTCAAGTAGAGTGTCTACTAGTGCTCACATGACCTCAGGAGACCTTACGGCACCCCCATTTAGGTCCTATCCACATAGGATCTCTTTCTGAGTTGCAGAATATTTTTTCAAGTAGAGACGTTGTCTCATCTCGGCTGCCATGATACAAAGCACTGTACCCAGTGTCATTTTTCTGAGCACATTAGAGTTGTTATACAGTCTCTCAGAGAACTTTTAACTGAAAACATTTTTTTTTTTTAGAAAGACACTGACGTCTCTGTTGAAAATGGAGGATAAGCTTTTATTTGGCCATGTCTAGGACAGAAATAATCATAACAAAGGAAAAAAAAGCACATTTGTTGCAGCAGATCGGCCTAGCGTGACCTGGATGATGCTGCCAGTGAGTTTTGTACTTTTTCCGGCGTACATAGATCTCCTCGCTCTATGGCTGTCAGACAGAACAGTGAAGCTCATTGATACAGAGTTTGAGAGCAAACATTTTCCAGTTAAATTACAATGTTATACAAATATCCAGTAGGGGTAAAACTACTCTTTTGTTTTACAAAAGCATTGCTATGTCGTCAAGATATAGGTGTAAAAAAAAAGAAAAAAGCACTGGGAGTGATTTTCAATGAAACCCTGGAAGGAGATTTCCTAGTGCCCTGCAACAGCTTCCTGCAAGACAAAATGGACCAAAAGGCCTTTCTTGTCTGCCCTTATAATCTGAGGGATGCCACTAGAAACATTTCTTCCCCATGGCCTTTGGAACTCAAACTATCACAGTGGAAATACTAGACCCTATCAGACTCCATCGGTAAAGTTTGGAGAAGGTCATAAACCAAACAAAACTGATATTTGATGCATTGGCTTTGCCTGTTTGATCTCTGACCATGTAATGGTAAATGGATTGCACTTATATAACGCTTTATTAGGTCTTTTAAACCCTCAAAGCACTTTACACACTACGAGCCATTTAACTATTCACATCTCATTCATGCAGAGCAGAACCACTTGCTCTAGGGAAGCTAACATTCATACACATGCAAACGGGAGCAACTCAGGGTTAAGTACTTTGCATAAGTTACTGCATCGACATGTTGACTGGGATCGAACACACGACCTTCTGGTTGAAAGATGACGCAGCTACAGTCGCCCCAAGTAATCTTGGGCTTGATGGCTTGCTCTCATCAGGTCAATGCTCCCCACTGCCACATTTTGTGTGCACTTAATTCCTACCAACCTTCGCTAACCTCTTCTTGGAAGATGTGATAATGAATCTTTCCTTGGTTCTCTCAGGGCATACAGGAACTCTACTCTCTGCACATTTGGCCAAAATCATAACTCAGCCTATTTGAACACTTCCTGTGCCCTCCAATTCTTGACCTATAAATGCAATAGAGAAATACAGTACTTAAGATTGAAAAACAATTTCTCATGGGCTTTAATGTGGATTGGGTTTAAAAGTAGGGGATGTGGTGTTTGCTGTCGCAGCAGACATATATATAAATCCTCAACCACAAGGGAATTATTCTTCTACAAAAACACCAGGAATTTAATTGGCTTCATCTAATTAGAAACTGTTTTTTCCATTGCGTCTACAATTATTGCAGCCTTCATTACAACTGGAAACACAAAGTTTCAATACATACTTGGCTCTGTTGGTACAGTGCTGCAATTTTTTCTCCCAAGACTGTAGCTCTAAGCATTTGTTGAATGTAACGTTTTAACATTGTACTAAAATGTATGCAATAGGGGCTATGATAGCTTATATTACATTCAGATGGGAATGAAGACACTCCAGGGGACAAATAATTATTACTGGAATTAGGAACATTTCAAATAGCAAGCCCTTCTCTGTCAGAGTTAATCAGATGCCTTGAAGTGAAACAAATATTAAGTATTACATCATTAAATATTGAAAATGTGATTTTCAACTGCCAGCCTTCAGGTGAAAGAAAATACAGCGGTTGTTTACTTCAAGTCAATTTATTGTTTTTGCTGTAGGGGAAAGCAGGCTGTCATGCTGTGCAGTACAATTACAGAAGCTAGCTTGAGGGAGAAGTAAATTACAAAGTAATTGGACAGATGATACAGCATGGCTATTGGCTTCATATCAATGTCACAGGTGGTTGATAAATAACCTGGTGAGCTAAAATTGTTGTGTGCTGGGGTCATGTTGAAATTACGTATGACAAATGATCAGACATCTTGCTAGACGAGGGGAATTACAACTTATTTCCACAAGGAAAGGTATGTATCAGTGTGGCATGAGTGTAAGTCAGTACAAACGTGTATGAGTGCGTGTGTGACAATCCAATTTGAGTCTAAGCTGTGAAAGTTATCCTGTTGAGTTGAAATCATGCTTGTGGAGTAAATGATTGCATGTATCAAGATTTTACATAAAAGAGGCCCTGTTATGCTTTTTTTTTTGGGGGGGGGGGGTTCCCTTTCCTGTAGTGTGTTAAGTAGGTTGTTGGTGCAAGTAAATGGTCTGCTAAGGGAGTTTCTCTTCCACACAGACCTCCCCCATCGGCCGGAAACGCCTCCATTGGTTTTCTGTGTGACATCACTATTTAACACTTGTGTTGGCTAGCGCTCCAACTCATTGTATGGGGCGGGACATCTCTAACGGAGCTTACACACGGCGGTGTGCGTTGAAGCTTTAACGCTTCTGCCCATTCACTTTGAATGGGGTGACGTCACACTTCGCCGAACTGCATAGTGGCACAATGGCGTTGCTCACTTCAAAAGTAGAGCAATGTTCTACTTTTGAAGCTTCGACGGAAGCGTCAGCCAATCGACTCATATGCCAGTACAAGCTCTAGCCAATCAAACCGTGTGCTTGTGTGTCCGGGGTGGGAGATTCATGTGATTGGTTGTTAGTCGATCGTCAGATACGCCCGCCGGCAAGCTTCAACGGAAGCCGCCGTGTGTAAGCTCCGTAAGCGGTTGAACAATCACAACTTAGCCAGTTAACCAATCAGAGCATACGGGGCTCTGGTTTTTAGACAGAGGGTGAAAAAAGGTGCTGCAGCACAAACAGTATGAGAAGAATAAATACCTTTTTGAACACTAAAGCATGGAAACATAATAAGATAAGATAAGATAAGATAGAGCTTTATTGTCTCCCTTAGGAGAAATTTGTCATGGGCATCGAGGTAATACACATAAAACATTCAGGTCAATCAGTCATAGATACAGAACAGAGACCACATATACAATTATGAACCTGACAGTTAGCATAATCGGTCCTCTTTGAAAATAGACTTATTACTGATACATTTAAACATTGTACCAACAATATATAACAAAGCACTTCTCTGTGGTATGGGGTACGGAGCTTTAGCATATTGAGATAGAACAATGAAAGTCACTAATGAAAGGCAGGTTTTCAATCAAATAAAATGAAACTTCTATATAATCACACTTAGATTAGGGTGCTGGTTAAAATGTTTTACATGTATCTAGTAAAAGTAACCGAATACTTTTTTAAAGTAACCCTCCGAACCCTGGTTTTTGCATCTTTTCTGGGTCCCCCATGCAATTGTAATTTCATTACTGCAGTGTTGAATTTTACGAGACACCTTTTCCCCCAAGTCCCCTGGCTCATTTTCCTTTATAGACCAAATCTGGAAGGACAATACAGGGCCTCAAGCTGGCGCCCACAGAGTCCCCCCCAGGGTAAACTTCATTTCTAACTGAGCGAATGATAAGTGGGCAAACTGAGACCATTGAGTGATATAGGCAGGAATAGTGCAAGCTGTTCATTTTCATACCTGTCCTATTCACAAGTATGTTACAGCTGTCAAAAAAAGTGGTATGTAGAAGGAACATCCCACAAAACGCAACATGGGATTACTTCCGTAATGCAAAACAAATTATCTGCTACAACAAACAGAAATGTTGAAAGAATAAGCAGGTTATTTCTGTGTCAAAGTTCATGCCACTATCTGAAGATAAAAATGAATAAATGTTTTAACTTAAATGCATTACCTATGCCACAAGTACTGGCTAGCTTAACCATGGAATCAACAGTGTTTAGCTTCTTCTTCTTCCTCTTTCGTGTAACGTCAGAGGTCCAACTCGGTGTTGTGTAGCCATGCCCGCATCTCTGGTCCTACGTCGAAGAGGCTGGCTTCCGAGGGTGTTTAGCTGTGCTTAAAAGTGTAGTTTTTGATCTTGGAGATGGTTTAAATATGCTAAAATCACTTTTTTAAATGTATTATAACAATCAATGTATTATGTATTATTTGTATTAATAAGAGAGAAACTCCCTCTGGAGGGAACTTAAGGGATTTTAACCTTTGTAGACCATTTAGATGTACAAAAACCTTTATCACACACTACAGGGAAGGGAAACACCAAGAAGCATAATAGGGCCTCTTTGAAAAGGCAGTGATGCACACACAGTATCTTATTTCCTGCAACTTCTATGTTTTGCCTCACTCTCACTGCTCTTCAGGCTTTGTGTTATGACTGCAACAGGCTGTTGTTTTCCGGGAAAAGGCTTCAAAAAGCTCCAACCAAAAGCATGCCCAGGGCTCTTTTATGTGACTCAATTGTGACAATATCTATCCGGATTGCTCAAATTACTGGGAGTCAAACTTTTGGAAGCCATGCTGCCTTTCTTCATAATTTATTTCACAAAAGCACTGCTTATCCCTTAATTTCCTATTTGGCAGTTGAATAAGCTGTACTTTGTTCTGAAGATAAGAATGTTGTCAACCCCAGCCTTTTTCATTTAACTTTTAATTTGATAAATGTGTAATTCGCAAAACAGATGTTGAATAAAACCCAGCTCCATCTTGGTTTGTTCATCTCTGTTTTAAACTGGTCCATCTTCTCTGCATTTTGATCCCCCTGTCCTTGTCTTTAACATTGTCACCGTTTTTCTATCCAATCGTCCTCATAGTCTAAATATATTTCATAATTAGTCACAGCTCTCTTTTCTCAAGCCTTCACATCAGCACCTTGTACCTGAACTTTGGCCAGCACTGTCTCTTACTAATCCTTGTCATTTCTTATAAAAGATGTGGGCGTGGCTGTGGCTCTTTCCTCTTTGTTTCTCTACTGTCACCTGCTGCTGTGACTGAGAGAACGTGAAGGGCAGCAGATCTCTAACAGAGTGTCACTCAAGTATCTCGCCTTAGTGGGTCATGTCACTGTAACAAGAGCTCAAACACATTCAGGGATGAATACATGTGTGTAGATCACTGTGGAATTGACATTTTACGGTTTATTTAAGAGCTAAGTTTATTTTCCATCTATTTGTTGGATTTGAGACAGGGGCTGCAATCTGTTACAATTAGTAAATGTATCGATTTATTCAGCCATGCTGAAGGAATGTGGATCTAGGGATGGCAATACCGGTATTGGGTGTTTTTTTTGCTTTTATACCATTTCATGTTCATATTGTTTGTCTCTACTGTGACATGTCTCCATGCTTTAAAGTTCAAAAAGCTCTTTATTTTTCTCATACTGCCTGTGCTGCAGCACCTCTTTTCACCCTCTGCCTGAAACCAGAGCCTAGTCTGCTCTCATTGGTTAGCTGGCCGGCTCTTTTGCGATTGGTCAACCTTTTAGAAATGTTTCAGAAATGTCCATCCATTAGCCTATCACTTTCAATGTATTGTAGCTCTAGTCCAATAGAAGCGCAAGTGTTACATACTGATGTCATCATGTTACCGAGGCCTTTCCAGCAGGGGTGGGGATTTAGCCTCTGTAGACCATTTACATGCGCAAAACCCTATACCGGACTTCAGGAAAGGGAAAACCTCAAAAAGCATAATATGGCCTCACTGTGCCCACACATCGAGCAAATAAAGAGAGCTGCTGCAGCTTTCTGGAGCTCATTATGCAGAGCCTGATGAGGCACTGGGAGCACCTGGGAGAGGCAGCACCTGGAGGGAGACAATCAGTGAGAGGGAGAGAAAGCTCAATTCCAACCAAGCAAGTACAGGAGGGAGTGGAAGAAGTGTACAAAGCAGAAAGCACAGAGGGAATGATTGTAGAGTAAATGTGTGTCACCTCTCTTCTTACCCTTGCTATTTTCCTCTGCTACTTTTTAACATCTCTTTTCGTAGATTTTACTTCTATCCTTTTGTGCAGTCTTGTCGTTTCCCCCTTTTGACCCTCTTGCCTTCCTTGTTCTTGTTCTATGTCTGTTTTTCATGGTTTTTTCTTACCCGATGCTTTCCTCATCTTTTCTTTTGTAGCTTTTTCAGGCATATTACTTTCCTTGTTCCGCCCTCTTCTATCCACCTCACTTTGTTTGTTTCTTTTCTTCTCCTCCTCCATAATTATATCCTCCTTTTCTCTTGCCTTCTCTGACTCCACCCACCCTTTCCTTCTGATCCGCTATTTTTCTCGAAAATGTACATCCGTAAATCACAGTCATTTAGTGCCTTTACGATAATTACCATAAACAAACAAGACCATTACGGTAAGATTTGCATCTCTTACCGGCCTCCACAAAACATTTTGTGTGATGTGATGCCGGTGGAGGGGCTGTTATACAATGTGCCTGAATGAAAAGGATGCTTTTCTTGTAGCCTAAATTGAACCAAAGCGTGAATAGCTTCAGGTAATAGCAGATGTTAGAGAGAGTGATGGAGAAAATTACCTTCAAGACGTTTATCCTTTCAATATCTTCCCAATGGGAAACATGTAATTACTGGTTTCCTTTCATTTGAGCTTCTGAGGTTGTAAAGCATGAACACAAAGGGTAAAGTATTATTTGAGTTCACATTGGAAAAAATGATTATAAGTAGCCTATACTTCAGAAAGTAAAGGGAAGCTACACCACTTTCCTCCAACCCGCCCACCTGGCTGCCTTTGGACATTGTGAAGAACTGATGTCGGATTTTTAGACCTGTTTTATTGGAGCGATTTTATTTGACACTGCATTTTATTGGAATAAATAAATATTGGACTTCTTTTGACAATATTGATTAACTTATTATTGAATCTTGTTTTCCCCCCCTTTTTTTTATTAGCAAAACAGCTTTATTTGTTCAAAGCCATGCATATAAAGTTTGCATTGCTATGGTAAATTAAACGCATTCAATCGATGATGCAAAAAACTAAGTAAGACACTTTATGCTGCATTACTGAACTACTGACTATGTTTGTATTGGACCTTGGCCATTTGCCCAGGCTGGCTTTAGAATATTTATTTGAAAACCAGGAAGCATTCATTCATATTTAACTATATAAATGATGACCTCATCAAAAATGAGTATGATGAAGTCTTCCTTTACACATTCACACATACATACAGAGGCAGCGGCGGCCATGCAAGGTACAACCTCACGGACACTTACATTCAAACATGAGAAAAGACACCGTTGGCCACAGCCACTGTTCTTTGTATATCACCCCTCAAGTAACAAACAGACGCGATCCAGATCTATATTGACTCAATCAGCTACCTTAACCTCCTTTGTTCGTATTTTTTGCAGTGAAAAACAGCCATTTATATGGTTAACTCCTCTGCTAGCTTGTGCCGCTACATACATCTGTAATCTGAGTGTGTGTGCGTTCAAAGGTCAGTGGGAACTTGGTAATAGTCCAAATCATTTGAACTCTCTGCAATTGGACAATTTCGAGTGGTCCGTGACCCCGAGGGTAGCACTTTGCTTCGTCGCTATCAGAAACAATGCGCGATGTGTTTTGGAAGTAATGGTCTTTGTTTACATTAGCAAGCATCACTAACACTCAGAGCTAACCTGTTCTGGAGAGAGTATGTGTAAAAAAGCAGGAAACAAAAAAAGGAACTCACCTTGTGGTAAACCCGCAAGAGAAAAAACATTTGAGCTCCATACTGTTTCAGAAATAATCCTTGATGTGGTTTGGAACATACGGCATGACTAGAATGGTTGATCTGTTTGGTATTTTGAGCAAAAAACATGTTTTTTATATATCTGAGACCTATAATATGGGCCTAAAAATAGTATAATAGGAGACCTTTAGAGAAAAAACACAAGAAATAAATGCATTTTTGAAAATACAGTTATTGCTCCCAATTTGTGACACATTTTCCATAGCTTGGCTAACGTCCTCATTCATGACTTGCATGTTGTCGTGTCTCTGAAATTGGGGCAAAGATCCTTAGGTACTTGTGCCTCTGTTCCCTATGGTTTTATATCCATAAACATGTCTCATTGTGTGCACCTGTGTGTTTGTAAGAAGATGGAGTGAGGGGTGAGGCCAGAGAGGCCGCTGAGCCCCGGGCTGCTAGGAAGAGAAGGATGGGCACTGACTTATAAACTTGTTTTCATCCGCACACACACACACACACACACACACACACACACACACACACACACACACACACACACACACACACACACACACACACACACACACACACACACACACACACACACACACACACACACACACACACACACACACACACACACACACACACACACACACACACACACACACACACACACACACACACACACACACACACACACACACACACAAACACACACAATTGTTTTCTTCACTTCACCCCAGGGAAGATGGGAGGCTTTCAAGGCGACTGTGGAGCAGAAAACACTTTTTTTTTACTGGGCATATCCCAACCTGAAGCTCTTTTGTGTGCATGCGTGTATTTTTGGATTAGTGTGTGTTAGTGCTTGAAAAAGAAACAAACAAAAAGACGGAGGAAACTCAATAAAGGCTTTTATTAAACAAGAAAGGGCACATATGGACATTCCAATTCCGTTCTAATCAACTGCAGCGCCACACCACATGCATCATTTTTCTTTTGGCTAAATAATAACATCCAATGCATTGTGATAGATAATGTGTTGTGCAGTTTATAAAGTGGCCAAAAACAAAAGTCTCTTAAGCCTTTGAAAAGTGGAACACACTTGGCCGTCCTTGGATGAGAGTACTCACCCTCAGTCATGTCAATTTGTCGTTTTTGGCATTTTTCCTGTCAATGTTGTTTTTATTTCTCTTTATTGTCATCCATTTAGTGACAAATTGCTTCATGTCGCTCTCTTTCTCCCTGTCTATTTCTCTTCGCAGGGAGATGAAGTACTGACTGTCATTAAAACTAAGGCCCAGTGGCCGGCATGGCAGCCGCTCAACCTGTAAGTATCACTGTCAGTTTCACAAAATGTAAAGAGTACTCTCATAAGAGATATAATTGAACATTTAAAGGGGCTTTTCTTTTCCTATACTGTGTTGTATACGTTTTTGGATTATTGTGCATGTAAATGGTCTGCAAAGGCCAAAATCCCAAAGTTCACTCCAGAGGGAGTTTTTGTCGCCCACTCTCCCTCTGCCCGGGAACGTCTCCATTGGACTCCTTTGTTCACTTCCTTGACCAAATTAGGACGGCCAAATCACTATGTGACACTCGAGCCTCTATTGACTAGTGCTCCAACACATTGTACGTGAGACATCTGTAAGTGGTTGACCAATTACAATACAGCCAGCCAGCTAACCAATCAGAGCAGACTGAGCTCTGGTTTCAGACAGAGGGTGAAAAGAGATGCTGCGGCACAGGCAGTATGAGAAAGATAAAGAGCTTTTATAACATTAAAGCATTTAAACATGTCAGAGTAGAGACACAAAATACAAAAATGTACCTGGAAATTAGATATGTCCTCTTCTCCTATGTTGATTCATATCACTCCAGCCAGGCAGTTAACCAGCTGGGGGCCAATGTTATTAGCTGATGGGTTGTCCTATTTGTCAATCACTATGTACCCACAGTACACTGCACATTTTTCTGTGCATTGTTGAATCCATAAATTCCCTGATGAGGTAATGTATGTAGTGTCGCAAATTACTTTGTGAGTTTAACAGGATGCACTTACGAAAACTGGACCCAGTTGAAAAAACTGCAGGAATCATTGATCTGACTGCCTATTTTCCTGAAAGAGATTGAAAAATATCCCATTGGAGCTGAATGTTAGGGATATGGAAGGCAGTTGGAACCAAGCGCAAAGAAAGAAGTTAGAAGTTACAAATACTGGTCGACAAGAGACAAAAGACAAAAAATGAGAACTAGTATAACTTAATTTAGAAAAAAAATGGGATGTCAAGAGTGAAAAACACAGCAAATCCACAGGAACTAAGGAACGATTAATCCAGGGAACATAAACAGGACTTTTTAACAGGAAAGATTAACAGCTACATCGACTTCAAACTGACAGAGAGCACTGGGAAAAATGTAAACGCACAGAACTAATCGCAGCAACAAGATCCAGCTGGAGAGAGCAGGCAGAAACACATGGTGGAACATTTCATAGCGGGGCAAACAATCACAAAAAGGCAAGAAAACTAGTGAAATCATGACCAGACATTTCACAAGAGAGTGGTTTTACAAATGAAAACAGGAAAAAAAATTAGAAAAACAAATATCATGACACAGAAGCCCTACTTTGTCCCACTGCCTATTTTTACCCATTGCTCCCAAAATACACACTTCAACTGAAACTAACGGATAAACATAGCTCATTATCATGCAGAGTGATGTCATTGGACCTCCCCAAATGTTTAAGAAAAAAAAAATGCCATCTGGGTTATTCTGCATGGAATTACCCAAATGCTATTTAGAATGTGAATTTCGGAACCGATAGACCACTGGAAGATTGGCCATTTGTTTTGTGGAGTAACGGCTGTTGGACAAAAGAGCTTTTGGTCCGAAGATACATTTTCCTATTTTATTTTATTTTTAAATTGGCATGGCACGAAAACATTGGTTCTCTCTGTTCTGCTGACAGTTTTAAAGGTTAAGATATTTAAAATAGCTAATGGTTACATAACTAGCATTGTGTGTGGTTGTAGAGAGTGTAAAAATATATCCTTCATTGACTTACATACAGTATATAGGCTATGAGCTCCAGTCATTAACGCACCTCAGAATTTGAAAGCCTGTCAGTTATGGGCTGTCATATACGCTGATTCCAAAAATATGCACTGATATTTGTTGCTTCTGCACAATCATTGTAGCAAGAGTTTGCCCTTTGACATTAAATCAGTTCTCTCTGACAAATTGCAGTTATTACATTTTACATTAAGTTGACCATGAGCATGTCGTTCACACCGGAGCTCTTGATGGATGTATCAATCGTTTATTCATCATATTTTCAGCAGCATTATTTTATAGTTTGTTTCGGCTGGATGGAAAACTTCCAATTCTGTGTGTTCACTTGAAGAATAACATGCTTCTCTGTAAGGTTAAAACCTTGTTATAACTTTGGATTTATGAAAGTTTTGGTCTGATGGACAAGCTGAAAACAAAGCTGATTTTCTCTCTTCATGAGAGGTTGATAAATGACAAAACAATATATCATTGTTTCTGTTGAGATTCTTGCCAAGCTTTCCTTCAGGCGTAGATTATTAAATTTTTAAAGCATAAAGTAATCTACTGGGTTTGAAGTAAACAAAGCTATTAAGAATGCTTGGTCAGTGATTTAAAAACATATTGTTAAAATACTGCATCTTCATCATTTAGGACGTGCTGCATCAGCGGAAACAATACAAAACACATATAGTTTTTTTTTATACAGAAATCTTTAATCTTCATCACATTATATCACACAGCCTCAAATTATTTTATTGTAATGTATGGATTTTCTCTTGCATCCTGTGAGCTCATTTGATACGTTTGTAATTGCTCTTGAACTAATTCCAATTGAAGCCCAAAGCACTGCAGGAACACACACACACACACACGCACACACACACACACACACACACACACACACACACACACACACACACACACACACACACACACACACACACACACACACACACACACACACACACACACACACACACACACACACACACACACACAGACAGACAGACAGACAGACAGACAGACAGACAGACAGACAGACAGACAGACAGACAGACAGACAGACAGACAGACAGACAGACAGACAGACAGACAGACAGACAGACAGACAGACAGACAGACAGACAGACAGAGACACACACACACACACACACACACACAAACTAATGTTCTGTATCTTTCACCAAACATCTGCTTAATTATCCCTTCTAGCGCTGTCTATCATTTCCGATATATTGTGCCACTATTATTTTTACTAATGAGAACATTCAAACACATGTACACATAATCACGCGACTATGATTATAAAATCTAAGCTTATTTGTTCCCAATTTGCAAGTTGTCAAGTTTTTCCAAAAGCAGTTTTCAAGTATGTTTTTGTTTAGACATGATTGTTAAGATACCAAAGACTGTTTTTCATAAAGAACCTGTTAAGACTGTTTTTATTATGAATTAATTAATTAAAATCTTGACATAAGAGCTCGACTTTCTGCAAGTAATTAAAAAAAATAGTAACAGCAAATTATTGTGGGAAAAGTTATAGAAAATGATATAACATTTAATTTGATTATTGAGATATTCCCTTTGTTTGTTTCATTTCTTTCTCTTTTCTTATATTTACCCCCCTCAATCACCAGGCGAGCAGCTCCATCTGCAGAGTTTTCTGTGGACCGGACCCGTCACCTCATGTCCTTCCTCACCATGCTGGGGCCCAGCCCAGATTGGAATGTGGGGCTGTCCGGAGAGGACCTCTGCACCAAGGACTGTGGCTGGGTCCAGAGGCTGGAGACAGTCCTCATCCCCTGGGATGCAGGCACTGACAACGGTGTCACATATGAGGTAATCTATCCTAATTTCACTGTTGGCAGCTGTAGAAACCATGGAGGTATACCATCCAGTAGAGACTTATAGTTGCATCACAGACTATAAAAGCTGTTGTCATTACAAAGGACCACTAGAGAATTGTCTGTAATGAAATAATGATGAAAGAGGGGTTTTCCGGTGGCCAAAGGCACTAAGACATGAAGACACAAGAAAAAGGGAATTAATAATGCTAACCAAAAAAGTATTTAAGTCAAATACTGACATAAGTCAGTAATGATACATGTTGTCTTATGGATTATAACCAAATCAGTAATGTTAGCTTAAAAATGTAAGCCGATAACACCAACTTTGTAAGCTCGCTAACTACTGACCGTTGTTATTTTGTTTTCTAAAATAACTTATAAAAGCTATATTAATGTACCTAATGTATCATCTCTAGCTAACTAATGCTAGCTAACTAACATAAGCTAAAGTTGGAGGTTTGTAGAGGATAAAAATGGGCTAGCTGATCAAATACTGTAACTAGCTTAAAAACTCTGCTCAGTTGGCTATAGAGTGATGCAGGAATTTGTCCTAAAACCCAGAGTTACATTAACCTTTTACCGCTTTTGGTTTCCTTCATCTCAAGATCAAAACATTTTTGAACATGTTTTTGGTTAGACGCCTGAAATGTTTTTTTAACACAAGCTAAAGAGGTTTTCACATTTTTTTCTACAGTATCAAATACGATGATAAGTACCACACTCATGAATGTCTCGAGCTTCTATGTGTCATGGCAACAGTGGAGTCCAGCTTAAGCTAAGCGTTTTTTGGCAGGCAGCCATGCAACTTTGATTTAGTTCCTTTATAGCCCAATGCAAGCTTTTTGCTACTGCCAACCTTAACGTTTAACAAAACGTGTAGTATCACATTCCAATATTTCAACATAACAATCACATTGCTTTTTGAGAGAGAGAGAGAACTTTCATCAAACACTTGACTTCCAGCTGGCAGTTAGCCCACTGTGCCACACTTCTTCTTCTTTAGCTCTCCACATCCTTGAATTGAAAACAGCTCATCCATCTTCATTATTTAAAAAATACAGCAATGTATTTATAGTTTACAACATCATGAATAAGCAAGGAGCATATCCTGCTGGAAGGAGGTGATAAATCCCTTTCAAATCCTAACATAAAACCGAAACTTTTTAAATTGCGAGTTCTGGTGCTTTCAAACAATGCATTTTACTATTTCTTGCCTGTTTACAAGGTAAGGTAAGGGCCTTTACTTGGTTTCCTTAGCTCTCAGAAACATACTGGCGCTCACTTTTTTGAATGGTGTCCAGTATATGTATGTGTATTCTAAATTTGAAGATGTTGTGATCATAGATATTATAATTAGAGTAGTAGGGTTAGGGTTAGGGTCATGGTACTAAACATAGACAAAGGAAACAGATTATACAGCAGAATTTATTTTCGCACTAGATTAAGGTACATTTGCCATTGTTCAGTCTTTGTATAAAATGTAGAGTATCACAATTATGTAACTGTTCAACACTTAGACAAAGTGTTTATTTGGACCTGGAAGGCCTTTTAAACTGTGGTATCCAACTTAATAATGTCTTATTCTGGGGAGTGTTTCCTTAAAAACACAATTATTTTCGAATGTACCATCAGATAATCCATGCATCCTACTGAACAGAAGACATTAAATCACTGCCACCTACGGACAGAGACATGGAAGTACACGTCTTCTAGAATCTAGACAATATGCTTGTTCAAATTTGCAGTTTATGAAAAGCAAAGACTTCAAAGCTTCTTTCTGTTTGCAGAAATTAGGAGTACATTTGCAGTGTGTAATTATCTCAAACAATAGATTAATGTCTTCTGTTTGGTCTTCTACCGCACAAAATCTTGAAACCAAAAAGTAAGACAAGATAAAACTTGTGTTCACTACAAAGAGAATCATCAACACTGTTGTCACAGCGCTGTACGGGAAGATGTTACTTCATATCTGCTCTGATACTTTCCTTGTAGATGTCATCCTTTTGTCTTATTCATTACTCCTGAATCTATTCAATCCAAAGTTGGTGTGAAACTTGAAACAGCACAGCGAGTGAAACTGTGGGAACAAAGAGAATGATTGACATTTGTCACATGTTTTTATCTTTTCTCTCTGTAGAATTTTTTTTAAGCTCTAAGAAAGCACACATGCTACCAAACACCTGAGAAACGTAATGGATCTTGTGTTAAAGGCATGATATTGTTTTAGTGTGTTATTACTTTTAATTATTTCTAGTTACATGCGTTTCTTTCTTAAAACAAATCATGTTCTCTTTCTACAAGGCTCTTTTACAGATATGCTGGTATTATATGCAGATATAAGATTAGTATTCTTGTCCCACAAAGAATTACCATGTCCTGAATTTCTGCTGTTTAACTTGAATTACTCTTTTCATTGCTCAGCGGAAGACTCGGTCATATACGCCTGAGGCAAAGCATTCTCTCAGTATACAAGAGCAGATGTTTTCCTATAGAACATCAACCATTTCCACACCAAGTGCACAATGCTAATGTGGGAGGGTGGAAATAGTTCCCCTTCAAATCATGATCTAATCTTCCCCAGTAGCATCTAATTTTCACACGTCCATTTCCCCCCGATTGTCAAAGAGACGTCAGAGTAGATTCACCTTTAGTTTCACATTGACTTTGGGTTTAATGAACTGTAAGAGTCTTATACGACAACTCTGTTACAAAGCAGTTTTTACACATCATGCAGACATGAACCAACAATAGCATTCTTTTGGGTCATGATTGAGTCAACTAATGTAATATAGGCCCAGTATTTAGTATTTTCTTTGGCTTTGTTTTGGTCTCCAGTGGGACAAATCTTTATCTCTGAGCTAAATGCTCCGCTCACTTAATTGGACTGTGTTTGGGTGCTTGGTATGAATCATAAAGTTAGTTTATAGAGCTTGTTTGCCAAAAACATCTGCGCAGATTTGTCATAAAACAGAGCAATAAGACTTAACCAAAACTGTTACATCAAAACAATGAGTTGAAAAGCACAGAAATGCTCTGTAGAGTTGAGGAGTACAAAAGAGTTGGTCACTACATGCAAACATTTTTCCATGACCCATAATCATTTGATCCATAGTGTGAAGGACCAGGGTACGCAAAAATCAGGAATGCAGGTTGAGGTGCAAAAATAAGGATTTTATTTACCCAATATATGTACAATCTTAAGATGGGTAATAAGATCAATTTGGTTTAAACAAAAAAGGTGTAGATATAAACATGCACAATCTAGAATTTAATGCATAAACAAAACGTCACAAAAATGGGTGACATCCTGTGCTCTTCTGCCCAAGAGCAACTCACATTTCCCCCCCCACCATCTCCACACTGCAGGAATTTATAGCACTACTGGCCAGTCCATTGTTGCGTACAGGGCATACTTGCCAACCCTCCCGATTTTCGCGGGAGACTCCCGATTTCATTGCCCTCTCCTGGTTTCCTCCCGGGGTCATATTTATCCCGCATTTATCCCGATTTCTGACAAAATCAGATTTACTCAGGACTGTTTCCACTCTGACTTTAATACAGCTACACCATTGTTTGGTTTCCATGGTAGCGCGTCTCTTTAGTAGCGCGCAGAACTGAAAGTCTGAGAGGGTGTTCAGCACGGTGAGGAAGATAGTCACAGAAAACAGAACAAGAATCGACAACTCGACCCTCTGCTCACTCCTTTCCTGTAAAACACAGGTCCAGCCCACACATGTGCTCCATCAAGGATGGTGCTTCAGGCCGCAAGGCAGTGCACTTACAACTACAATAAGCATGTTAATGTTAATCTAATACAGCTCCGGCGGTGGTTTTGAAATCCTCCCGATTTCTGAGGTCTCAAGGTTGGCAAGTATGGTGCAGGGGGAAGAGGCTCTAAAAAGGGGTGGCTTAAATGGAGTGGCCTCTTTAAATAACCCTCAGGGTTTGAGAGGAAGGGCGTAGTCCAATTAGCTGACACATCTATAAAGGCAGGTGTTTTCCATCAGCTCAGCCTTTTGCCAGAAGCAAGGTGAGCTGTAAGACACTTTAGGATGTGTGTTCGTTTGTGAGAATTGTAGCCCTCACACATAGCTAATATAAGAAAACTGATCATTGCAGATTCAACCATTAAATACTGAACTCACCTACCCTCTTGTTTTGGATTCTTCCAGTCACCAAACAAGCCCACCATTCCTCAGGAGAAAATCCGACCATTGACCAGTTTGGACCACCCACAGAGCCCCTTCTACGATCCTGAGGGAGGGGCAATTACTCCCATCGCCAAGCTGGTGATGGAACGCATCGCTAGAAAGGTACAATGTAGTACAGTATGTTAAAGTAAGAATGCATGTATAAAGAAATAAAAACACAGAAAAAGACCATGTTCCACGTTTTTTCCACACAACTTCCAAACATTTACAGCAATGTTGCCAGAGGTAGACTTTTGAGAAATAAATTGGAGAAGAATATCGCAAGCCAAGGATTGAGTATCCTACCAATAAGAGTGCAATGTTTAAAACACAACTATTAGTAAGTTACATCATACAGCAATGTTGCCAGCTTTAGCGAGTCGCTATCCGGCGTAACCGATCCTAATCCTAACCCTAAATCCAGAATTACAAATACTTATATCTCATAGGTAATAATAATAATAATAATTTCATAACATAAAAGTAAAGAAAGGTAAAATGTACATCAATATAAAACATTGTATGTATCTTTCATTTGATGTCATTCTTAAATGGAAGAAGTGTCTAGGAAACCCAAAGTATCTTTCTGAATTTAGGGTTACAGTTAGGATAGGGTACATTGGATGGCCATTAGCTGGTGATTTTTTGTTCATAACTTTCTACCTGTGATTTAAACATTGCAACACACTAGTAGCATTTAAATAAAAGTTGGCTTTTCTAATCTCGTAAAACTCACATGACCTTCACAACAGGAATCTGCATTGAGGTTTCTGATTGCAATCCTAATTTTGGCTCCAAGAACTGCATTGACAACCCCTACTGTAACCATGCTTGCCCAAAATACATGGAATTCCATTTACACATAGACACAGCCAATGGTGATCAATAGAACAAAAAACATTCAACGGTTAAATCAAGAGTTTAAGCTTGAAGATAGTTTTGTCTTTTAAGAAGCTAGGGCTACATTTGTGTCTGTGATGGATGTTACCCCAGTTGTCTTTGTGTGTGCAGGGAGAGCAGTGCAATGTGGTCCCAGACAACATAGATGACATCGTAGCTGATATTGGACAGGAGGACAAGGAGGAAGGTACTGTAAACACACACACACACACACACACACACACACACACACACACACACACACACACACACACACACACACACACACACACACACACACACACACACACACACACACACACACACACACACACACACACACACACACACACACTTTCATTTACGGATCTTCCGTAAAAGAGCCCAAACTAGACACAATTCATTTACTCTAAGGGCTTGATGGAGCGTTTAAACTAATTACTTAGACCCTGTCATTACATGATATTGCATTCCTTTAAGTTCTTTGAACAATGATATTCTCTTTGTGTTTGCTAAACATTCTCTGTGACTAGACACTGTGGTGGTTCAGTGTCTTATTACGCTCAAGGACACACACACACACAGCTCATTAGAGTCACAATTGGTTTTAGTCTCAGATGTGATCTGGTCAGTTGGTCAGAACACACATCTGGCAGTTATCCCCCCCACCTCACCCCCTCTCACTGCGGGGAAGCCCCACTGCTGCAGAGCCAGTCATGTCCCTATCAGACATACTTTATATTCTGTGACGCATTAGGGATCCTGTCACACCTGACAATGATGTTCCAGCAGTGCTGCATATGAAATCTGTCTGCAGCGGAGAGTTTTATCTCTGATGTATAACCACAAAGAAAGAAGGAGCAAACAAAGTCTTACTCTCCCCCCCTTTTTTTCTGTGGTATTTGTTATCATGTTTGGAGGATAGAAGGACCACGACTGAACAAAAATAGTCAATATTTTAGAACCCTGTCACCTAAAAAAATACTTAATAAATTATTTGAATCAGCAAATGTCTCTTCTAAGCATAACAAGGACGTATGAGTAGTATTATTCATGCCGCATCCATCACAGAAGTATGCATAAAAAATTGACAGATGGGCCCGCCCCAATTATGCAAATGAGCTAAGTCCTGCCTCCCATTTATTCGAGGTGTGGTATCCCAAGTAGGTGTGATATCCCTAGTAGGTGTGAGATCCGTCAATAGGAGGGGTGATGTGTATTCACACGTAGGTGTGAAATGCCCCCACTGTAGCGCCTTATGGTGTCTAATAAAAATAAATGCTGTTTCAATCACATTAGTATGCATAAAAAGTGACAGGGGGGCCCGCCCCCAATTATGCCAATGATGTCCCCCACCGTCCCACTCACACCCCTTCCTGTCTCCCCCCGCCCCCTCGCCCCCTTCCTTTGACTGTGATGTCAGAAGACAGTGGGGGTGGAGTTAGATAAAAAAAAAGAAATTTGTGCAGACTAAATAAAAAAGCCAGTCATTTCCACTCATCAAGTCACCTTTCAAAAAAGAAAAATGGCCAAGAGACGCATAGATATGGGTTTAATCAGCGAGACGCCTGTGACAATTTACAGCCATCAGGCGGGAGCGCCAATCAAGAACGGATGCAGTATATGTGCCGGGTTCAGACACCTCCGGTCGAGGACCTTGAAGAGAAATTGCTTCTGGAAAATGAAAATGTTTGGGGTTACGTGTTCAACTATATGGCGAATGAATACATGAATACACATGTATCAGACACGCTCCACTTGCTATAATGAAGACAACAATTTTGAAATATAAAAAACACATTTTTTTTTTTTTTTCACACACAAAATCAATAGTTATACTGATTGTAACATCCCCAGGACCGTCTCCAGCTTAGAATTCCCCAGATTACTGGAAATATCATGATGGAGTTTTTTCACTTCAGTCAAAATATTCATGTGTATGCTGTTTTTGACACAAAGATGCATTACATCTACAAACAGAGCATACAATGAGAGCACATGATACACTTTTGATGTTTGTTTCATTTCTTCGGTAATGTTACAGAATGTTTCGGAAAATGAAGATTCCAGGACCACTTTAAATGTTTCGTTTACAATCGTTTCCCAATGACCAGGAATAGTACTGCCAGAACGAACGATATCCAAAATGTCTTCTAGTTTACAAACTTCAGCCATTCTGTTTACACGGGGATCACTATTCACTCTGTTTTCAATCGTCCTCATCACCACACTTATTAAAAGGGTATTGACTACATTCTGATCAATATATACTGAGCGTTTTGCATAGTAGTTCCCCATTTTTATTTTACTTTAAAGTTGTGCAGAAAAGTAAAAAAAAATCATAGTCCTGTTTTGTCCAAAAGACCTTACATGGATATGACATAGAGGAGAGCTCTTCTTCGGGAACATCCTCTCCCCCTACTTTGTAACATCCAGTCATTAAGCCCATATCCGTTATCCTGGTGATAATGAGGGTAGGCTACATCAGACTTGGTTTTTCTCAGATCCATGGCTAGTTTTCAACGGTCGTCTTAGTGGGGTCCTTCGTTTTAGATGATTTGCTGAGTGGGGTGGGACTTATTGCGTTGAGTGGAGGGAGTCATCTGTAGAATTGAGTTTTTTCACCAGTAAAAAAAGTTATTTTTCATCTATCATTTTCAACCAAGCAGCAAGAGGTACAATTTAAGAATAAGTAATAGTTTGTCACGATTTTATGGGAAATAGTCAGAGCGCGATGTCACATCTTAAAGACAGCTTGTACTGGATAAATGGTTAGTCTTCAAACATACCGTACGTTCTGCATGTTAGTTTATCTGGCCAATCGGTTTAGACCCTACTGCCGAAGACGCATGCTCTCAATAGGGAAGTCACGCTTTGGGAAGAGGTGTTTCATTTCACAGATCCACCTTGATTCTTGTTGTGATGGCTGAAGGAAGAGGGACGGGGGAGGACAATTCAGAGGATGAAGAAGCAGAAAAATAACTTGTTTTGTAAAACGGACAGCATGTCAGTTTCAAGAAAGATGACACCGTGTTTATGCATGACATGCAAAATATCTTGAAGCCCTACAAAAAAAAGAAAAAGGTAAAAGTATATTGTGTTGAAAATATCGCAAAAAGTCGTAATATTGTATAATGTATTAGTTGTATGTTGTATTTTGCTAAAAATCACTATGTAGTTCCTTACAAATTAATGAATATTTTACCAGGTTATAAAGTTTTGTATCCATTAAAGTGTAACTAAAAGTATCTTAGTAACACAAGAAAAGAGAATAAAGCATTGATGTCAACAAAACTGGATTGCTCCATTGAAATAGCGTTAGAATCAAAAGTGCCTTTAAAGAAAATGTATTCCGACAAAGTATTTTTATTTTCAAAAATGTTTAAGGTTTTGCATACATAAAAGTGTATCCTACAGTTCCTTTGTGAGAGAATTGTACACACACATCTTAAAAAAGTAATGTTAGTCAACTCAAGTTATCAAGACTGCATTGTTTCATCGAAACGGTGTTAAAATCACTAACTTGCCTTTTAGATAAACAGTCTTTAAGAAAAAATCGAATCAGACAATGTACTACATTTTCTAGTTTTATGGTTTTGCATACCTCAAAGTGTGTCTAAAAGTATCTTGGCAAGAGAAAAAAGCCAAAATCTGCCTAGGCCATTAAAAAGAAATAGAATTCCTTACAAAGTACTTCATATTCTACCAGTTGTTAAGTGTTGCATACATCAAAGTGTATCTAAAAGTATCTTAGTAACACGAGAAAAGAGAAAAAAGCCAAAATCTGCCTAGTGTCAGTAAATAAGTTCAAATGTGCCTTTTAGAGTCAGTCTTTAAGAAAATAAAAGTTTAACACAGTGACTGACATTCTGTATGGGGGTTTCCCACCTGAGCTGCTGCAGGGGGGCGTTGAAAAGGGAATGAGTATGTCTGGCTCTCGGGGGGATGGTGTGTTAAGAGTCACAGTCTTAAAGAAAATCTGTTCAGAAAAAGTACTTAACTTTCTACCAGTTGTAAAGTTGTCATACATAAAAACTCTATCCAAAAAGTAAGAGACTTACTGTTCCTTTGTGAGAGAATTACACACAAATCTGCCGAGTGTCAGTAAAAAGTGTTAAAATCACAAACCTGCCTTTTAGAGAAACAGTCTTTAAAAAAAAAAAAGACGTGATCAAGGGGTCATTAAGATCTTTAAACTATTAATACCCTCTTCAAAGAGACTTCCTTGTAGTTAATAAAATAATTAAAACATTAGTTCACAAAAGTCAGATTCCTAAAAAGATACAAACAGACGCAGGGAAAGAATTCTTTAACAAAGTTTTTCAAGCCTTGTTGAAGAAACGAGGTATTGCACATTATGCAACAGCCAGTAATATCCGCAGAGGAGGAAGAACCTCCGAGTGCCCCGCATACGAAGAAAAGAATAAGGAGAGTTAGAATATTAAGTCCAAGATGGTTACATTTTACCCCTAAACCATTTGTATTATATTTTTGTTTTCCTAATAAAGACAATCACCTGAATTAATTTTGTCTCAAGACCTTTTTATTTTTATTTTTTACATTTTTTAACAATCTTTAAACATTTGTAGAGAACAAACACTGTGGTTAAAATTAGTGTCTTTATGACGTCTCTCACACCGTTGGTATTTTTTCACAAAATTCGTTACAGCAGCATCATTTTTTATCACATCATCTTGATACAGAGATAACACATTTTCGTAAGACAACCCAGACGCTCTTTTACATAGGTAGAAGACACAATGCTTTTCTTTGAGGGGTCCTTAGTTTTATATGATCTGGTGAGGGGGGTGTGACTTATTATGCTGAGTGGGAGGAGGAGTCATCAAAAGTGAGAGCCTTTTTCACCAGTATAATGTCCATCGATGTCTGACTCTGTTTAAAAAGTTCTTTAAGCTTTGTAGATTTTTCATCAATCATTTTCAGCCAAGCAGTCAGAGGCACCCGCAAGGATGTTTGAAAAACCCCACATGTAGAGTTGAAATACTCCAAAACAAAATCATCAGAGGGGTCCTTCCCCAGCGTCACCAAACGGCTTGCGCGGTAATACCATCGCCCAGATGGTCCGCTTTTAGTTTCCCAGACGGTGCTTGTCAGGACTCTTCTCACTTCTGACGGCGGGGGGATATCTCCTTCTTCTTCCTCCACATTGAGGGGTAGCCGTGAAAACTCTTCTTTGATCTCGCTTTTTGTCTGCGTTTCTTTGCTTTTTGTTGCACATATCTTGTACACCAATGGTTCCTCGCTTTTTGTTTGCGTTTCTTTGCTTTTTGTTGCACTATCTTGTACACCAATGGTTCCACGGTGGTCTTCCGATACAGTGGTTGCGTGGAGATCTCTGGAAGACACCAGAGTTAACACAGCCCAATCTGTTGAGGTCAACGTCGCTTTAACACTGTGGGGTCTATACGTTTCTCCATTCTTCAGATTGTAGAAATGCAGTTCATTCGCCATATAGTTGAACACGTAACCCCAAACATTTTCATTTTCCAGAAGCCATTTCTCTTCAAGGTCCTCGATCGGAGGTGTCTGAACCCGGCACATATATTGCATCCGTTTCTTGATTGGCGCTCCCGCCGGATGGCTGTAAGTTGTCACAGGCGTCTCGCCGATTAAACCCATATCTAAGCGTCTCTTGGCCATTTTTTCTTTCTTGAAAGGTGACTTGATGAGTGGAAATGACTGGATTTTTTATTTTGTCTGCACGGATTTCTTTTTTTTATCTAACTCCACCCCCACTGTCTTCTGACATCACAGTCAAAGGAAGGGGGCGCGGGGAGACAGGAAGGGGTGTGACTGGGACGGTGGGGGAAATCATTGGCATAATTGGGGGCGGGCATCCCTGTCACTTTTTATGCATACTAACAGCATTTATTTTTATTAGACACCATAAGGCGCTACAGTGGGGGAATTTCACACCTACGTGTGAATACACATCACCCCTCCTATCGACGGATCTCACACCTACTTGGGATATCACACCTACTTGGGATATCACACCTCGAATAAATGGGAGGCGGGACTTAGCTCATTTGCATAATTGGGGCGGGCCCACCTGTCACTTTTTGTATGCATACTAATGTGATGGATGCGGCATGAATAATACTACTCGTATGCATTTGCTAAATGTTCACCGTCATTGTCATATTATTCCTATTTAATATAATAGTGTTTACTTCCTGTAAGTCTTCTTCTGATTAGTTCCTGTACGTGTTTACTTCCTGTCTGTCTCCTTCTGATTAGTTCTTTGACGCCCGGCACTCTTTCTTTTAACCTCTTTCTGTCTGCTGCTGTTTTTCTTTTCTGTGCTCGGCATGGTTTAGCAATCATGAATCCAAGGTTTAATGCTCTACACGAATATAAAAGGGAATATTCTAATGTATACCATGTTGGTTTCTGATGGATACAAAACAAATGTCCGTTGTTCACAGCTCACCTTGAAACAACAGCTTGATTAAAGACACTAGGCTAATCCCGTGAGCAGAATTATAGTAGGCAAACAGGAGTTAAACAATAATGATTCTAACCCTAATAAAACATTATGAATAAATGAAGAAAATCCTTCACTAATGTTGACAAATACTAATTATGCTATTATTCCCCACCATTATTATGAGCTGAGCTGCATGCACTATTATGTTCTAGGCTAGGGTAATAGAGCTTAAAGGTTGGGGATGCTTGGGACTGGAAGGTTGCCAGATGGAATTAAGCTTGTTAATCACATTGAAATGAGGGGTTTATTTAAAGGGTGTTAAAAACAGACTGCTTTCTTCAAATTACATTCCCTTAAAAAGCGATCAGATTGCATTTTTTTTACATTTTCAGAAATGTCAAAGCACTTTGTTTAAGGTGAGAAAAATAGATTTTTAGAATCACAACCTCTACTTTACAGTTCATTACTGTATGTGTACTGACTTGTTATTGTTGAGCTTTAGTGGTGCATATGTTTAACTTTTGACATACTATATATGACAGCAGCGCTACGTCACTGCCTGGCAAAATGGCGGCCCCCCCACTTTCCAGTCAAAACTGAAAAATCTAAAGAATTTGCGCTATGAGGAATCAAACCTTTTTACCATGCCTAAAAGCTGCTGTGTCGTTGCACCTCAAACAACAAAAAAGATGCAGAAGAAATTATTTTCTTTACTTTTAGTTAAAAAAAGTTAAAAAATACGTTAAAAGTAAATAACTATGGGTTCAGGCCTCCACGAGAGGACGGAGATAATAAACAATGGGGACCCTGCCGGCCAATACATGTACATCTGTAGGAAACACTTCATCACAGCAGAACTATGATGCTAATGAGCTTACCGTCTATCAAAGTTAGAAATTGTAATGGTAAAAATCAAAATAGTGAGTGTAGATGCTACATTGAAATATAGAACACTGAGAAGCCAAGGAGATGACAGTTTGTGATGTTGTGAATTAAACCAAAAATGTACACCAATCAGTGATCTCTAATGACATTATGTAGCTGTTGCCTTTCTAACAATTGTAATTGGGCTCTTTATAGATTTCACTTTTTACTTCGCCAACTGTCATTGTTAGCACAGTTAATCTGTTCCATTATGTAAGTATTTTGTCAGTATATTTGAAATGTCCAGGTTAGCTACATTAGCTCGCTAGTTTACAGCAGATCCGCAATAAATTTCGGAAGGAATCATGTGATCACATTGATTAAAAAAAGTTAATAAAATGTACATTTTACGTACATTTCCAGGGACGTTTGCCCACTTTTATAACCCCCACACGTCAGTAACAGTCTGGCCCCAGCTGTGCGCATCAGTTTTTAGTGTCCCTGTTTCCGTTGTGTTGAGCCTCTTGCTCTGTATTTGCAGCATGTTCGTTTATGCAGCGCTTTTAGTAAACACTGCGCATGTCTGGTCATCGTTAATGAAGATGTGTCTTAATTTGCATGTGTTTTGGCACATGTTTGTTTTCATATTTGCATCGTTTTTGAAAAAGCAGTGCGTTTCTCGAAATAGATTCTTAGTGTTTTTTGCCATTGAAATGCATTTGCACGTCAACCACTTTAGCAGTCTATTCCAATGTGACTTTCCAACAAAATGCCATTATGCTGTAGGCCACTAAATTACAAAATTATAGAACTACATATTACAGTAATAACACGTGCGTATCAAAGTGCGTGCGTGGGTGTCCCTTTTTGGAAAGATAGAACACATTTCAACACACTAGTTATTTTTCTGTTATTACCCTGCCCTTTTTCTGATCACTGCTGTGACATTTTAGTTACAAGATGAGCTGTTCCTTCTGTCCTTTTTAAACCACAGAGGGGCTAACAGTACAAACAGTGCATAACGTGTTGGGACTGTGCGCTTTGTGGCTATTTTAAGTGGCCTTGGGCAGAGTGCAGGATTTTACCCACACTGCACAATTTTAACAAGAATCTCCTGCCGCCTAACACACGTCTTCCTCAGTCAGTCATAGACCATTTGCTTCTTTCCCTCCTCTCTTACTCTACCTGTACATTTCCTCTCTTTTCTTATGAGATGACAGTACGGAGACGAAACAGGTCCACAAAGTCTGCCGGAGCTTCACTGCTCTCACTTACACATCAACTCCCCTCTTACCTTCATCTCTGCTTCTCCTGCTCCTTTGTTCCCTCATCCTCCTCTGTCATCACACGTTATCCCAGAGAATTGGACCCACTCAGGTTTGTCCCTGAGGCTTGACGCTCTATTCTCTCTCGCCTCTCCCCTCATTATCTCAGCCTCTCTGAACCCCGAGAGAGCATTTTTAATTGAAGCCAGTCCCCCTGCTACTTCTCGTAGCTCTGCTCGCTCTGATAATTGGGCGAGACGTTCACAAATCCTCTCTTTCGCTCTATCCGTTCTATCCCTCTCAGATGTCACTCTGTTGCTCCTAATGGTCCAGTCCTTGCAGTAATCACCTTTGGACAAGTTGTGAAATAATAAATGTCAGCCTAATCTTCTCCCCCCTCCTCTAACTGTGACAAATCAGTTCAGCTGTTGTAGTGGGATGAAAATGAAACAAAACTTTCCTGAGCAGATTCTAAATGGTTATGATATGATCTGTACAAGGATCTAGCCTGGGCCGGAAAGAGGCCTTGAAATGCTTTCGGGGTCTTCCCTTCCCTATGTGTTATATAGGTTGTTGTGGATGTAAATGGTCTGCAAAGGCTAAAATCCCTGGGTTCCCTCCAGACGGAGTTTCTCTCCAACACACTACTGCCCCCTCCACCCCCCCACCCCCCTTCCTGAAACGCCTCCATTGGACTCCTTTGTTAACTTCCGTAACATAATGACATCACTATGTGACACTTGTGCATCCAACACATTTTACGTGATGGGCTAAGGGCCCGGACATTTCTGACATCGCGAAGTGGTTGACCTCTGGTTTCAGACAGAGGGTGGAAAGAGGTTTAGCAGCACAGACAGTATGAGAAAAATAAAGACCTTTCTGAACATTAAAACATGTAAACATGTCATAGTAGAAGCACAAAATACATATATGAACCTAACAATTAGCATAATAGAGCCCCTTTTGTATTGCCAACAACTATGCAGTCCATATTTTGCATAATGACAATAAAGCCTTAGAATCTTTGAAACTACATTATGTTGCAAATGTTGACTCAACTTTTCTTGCGAGGTGTAAAGTATGAAGTAAGATTGTAGTCAAATTGATATCTGCAAACACTGCTGTACATTTTGAATAGCAAGGGCAGGCACATCACTGTACATATCTTAAAATCTCCTAAATGTATTTCTACTGAAGAAAATTGATTATGCTCCACTACTTGAAAAATATAAAGCATCACAATCAATGAATGGGCACAAGATTTGAACGGAAAAACTAAAAAGCCTTTTTTCTTTGGCATCTCCTGCGTTCACTTAACACCCCTTTGTGTTTCTATCTCAGATGACACACCAGAGACATGTATCTACTCAGCCTGGTCTCCCTGGTCGGCCTGTAGC
The DNA here is from genome assembly GCF_949606895.1 of Notothenia rossii. Lineage (NCBI taxonomy): Eukaryota > Metazoa > Chordata > Actinopteri > Perciformes > Nototheniidae > Notothenia > Notothenia rossii. The sequence goes on from NC_136903.1 coordinate 33,576,122, forward strand.
AGCTCCACGTGTGAAAAAGGACGCAGGATGAGGCAGAGGATGCTGAAGGCCCAGCTGGACCTCTCTGTGCCGTGTCCCCACACTCAAGATTTCCAGCCCTGCATGGGCCCGGGATGCAGTATGGAGGGTAAAATCGCACACAGACATACAATACAGAAGATTTATGATAATTGGGTTGGGATATGGGGGACCACAGTTGTGAAAAATGTAGGTAAGGTTTTCCCTAAGCTAGGCACTGTACTGTAATTGTAATGAACAGATGGAACCATCTATAAGGGCCTCAGCAGGTCGGTGAGGGTCCCTGCTGAGAATTATTTTCCTTTGCTCAACAAGTCTTTGGCCCTTAGGAAACCAGCTGCAATGGTTTATTCAAAGCACTGAACTCAGCTGGTCTTATCGTATCTGCCAGGAGAGAATGTTCCTCCATCACAGACACAGAATAGCTTGATTGTTGTATGCATAAAATAATGACGCTAGTTAACGGTTATATCGTATTCCCTCCATAAAAGCTGGTGAGTTAAAAATGTTATTAATAATATAAACTACAGTACTTTCCAGGTTTACTTGAAAAGCTAATGATAGTAGTGCACTGACACCTTATTGAAGTTCAAGCAACTACTGTGTGTGAGCGAAACACTGTGTTGACCATGGCATAAACATTGACAACGATATTTCAGTGAACCTTAGCGGGGTTTTTTAGAAATATTATCAATTTTAAAAACCTGCCATTCAAACAATGGGCAATGTAACAGTTGTATCAAGTCACGGCCAAGTAAGGAACCAGGAGGAGGGGGACAAACTACCAGAGTCTGGCATTTAGACGACATTCGGCTGTCAGATGGCTGTGAGCCGGCTGGCCTTAAACTTGGAGGGGAACACCCAAGTGGATGCATCTCTAAGTGATCAGCCGCACTTGTACTGGGAAGAGGTTATTTTGTAGAATTATAGAGATATAAACCGATCAAAACAGAGCCGGCCAGGCTGTCTGCCGGCTGGTCTTCAACTTGGAGGGGACCACTTGTGGGTGCGACTGTAAGGGTTCAGCTGCTTTTGAAGTGTGGATGATGTTTGTTTGTAGAATCATCAAGATTTAAATTAGAGTGATTTGGAAAATAACCAACTGTAAGAGGAGCAGGGTGGATCTAAATGCTGAAGACAAGAGCACTTAACAGCAAACACTTTCATTAAAGGTTTGGTCTAGATACAACTAATGAGGGGATAAAGTGCAGGTTTACAGGAGGTCAGGTGGTTTTAGGGCTAATGGGAAACAGGTTAAACTAATAAGACAATCAAAACAGGCTGGAAAACACACAAAGACAGGAAGTAAAACCAGACATGACACAGTTTGAGAAAACAGTTAAACTAAAAAGTAGGTTAATGACACGAGTATTCTCAGCAATTTGCCCGTTAATAAATAACAGTTATTTGGTTCTGTCTAGGCACTTCTAGAAACAGAGCCAAACAGCTCATTTTTTATTCACCTCATTACATTAAATGCAACTGCTCTTTTATGACCACTTAACATGTCCTAAAAGGGAACTCTTACCTCACCAACGAGCCTTCACAGTCATAAAATCCACTTACTTTTTACAAGTAAAAAGTGCACAATGAATTAAAATGGTAAAAAAATAAAATGGTTAATAAGTAACATTTGTACTGCTCTTTGGCCATGTTTATGTTGGTAGTCTATGGCAATGGCAGCCTATCCATCATATAAGAATTGGCTTAACTGCAACTATTGAATAGTTTGAAATGCAATGTCTTTTACATATATTTCTGCTTAAAGGAAAAATTTGATTGTAAACTCAAACATCGGTATTTCAAGATGTCTAATTTTTTGGTTTGTCATTTCCAATGGCCTCGGTTGAACTTTTTGGTTTTTGGTCATTTGGAATTGTTAACATAATAACACAGTAACATACTGTAAAATTGCCAATCTTGTAATACCCTTCCATTGCAGATGATCCCTGCAGCAGAGGGAACTATATCTGAAATGAAACGTCTTTAGGAAGCCATTTTACAATTGGAGGCACTATTGTTTGCAACACATGAGACTGAAGTGAACAAAACAGTGATTCAGAGGACAAGCACAGGCGAGAACTACAACTGCTTAACATATTACAGACAATGAAAAGGCTTAAGGTAAGGCAGTAAAGGACATTCCACGTTTTTTAAAGTTTCCAACACTAGGTCTGTATTCAAGTTTAGCAAGGGGACAGACTTTGTTTTACCTTCTGTTTTTCATGAGTGATACATGTCCTCTTGTGTTGTGACTATATCTCTATGATCATAAGCAGAAACCACTTTCTTTTGATTTCAATTAAAATATGTGCTAAACGTCGAACAGCAGCCCAGCATCAGTCCTATTAACAACACTTTATGCAAATCAGATGTGGCTTAGCTTGTTTATTACATCTATGATCGTAGTCAATACTCCTCTTAATTAAATTGTTGTCTGCCAATAAAAACATAGGGTGGCAGGATTAACCAATATCTCCCATTGTCATGTTCTTAATATTACAGGATACACATATAAAACAAAAATGTGCACTTTGTTTTAAGTTAAACTTCTGCGTTTGTAACACTCTATAACCTATTCTACTTGTGTTTTTTAGGTAATTAATAGTTTAGGCCACAAAGAAGAAAAACCTTTTACTTTTAAACTTAATAGTTCTGACAGTTTGAAAGTCTGCTAAAGCATTTCATCACACACAAACTGTAAGCATTAAATCACAAGGATTTCATTTTCTTATGAGTTGGGGTGTTTATATCAACAAGAGGGGTGATCAGTGAACCCTGAAAATAATAAGCAGATTAAAGCTTAGCCGTTTCAGACCATTTTTTGTTTATATTGTCTTAAACTTTGGAATGTGTGCCGCTTCCTAATTTTTATTCATGTCGTTGAGGGAATATTTAAACCAGGGCTATAATTGTGCAGCCATTTCACAACTTGCAGTTGAACTGAAAAAAGGTACAACTGAAAGTGAAATGGGTGCCAGCTCAGTGATTACAGAGGAATCAGCTGAGGTTAATATGGTTACATCATCAGCATATGTCACAACATACAAATCCCTAATCACACAGTGTAAACATTGGTCATTGGATACAGTAATTACTCCTCTGAAACATAAGATTATGTGGATCAGCTGGCTATCAGCAAGGCTTATCCTTGACTAAGAGAACGCACCATGCTTTTCATGTACGTTCATGGATTTCATTCCAGTAGGATGCAGAAACAAAGTGTAGAGCTTCACAGTAATTCAAGTATCAAAGCTGATGTGTTTTAAACCACTCAGTCAACTATCTCTTCAGTATCTCTGTTGTCGTCTTTCTTTCTGATTTCCCCAAAGTTTTCAGTTTGATGCTCTTTTACTCCAAGTAACAACTCACGACATTCCAACAAACACACAAGAACAAAGCTCAAGGAGTTTGACTTTATCCAATTGCCAGTGAATTTGTCAGTTTGGAACAAATGCTGAGACGCAGCACAGTATCTGTCTTCTCCTTCTTTCCTTTTAAGATGTCTACCTGACTTCAGACGAGTGAAGCTCAGAGTTTTTAAGTCTGCAGGAACATTACACACACACATAAGTCTTCTTATCGATGTACATCAGATAGCTCCTCACACACTGTAGCTTTTTGTTCCTGCACACCTCTACTTTGTTTTCATTTAGCGCTCCGTTAGCGCTGGGTGGGAGATTGATAATTGCAGGGTTCATGCTGGGGCAGGGCGGGGGCTGACGCCGTGGGTGATTCATATTCCTGGGAAACACTTTGGCTCTCTGGAGAACTCGCCTGGGCTGGAAGAACCTGCATCTTTTATAAATGATTCACTTAGTTCTGCTTTATTAGGCCACAGCCGGTAAGCAATTATGTTCTCAGATAGAAACAGAGGGAGAGTGTAAGAAAGTTTGTTTTGTGAGTCGAAAAATTATCTGAACACAAGTTCCCACAAGTATCTATAATTAGACAGAAAGTATGCACCAAATAAAATAAAAAGAGATAAGGGGACACAAGAAGAGGTGGATGTAGGGAAGGAGGCATGTAGTTATCTATTAAGGGAGGGTAAGGATGGGACTAAGGTATGAGGGAGGGATGAAGGGAGCATGGGATAAACAGATGAAGACATTTAAGGAAGGAGAGATGATTGGAAAAATTAGTGGGATGTAGGGATGAATGGATAGATGGAGGGATGAAGGATGTATTGATGGATGGATGGAGGGAGGGAAGGGGGGAGGGAGGGAGTGATAAGATAATGTAGGGATAAAAGGTCTAAGGAAGGGAGGGAGGAAGGAATAAAGTGATGTAGAGAGGAAGGGATAAGTGTGTCAAGGGAATTTAATTAATAAATCAAAACACATTTAGAAATGCTGACATTTATGAAAAAACAATAGATTTTAGAAAAACAAATACATGCAAATAAAGAGAAAGTTAACAGAAAATTAAGAAACATACCGGTTAAAAAGATAGGTTTATTTATTATTAAATGATGTGTATATTCATGGAGTAATGATTCAAATGTATTGTGCCTTTGTAAGAAAAGTGAGAAGCTGTAGCTCAGCTGGCCATTAAACGTTGGGTTGGTGACATCTTCTGTTGGCAGGTGGAAGTATTTCTCACCAAGAAGCCTAACATTACTACTGTATGCGCATAGGGAAAAAATAAAACTCCCATGTCAATGTATGGTTATAAAAAAAGTGACTGTCCTCTTCCAGACATTTTGGGAAACATCTAATGTATCGTGATCCAGAATAATAGAAACTACCATAGTAAAGAGTATAATTATGAGTGAATCCACATTTAATATAAATTACAGCTTGCCCCAGGCCAACATCGTACAGTGACAGATTGTATTGATAGGCCTATGATTATGGTTGGCACTATGATTATGGTTGGCACTGTATAAACACAGCCAACTTCAATTACAGCTGCTTAAGTAATACACATATCTACCTTAAGTACTATCATTATAGACATTTCGTTAAAACACTGCTGCAACCTGCAGGCTGAAATTAATGTTAAAATGTCTCCCTTTCCCAATGAGAAAACACAGGTTTAATCATTCACAATTATTACAGTTAGGTTGTAAGGTTGATTGGAAATGTCTGAGTGATACATGCTCATTTAAATGTTGCTGGAGAATACTGGGATAAGCTTATGTTTTTCCCTTTCACAAATAGTGTAATTTCCTCATGTGAAGGAACCACATGATTCTGTCTAATGTACATAATTATTCCTGTTACAGTCTACCAACGTTTTGCAGTGGCAGACAAAAACATTTGACCAAAGCTTGCCTGTGTATATTACTCATTGAAATGAATGGTCAACTCCAGCAGTGGATGTACCAATGTATTAGTTGTCATCAGGATTTAACACTGAAACATGCCCAATATAAAATGTCAGGATGTTCTTCTTATTGCATCTTGCTATATTTTTGTTGTTCTCCTGATTGACAGAGCCGTCGACCTGCATGATGTCGGAGTGGATCAGCTGGTCAGCCTGCAGTGTGTCCTGTGGGATGGGCATGAGGTCCAGGGAGCGATATGTCAAACAGTATCCTGAGGACGGCTCCAACTGCCAGCTCCAGACCGAGGACACGGAGAAGTGTGTCGTCAACGATGAATGCTGTGAGTCTTAGATGACACTTAGATTGAATCCCTTTTTTTATTCATATTTGTTTAAAGGTCCCCTATTATACTGTTTTTCATCAATATATTATAGGTCTCAGATATATACAAAACATGTCTCTGAAGTGTTTGGCTCCAAACACCAAACAGATTATTGCAGCATCCCATAATCCCCTCTGTTTCAGCCCTGTTTCAAAAGTGCTGATTCTCTGTCTGTTACTTTAGATGAAAATAAGGAGCCCCGCCCCACGCCCCTCTGAGAGGTATTTGGTTAAAAAGAACACAATGGTGCTCTAGGAGGAGATTCAGGTGATAAGGTGTGGGGGGGGGTTGTTACCTTGGTTGGTGATTGGCTAATGGTTACACAAGCCAAAACATCGTTATGACATCATAAGGTGTCCAAAATCTGATCAGCTCATTTTCAGACAGGTTTTTATATAAATGGATCAGGACAAAAAGAGAGAATCTTTGTTCCTGAAACTTTCAGAATCTCTTTCCACAGAGGGGACACATGTTGATGTAGAAGAGACATGAAGAAGTGGATTTTGCATTATAGGTGACGTTTAATGTTAATTTGTTCACAAGACACATCAATACTTTAACTTATACTAGCTTGGTGATATAGAGTGGTCCAGTGATGATGTGTTTTTGTAAGTTGACCTGGAAGTTAGCAACACAAGGGCTCCCCTGACAAAAAAACTATGCAATTTTTCCCTTGGATTTGGGGAATATTGCAGATTAAGCTCCGTGGCAAACACACATTTATGATAGTTACATATTTAGTTCAGCAGGATAATGTCCATATGTTAACATAGTTTATAATTTATTAAGCAAAAATGCAATTGCCAGAAGTAAAAAGCTAACATTAGTCTACATTACGGACCAACTAACTTCTAACAACACCACTAAGCTAACAGAGGTTAAAGTTTGGCGTGATGAGGTTTATCGGAGGTGGTAGAAGTACTCAGATCTTGTACTTTAGTAAAAGTAGAAGTACCAAAGTGTAGGAATACTATGATACAAATAAAAGTACTGCATTCAAAAAGTCACTCAAGTAAAAGTGCAAAAGTATACCCATCAAAATATACCTTTGTTAATCATCATGCAGATTGGTCCATTTCAGAATAATATATATGATATGTTTTATAATGATTGATCATTAAAGTGTTATCAAAGCTGGTAAAGGTGCAGCTAGTTTGAATGACTATGTATACTGCAGGGTAGCTTGTGAACTTACTCCAGGTGGAACTAAAGTCTGATTTAACACTTGATTATATTTCACATCAGTCATCCACATCTGTAAAGTAACTGAAGTTATTAAATAAATGTAGTGGAGGAAAAGTACAAGATTTAGCTCTGAATTGTAGTGGGGTGGAAGTGCTAAGTAGCATAAAATGGAAACACTCCAGTAAAGTACAAGTATCTCAAAATGGTGCTCAAGTACAGTACTTGAGGAAATGTACTTAGTTACTTCCCCCCTCTGAGTCTTATTTAGTCAATTGTAATTGTACATGAACATCTCTTAAACTCTTGTTAACCAGAGACCATATTTCAAGCGTCTAACCTAAAACATGTTCATAAAACCTATTGACTGCAACACCAGGAAATCAGAAGTGATGAAATGCTAACTCATTTCCAGGTTTTATAACTCATTCCTGCACCACTCTATTGTGACAGTGTGTTGGCTTCCTTAAAGAGCAACCAAAACGGAGCTACCTAAATCACACGACCTAGACATTGCACCACATCTTCATGTATTCATCGTTTACATGTTTCCTATAATGACATTTCAATCATTAATGTATTGCTCCATGTATGACCATATCAGGTCTCCAAGTTGTGAGACCTTATATGGTGAAAAATGGCCCATCTGATAAGACTCATGATTTGACTTTAACAGTCAATCGAAAACTTGTCGTGGAATCTCGTAAACACTGATATACTGATAAATATTTGTGTTGTGATTTTTGTATTTTGCCCTCCTCCACAGCTCCCAGCAGCTGCGTGGTGACTGAGTGGGCAGAGTGGGACCCCTGCAGCGCCACCTGTGGCCTGGGCATGAGGAGACGTGAGCGCATGGTGAAGATGCCTCCTATTGACGGGTCCATGTGTAAAACACAGGTGGCCGAAGTGGAGAAATGCATGATGCCAGAATGCCGTGAGTAATATTTATATCGTTTTATATCTGTTGTAGAGTAGCATAACACATACTTTTCAGGGGCATTTCTTCGTAAATTTGCACACACAAACTGAAGAGGGAGACATACACGTTTATAAGTCAGGTTCAAGCTTTATTATGCAAGTTCAATGCTTTAACGTGGTAACTGCTAATAACTGTAGCATACGTGTTTAAATACTTGTGTTAACAGACAGCTTCCCCTGCGTGGTGTCCCCCTGGTCTGACTGGACGGAGTGCAGTGTGACGTGTGGGCGGGGCTTGCGCACACGTCAGAGGATGCTGAAGTCTGACCCTGCAGAGTGCAGCGAGGAGCTGGAGCAGAGCGAGAAGTGCATGCTGCCCGAGTGCCGTAAGTACCTGAAGAACAAAACAGGAAATGGACATTCTTTGTGCATTTACTTTAGTTTGAACCTGACATGCTTGCTTCCTGAGACTTGGGTTGTGTTTCTGACAGTTTTTAAGGTATTATTTAACATTCATTGCGTATATAATTTGTCCCATTTCAGTCGCACCATTTAGCTTTTTATTTATTTTTTGGAAAATGCAGCTCTTATGTTTTTTTTTTTTTACTTTCCATTCCCAGTCTCTATAGTCTATAGATATATATAGTTTTTTCAAATAATTCAATATTTGATGATGAATACTTTAAGTCTCATGGTCAAACGATAAGCTGATTCTGTAGTAATTTAGGTTTAGTTTACACAATGTGATCTCACATTGTCCAGAAGACCCGATGAATATCAACTTGATCTCACAGAACTTAACATGATCTGCCTTTAAATTCAGAAACTCTAAGGTGTAAAAGTAAAATGAAAGTTAAACTTGGCAAATGCACCACTGAACGCAGATCAGACAAAAAATGATTTTAAGTGTATCTATCAATAGATGCCACAAAGATCTAATCACAGCAAGGTTTAACCATCTGCCCCTCCTTTGTTTTTATTTTTCTGACCTTTCCTTTTGTTGTCTTCCTTTGATTCTCCAGCCGTGGACTGCATGGTCTCTGAGTGGTCCGAGTGGTCCGAGTGCAACAAGTCGTGCGGTAAAGGACACACCATTCGAACCCGTATGATCAAACTGGAGCCACAGTTAGGGGGCAGCGCTTGTCCCGAGACCATCCAGAGGAAGAAGTGCAAGATCAGGAAGTGCCATTCGAAAACAAAGGAGGAGAGGGGGGGTAGAGGAGGAGGAGGAAGGATGAGGCGACGGGGTAAACAGGGAAGAGACGGAGCGGTCGAGGAGCAGCCAGGTTAGTGGGAATAATTATGTCATTATTCTTAAAGCTAATACATGCCTCCAGAAATTGATAAATCGTTTTTCTAGCAGGTTGCAGAATGCAGCCGTGGTCCAGCTGGACTGACTGTACCAAACCATGTGGAGGGGGGATCCAGGAGCGATTCATGATGGTGAAGAAAAAAGCTAAAGGCACTCAGACGGGCAGCTGTAAGGACAGGAAGGAGATCAGGGCCTGTAACGTGCATCCTTGCTAGGGGGCACTACTGAGCCACAGATAAGGGGATACTGATATAGAAAATATGGGTTCATTTGATAAAAAGGATGATTAGAACCATTGGTGTACAGGGAGGTGAGGTCAGGGTGAAAATGGGATATACGTTTAGGTAAGTAGAGGAAAAAGAGGAGAAAGTACTGCTTAGTGAAGCCGTTATTATATTATATAGGCATGTAGTTACCAGGGCTGGCATTTACTTAAGAATACAACGGAAGTATTAGAGAGTAAAGTCTGTGTCCTGCAAAAAAATTCAGCAAGAAATGATGACGGGAGCTTTGCCTTTGATGTACGCATTTTTCTCTGGCGTATTTTCAGTAGTTTTTTTCTTTTGGGTATGAAATAGGGTTGTGATCCCTGTTGTTGGTGTTTCCAGAGAATTCTAGCCTAAATCGACTCCTATTTTCTGAGAGAAATACCTCCAAGAATCTGAGATGTTTTGTATGTGTCTGCTTTGTGCTATTATAATGACACAATAATTCCTTCTCCACACTATTTCAATGATAAAATGCTAGCTAGTTGTAGATATAGTCTCCCCTAAAATTACATTACTACAATAATATAGCTTTGGTTTTTCAGAATCTTATTCAAGCTAAAATGGCGACCTGCTTCTTTTTAGAAAAAGTAAGAAAATTAAAAAGTCCAATACGTTATTTTTTTCCTAAGAAAGTTCAATCAATACATGTGAACATGAAATAATCTCTCTCAAAGAAACCAGTGAAGCAAGTCTCGAACTTCTCCGGGAGACTGAGTTTGGGATTTGTGGATATGTACAAATAAGCCAATAATAAATAATGATTACATTGACAAGCGTTTCAAGCTACAGAGAAGAGTCGATGAGGACAGCAACTAAAAAATAAATCAATATAAAAATACAATATAAAATGTAGTAAATTAAGTCAAAATGCCGAAGTATTATAAGCAAAAAGTACTTAAAGCAGACCTGGCGCCATTTGACATTCCTGCCCTCCCCCAATAAAAACGTTTTTTTATTATTTATATAAATTTAAAAAATAATAATTTGAATTTTTTTAATTATAAATAAACTGTGAACTTTAATGCTACGATGTATGTGATGTCAGATAGTAATATAAGAGTAATACATGAAAAACAGGTATGAAATACTATATGACAGTAAAACAAGAATACAGTTTAAAAGGGGAGTGATTTATAAAATATCCATAAAGAAATAGTACATCTGTTAACAGTTCGGTTTCAAATGGGTGTTGAGAGATGTATCCATAGATCTCTTCATTTTGCTCTCAAAGTGCACCAGATTGATGCTTTTAACTTCAATATTAAAAAAAACATCTTCCCAGGGTAGCCCTAGAACCCCTAGAGGAGGTTAGGTCCACCCCCCACTTAAAAAAAATAGCACTTTACCCCTGCTTACATGCCGTGAGCTGATTATCGAGCCTTCATTGTAACAGTCGCGGGTACACTGTGTGTGCGTGTGGGGAGTGTCGCAGTAGAACATTCCACTGTAGCACCCGGTACATTAATGGGAAACCCTAAATGTTTGAGCACACTCTATGAAACGTGAAGCTACCCCACAGCACCCCCAAAAGAAAATCTTGGGCCGCCCATGAAAATCGTAGATTTGTTCTGGCACTGGGTCTGACTTAAAGTATCAATAGTACAGAAATGTATTTAACTATCAATACAAATCCCAGGTAGTCTACTTGTAGGTTAGGGTTAGGAATAACCATAGCAATACAAATCTAAGAAAAGTTATATTCCAGGGAAGTAATTTTAAAAATGAAGGACTTACTTCCAACCTTAAATGGGTTATTTGAGTTGCCAAATGTCATGTAATTGAGAAAGAAAAATGAAACTGAAGATGTAGGATGTGTTTTTTTGCAAGACATAGATGCTCACATGGGAAGTCTCTGAAGACATAAGGATGCACTGTATATCGACTATCTAACCCACACTCATAAATGACATATCTATGTAAGTACTAAAAACCACTTTCCCTAATACACGGATACATTACATTGAGATGTTTTATACTGTTTGAATTAGTCTTTATATACTGTACTGCTGTTTATCTGTTGTTCAGCTGATGTAGCATTAAACCTGCGATAGCTCTCACTCTGTGAAGAGAATTTTTTTAGCATGTGCATAGATAATTATGGTATTTTTTTCGTAAATGTCTTGAAACAGATAAATGACTATATCTGCCTTTGTTGGTTCCTGAAAACACGGAGTAGACTGTTACGACACAATGTATTCTCCTCTGCGCTTTCATCTGTGTTGCCATGATGAGGGTGAGCTGTCACATTTTCTTGATTATTATTTAGCAGATCAAGTTTTCTTTCAGTTTTAATAAGAATGCCATAACCAAAGTTTTATTTTCTGTAGATGTTTTTTCTTCTCTTCACTCTTTTCTGTTTTCAGGCCTTTTGCTTTATTTCCTTGCCTCTGTATCATGTGACTATTTTCTAAGAAACCACCTTTACAATAAAAAAATGTAAAAGTGATGTCAATTGACTCTTTAAAAAAAATCCATTCTCACTTCTTGTTTGCGTTAAATCCTTGTACAGCTCAAAATCAGGTGTTAAGATAAGAGATAAGATCAACTTTATTAATCCCAAAATTGGGAAATGTTTTTCGCTGCAGCAGAATGTAAAACAAGTATTGCATATATTTAGAAATAAAAGAGTGGAAAATAAACAATTATACAATATAAACATCTCAAAATAGTATATTAAACAGATCTAAAAGAGTGAAAATATAGAAGTGGACCGTGAGATGAAATATGTAAACTATCTGACAAATAAAACACTATTGAAGGGCTAAATAACAGCTAACACAATATAAAAGTGGGATTATTTACACTTGGTGTGCAAGAATGGCAAAATAAATTACATATCAATGTAAAAAGTACAGTGTGAAGTTATAAATCCAGTTAGCAAAAGAGAAGCTATGGAGCAGTGAGTCCTCGGCCAGCCAGAGGTGAGTTGTTATAAAGGGTTATTGCTGTTCTTTATCTGTCCCTGTGACAGCGGAAAGATTTTTGGTGATTTTGCCATTTGGTTTTCACACATGCAGCAATGGGGTGTATGGCAGCCTGAACAATGAGTAAAACCAATGTCCGGAAAACACAAGGTTTAAAGAATGAAAAATTAAAAGCATATAAGTTTGTGGAACAAAAGCTCTTCTGTGGCATTAATTTTCTCATCTTTTGTTCTAAAAAACGTTTTACTGCATGGCCATTAGAGTCTGTATCTCTTAACAGTTTTCTCAGGACTGGTTATCTACCTACAATTTCAGTCCACTAGATGGAGATGGAAGAATGAAAAATAATTCGACCTGCAGTCAGAATGATACTGGGAACTCAATAAAAACAATAACTAAATACAACCCAGACATTTAGTCATAAAATACTTATTTTGCTCTTTTTTATTCCTTTTTTGTATCTACCATTTTCCAGACAGGAAGGAAGGATAAAACATTACAAGAAGATTCATTATATATAATGAAATATGCTTATAAGTGAAGTCATCCATCAGTTTTCACTCCAGAAAAAGACTTTCAAGAGCACAGCAAAATCAAAATTGTTATATTTTCAGTGTTGGAGTTGGGAATTTAAATATAGAGTTGTTTCAACTAATTTTAAGTGTCATTTAACTCCAAGATAGTTATTATTCAAAACGAGTTGGTGTTGAAACAGGGAGTCGATTGTTGAATTCTCCAAACGACTCTAGAGTGTTGATTTAATTACAAAGCCAGTGTTATAATCTCTCTTTCTGTGGATCACTCACTGGCTGTTGCTCAGTTGGGTGTGGCTTTGACTGTGCGCAATCGAGGCGGGAGATCAAGTCGGAGGAGCATACCACCACATTCTATTTGGAGGATAAATTGAACATTTTTTAAGTACTTCAGTCAATGTTTCGACCCAGTAGCCTAGTACAGGTATTTATTTATTTAGCTCATTAATAAACCAGCGCTTACATGAAGCTACATAAATATTGTCTTCGCTCCACGTGCTAGTAATATTTGCTGCTAATGTGGGGAATTCTTAAACCCTGAGACCAGGATAAACTGAAAAGAGTCCAAGGAAGCTTATATAAGTTAACAGCATCTAATTAAACAAATTAATGAGATGATATACAAATGAGATTGTTGGAGTGGAGGCTTTCCTATGGAGTCAGATTTGGGTCAATATTCTAGCGCGCAAAACAAGCTACTCACGAGTGGAAAATGTGCTTTTACACGCGCATGAAATGACCCTCGCGCACAGATTAAACCCCCGCGAGCAGAGAGAGCCCTCTTGCTCGCTCGCACAACAAGTACATGCTTTCCCCCAAGTTGGGGTAGAAAGTGCATGAGTGCAAGCTGCACAGCCCAAAGCTCTAGCACGTTGACTTGGCGTGCACCCTCCAAGGCACCCTCCAAGGCAGACCACTGACCCTGAACAGTCCTGCCCTTCAGCACTGCACCCCACCCTGAGAGACATGCACCTATACGGTGACGGTCGCCTGGCGGGATGGGATGGGGACTTTCATGTGCCTTTGCCACTTGGAGTCCAAGTGAAGGGTGTTCAGCCACATCTGCATGGGGCGCAACAAAAGCGGGCCTAAGGGCCCAACGACCGATGTATATAATATGCTCCCTCCATTCTTCCATGGATTTGGTATCTAGTCCCACAACGTCTTCCAAGCGATCCTGTACAGGTGTTGAAAGGGCTTTTGTGACTGCACTCCTCCACAACATTATAACAGCTGTAGAAACATCAAAGCGTTCTCCTGTGCTGTCCATCCATACTTCTTCACATCTTTTCAAGAAGGCATGCATTTCTTCCCCCGTTTCTTTCATCAGGCTAGAGAGAGCAGTTAAACGGCATTCTGTCGGGTAGGTGAGATAGGCCGCCCAATACTGCGACCTATAATGGTTGAGTGTCATCTGGTTCATCACTACATTGGGCCCTGACATCTATCTGTCTTGCCTCTGGTCTTCCTTCTATCCGTCCAATCTGTGCCCTTAGATCTCCCAAGCATAGACGGTCTTGGGCAGTGTACTTCTCTAGGTCACTTACCCACTTCTGACCACCCTTGGAAAGGGGGGGTAGCTTTGTCACTAGTGATTCCATGTCCCTGTGTGTCCATGGTTTGTATATCTATTCTCCTTTTCCAGCTACTATCAATGGTAACATGTGGGTTCCTTGAGTCTTCCAGCTATAGATTCTGTTCTTGTTACACTTAAACTTCCGCCTTCTATACTTTTTTGTTCACTTTTTTTCTTCTTTACTCTTTTTTCCTGAGTTTTCTGATATTGTGTCTTGTTCCAGGGATCCTTCTAGAGCAGGGGTTCCCAAAGTGGGGGTCGCGACCCCCCGGGGGGTCGCGAGACCCCGAGTGGGGTTCGCGAGATGATAACAAAATAAAAATGGAAAATTAAAAAAATTAAAAAATTATTTAAAAAAATTGATTAATTTCTTTTATAATTTTTTTTTTTAATTATTATTAATAATAACGTTTCCATAGACATTTTGTTCTTTGACAATCCACTAGCGCAGTGTTTCTCAAACTTTTTCATACCAGTGCGGAAAATTGAAATTAATTCACTAGTTTATTCACTAATTAACTTCCCCCCCTCTTCCTTTCTTCTGTTGAGTTCTTGTTCCTCTTCTCTCTGTCTCTCTTTTTTCTTTTGTTGAGTTCTTCTTCTTCTCCTCCTCTTTGTCTCTCTTCTTTGTGTCTCTCTTCCATTCTTCTGTTGAGTTCTTCCATTCTTCTATTGAATTCCTCCTTCAGCTGGTTGACTTTACTGGATAGGATTCACACCTCATACTCCAATACTTTGACACTTCTTGCTGTGGGGACAATGGCGGCTCCAGAGTATTTTTGTTGGGTAATCTATGGTAGGGCTAACCCATACAGTGGTACATACACGCTCCCCTTGACAGTGAAACGCCACGCGTGAGGTTTAGATTATTTCCCTGTCTCAATCTAAATTGAACTGTATGAAATAAAAAGGCACATTTGTCTTGTGGTAAATAAAAAGGGCGAACTGGAGCCAATTCTGCAATTTCCCCACAGGTGAAAGAGTTTACATGCTGAAAACCCAACCCCTGCGGGGGGGTCTGGGGGGATTCTCCCCAGGAGATTTTTGGAAATACTAACATAAAATACACATTCTGGTACTCTCTTGAGAAGAAAAATAAATAAATCTATTACTGCAAGACATATTTAAAAAAATGAATGCCATTTTAGTTTGTTGTTACTTTGTTCTGAAAGCTGAACCTGCTGCTCCTCACAGAGAGAAGAGGGAAGAGGCTGTGTGAATTACTTTACATTGTGGATAAGGGTGGATAGCCCCAATTGTTCTGTGTGTCAAAATGAAAGACAGCCCACACACCTATCAATCATCAAACTGTGGGGTCTTATTTCATTACATGGACATTGGGTAGGGACTTGAGAGGGAACTCGAGAGGAGACTCGAGAGGGAACTCGAGAGGAGACTTGAGAGGTGACTTGAGAGGGAACTCGAGAGGAGACTTGAGAGGTGACTTGAAAGGGGACTCGAGAGGGAACTTGAGCGGGGACTCGAGGGGGAAACTGAGAGGTGGCTTGAGAGGGAACCTGAGAAGGAACTTGACAGGGGACACGAGAGGAGACTCGAGAGGGAACTTGAGAGGTGACTTGAGAGGAGACTTGAGAGGGGACTGGAAAAGGAACTTGAAAAGGACCTTGACAGGGGACTCGAGAGGGAACTTGAAAAGGACCTTGACAGGGAACTCGAGAGGAGACTTGAGACGGTCGGTATGCCGACAGGACACAAGAAGCTGGCATCGGCCGAAGAGCCAGTACTGGAGCCGAAACTGGAGTCGGGACCATGGCTGCTGGGGCCGGTAGTGAAGCCAGAACCATGGCTGCTGGGGCCGGTACTGGAGCAATCCGTAGGTGAGTGATCAAGCGATTCATCTGTACAGCCAGTTGTTGCATCTGTGTATAACAGTTTTCCTGAATCTCTGCATGGCGTCCTCGCAGCTCTTTCCTTTCCTGGGCAGCCATGCCCAGCTGTTCCTCGTGGTGATCAATCTTCTCGCCTCGTGCTGACAGGGCGGCATGAAGCGTTCTTGTGACGGCTGGGTCCATAATGGTCAGTTCGTTCTGTTAAGATCTCAGGCACTTAGGATGTAGGACCCAATTCCACGACCCGGGAGACAGAGGTAAAGTATTTTTAAGATACTTTATTTTTCCAAGATACAGCAAAATGAACAACAAAAAATGGTCACTATCAAATCTCTAGCTGAGATGACAAAAATGGAGAACAAAATGAAAACGCTCACGTAGTGAGGAACAAAACTATCAAGACCTGACCAAAAGAGCATAGACCTGACCATGGCAATAGACCAGTGGCGAACCGTGTCTATCACCCCCTCCGCGGCATTATAATGTCCGTCTTTTCACTGAATTGTCGTCTTGAAAAGGGTACTCACAACAATTCCGCAACAACTTCATCTTCACCTGTTGCACTTGTCATTTCAACGTTAAAAACAATAAAACGGCATGAATTGCTTCGTCGTATTCATCTAAATCCTCTGTCTCGAGCCAGTTAACTACGGAAGTGTTTTCACTTACTCGCGTATAAAAGCCCCGCCCCCACCTTCACAGCTGGTCGATTTCAACAGAGGAAAACAGACAACTGGAAGATGAGTGGAAAAGCGTCACATAAATGTATAAGTGCTCACAGCTCCGTGGGAATTAATATGTGCAATTCATTTCAAAAAGGCTTTCACATTACTATAATTATATTTTTATTTAAATGTAGGCTACATTTTACAGCAAAACGGAACACAAAAGCAGGACCGACCATCATACATTGAATTCCTTGACTAACAAGAGAAAGATTCATTCATTTAAATACATATTTAACCAGAAATGGGCCGGTTCTAAAGGGTTATTCAGTTAAAGACCCAGTGAAGTGCATGTTTTTGCACCAAAATGAAATGGCAGTTTCATTCCTTACATATCATTGTGCCTGTTCATGGCTAACATAATTTTTAATAATTCATAATTAATGAATTAATGAATTATTAATTTTGCCGTCTGAGCCTAACGGTAGTTGCAGACGATAGTGGCTGTGACGTCACAAGATGTACCCAGTTGCGATTGTAAACATGGCGGAGACTTTGGAAAGTGATACTAGTGTGAGAGAAATGATTGATTTGGACAGCTTTTCGGACAGGATAGATGAGGAAAGTGATCAATTTGGTGCACTTTGAGGGCAACATTAAGAGATTTATGGATACAGCTCTCAACACTCATATGAAACATATATTTCAATAATCAAAAAACATTGGAAGGATTTCTTAACCTATTTTATACAACTAATATTACATAGATGGAAATATTTGTTTACATAGATGACCAAACCCACTGAGATAACTTAGGCTACAGTTTACCTCCCTGAGCTGACGTTATCTCTCTCAGTCCCACAGGAGAGCACTCTCCCTCTCCTTATTGTTGAAACAGCTAATCTCCGTTAGCTCCGAGCTAGCACCAGATGCTAACGACAACCCTGTAACTCTCTCAGTCTCTCTCTCTCTCGAATCGACCAGTGGCCTTTATTTATCATGATCAATCAAAGAATCTACGAAACAATGACACCAGCCAGGCTCACCTTCATCTTTTGGGAACAGAAACATCGCCACTTCGGCAGACTTGACATTACTACAGCCAGCGGCAATGCATCGTTTCCCCTGTGTTTTTCATCCCTCTTTCTTCACTGTCGCCTCCAATGTCAGGTTTTCCTCGATTGGCAATCACTTCCAGTCGACTCCGACACACTTTCCAGGAAAATACTAGCTCAAAAACGTTGAGAAATTCGACTTTGAAAAAGAGAAAAAATGAACGGTGGTGAATGTAAACAGTGCGGCGGCGTCCATCTCGTGAAGTCACGCAGTAGATCGCAAGCCACGCCCACGAAGGTGAAGGTCGACTGCAGATTTCCCCGGCAAATTCAAAACTCGTCAAATTCGTTGCTATTCCAACATCTTTTGATATGGGTTCCAATGGACAATTTTGGTCATTACCATACGTATTAGCATAACAGATCATGCACAGGTGCACACTTCACAGGGTCTTTAAGCCCGATGAGAGGGGATACAGCTGTGCACATGCCATCATTAACAGACGTCGTTTAAGAGTGACGTTTGAGTGAACGAGGACATCCCAATTAATACCTGAGGACTCCTCTGTCCTCGCGTCACCTCCTCGTGTCTCTCGCTTGCATCTTACGGAGGTGGAGCTAAGATGCAAGGAAGGGACGCGAGTGAGGGATAGGAGGAGTCGAGGAGGGGTATTGGGATGAGGCTAGGGAGAAAGACCAGACAATACACAGGGAGGAAAACATGACAAGGAGAAATGCAAAACAGCCACTACCAGACACACAAAACTAAAAACGTGACACAACACAAGAATCGTGACAGTAGCCTATCCCAGCCATACCCTGGCGCCGCCACTGTGTGGGGACTCCATCCAACTCCAATACTCCTCCTCAGGGGCGCCGCCAGGGATTTTGGGGCCCATGAAAATATATTACATTGGGCCCCACCACCAGGCACAGACCACGCCAACCAAGCACAATTGCTGTAACCACACCTCCAGAACCCAACCCACTCATTTATGCGTTAAATAACTCTACCTGTACAGGCTTGCATCTATCTTGTAGTCCAATACTAACTGCACAATATTTACTGACACTGAGCGGTGAAAATATAACACTGTGCAGACTGCAAATTCTACTGCAATATTCTGCTGCAGTAGAATTCACTATTTGATATAACACTAACATTCCTGACAATAGATCTCAATAGTCATCTTTTATGGTGTACATGCCTTTTTAATAACATTTTTGAATGGAACATTACATTTTTTTAAATAAATATAACTTAAATATACAAATTAAAATAAAGTGAACATTAACACCAATAGTATCATTTATAAAATTCTATAACAAAAAAAATAACATAAGCAGCAGATTTTTTAATTAAATATACATACCAACAAAATAAGCGGGTATTAAAGTGTAAATGGACAACAAAAAGGAAATGGAAGTGAAAAGGCCTGATGGTGGTGCTAAATCAGAGCCTATTACCTGTTCTCAGTCTTTTTCTCATCATGCATCTTGTGTGTTGTGATCCAATATCGTTACCATAGCCTTGCCCTTTAACAGTTATTACGAGCCCTTGCTCAGCCTTACTCACCAAGAGCCCAGCGCCTAGCCTTCTTACAGGCAAAGTCACTAATCAAGTCCTTCAAGTCCAGCTTTCTTGCCAACTGGCTTTCAATGGAAAGCATGGCAAGACTGCAAAGCATTATGGGGGGACAGGACTGCTGAGCCTAGAGATGGATCTGATGGTCCTGGCACCCGGGGGAGGGAAAACTGATTTAGTATGAATAGCTGCTAAAAATGTACCTGCATTTTTTAAATGTCAGCTAAAACAGCAGTGAAATGAAAAACCTCAGCATTTTCTGTGAAGATATTAACAGTACTTAATAGTAGTAATATTCATCCCGCTTTCGTCTCATTAGTATGCATAAAAAAGTGACAGGTCACACCTCCCCCCATTATGCAAATGAGCTAAGTCCCGCCTCCCCTTTGATCGAGGTGTGAGATCTCAAGTAGGTGTGATATCCCAAGTAGGTGTGAGATCCGTCGATAGGAGGGGGTTGATGTATATTCACAGGTGTGAAAAGCCCCCACTGTTGCGCCTTATGGTGTATCATAAAAAATGTTTCAATCACATTAGTATGCATAAAAAGTGACAGGTGGGCCCGCCCCCAAGTCTATTAAAACAAAATGCCGCTTCCATCACATTAGTATGCATAAAAGTGACAGAAGGGCCCGCCCCAATTATGTGATGTCAGAAGACCGAGGGGGTGGAGTGAGATAAAAAAAAAGAACCCTGTGCAGATAAAAAGCCAGTCATTTCCAATCATCAAGTCATCTTTCCAAAAAGAAAAAATGGCCAAGAGACGCCTCGATATGGGTTTAATCAGCGAGACGCCTGTGACAACTTACCGCCATCCGTCCGGAGCGCCAATCAAGAAACGGATGCAGTATCTGTGCCGGGTTCAAACACCTCCGGTCGAAGATCTTGAAGAGAAATGGCTTCTGGAAAATGAACATGTTTGGGGATACGTATTTAACTATATGGCGAATGAACTGCATTTCTACAATCTGAAGAATGGAGAAACTTATGGACCCCACAGTGTTAAAGCAACGTTGACCTCAAGAGATTGGGCTGTGTTAACTCTGGTGTCTTCCAGAGATCTCCACGCAACCATTGTATCGGAAGAAGTAGTGCATCAAGAAAATACTATATTATATTACCGCGCAAGCCGTTTGCTGACGCAGGGGGGAGGGGTTCTCTCTAAAACACAGTGTCCTGCCATCTTTCTCTGTTTCTGCTGATGTGTAAAATATACAAAATAACGTTTTATATACTTACTCTCTTGTTAAAAGGTGATGAAGTTTGTAGCGTAAGCCAGCCATCAGTGTTCTAGTTTTAAGGATCGAAGGATCCGATGTATTTTTAAATGGAGCAGAAATAGAACTAGTCTCCCAAAAACACAGAAACACAGAAACACAAAAACACGGACACAAAGAAAACACAGAAGCACAGAAAACACAGAAACACAGAACCACAGAAACACAGAAAACACAGAAAACACAGAAACACAGAAACACAAAAAATACAAAAACACTGAAACACCGACACACAGAAACACCGAAAACACTGAAAACACAAAAAACAGGCTTGTGTGCTAGTATGGTTTTTGAATAAACACATCAGTATTTTAAAAAGTCGATGGGAGGCTGATACTATTTTACTTTTTAAAATACTATATACTACTATATAGTCCCGTCACATACAGCATATAAGAACATGACATTTATATATATACATACAGCAAAAATAAATACATGATATGCAGAAAGAGCATGAGCAGCATATTCAAGGATGGTACAGTGGTGGTATGACTGTGGCTTTCTGTCAAACACCTGGATAGCTCTCTTGAACAGCTGTTCTATGGGTTTCAGGTGTGTGGCACAAGCAAACGAGAGTTTGTAAAACAGTATTCAATGTGGGATAGAATCATACAGTGGAGGTATGACTTTGCAGCATTGACAGTTAAGAAAAAGGTCTAATTTGTTTAAAATGTTGCAAGTTGAATTTAATGGTATTGGATACTTTCTGGATATGTTTCTTAAAAAGTCAAGTGCGAGTCCAATATGACACTCTCTGTTCAAGATACTTGCACTGGGAGACTAGTTCTATTTCTGCTCCATTTAAAAATACATTGGATCCTTCGATCCTTAAAACTAGAACACTGATGGCTGGCTTACGCTACAAACTTCATCACCTTTTAACAAGAGAGTAAGTATATAAAACGTTATTTTGTATATTTTACACATCAGCAGAAACAGAGAGAGATGGCAGGACACTGTGTTTTAGAGAGAACCCCTCCCCCCTGCGTCAGCAAACGGCTTGCGCGGTAATACCATCGCCCAGATGGTCCGCTTTTAGTTTCCCAGACGGTGCTTGTCAGGACTCTTTTCACTTCTGGCGGCGGGGGGATATTTCCTTCTTCTTCCTCCACATTGGGGGGTAACGGTGAAAACTCTTCTCTGATCTCACTTTTTGTTTGCGTTTCTTTGCTTTTTGTTGCAAATATCTTGTACACCGCTGGTTTCACAGTATTTTCTTGATGCACTACTTCTTCCGATACAATGGTTGCGTGGAGATCTCTGGAAGACACCAGAGTTAACACAGCCCAATCTGTTGAGGTCAACGTCGCTTTAACACTGTGGGGTCCATAAGTTTCTCCATTCTTCAGATTGTAGAAATGCAGTTCATTCGCCATATAGTTGAATACGTATCCCCAAACATGTTCATTTTCCAGAAGCCATTTCTCCTCAAGATCTTCGACCGGAGGTGTTTGAACCCGGCACAGATACTGCATCCGTTTCTTGAATGGCGCTCCGGACGGATGGCTGTAAGTTGTCACAGGCGTCTCGCTGATTAAACCCATATCGAGGCGTCTCTTGGCCATTTTTTCTTTTTGGAAAGATGACTTGATGATTGGAAATGACTGGCTTTTTATCTGCACGGGGTTCTTTTTTTTGTATCTCACTCCACCCCCTCGGTCTTCTGACATCACATAATTGGGGCGGGCCCTTCTGTCACTTTTATGCGTACTAATGTGATGGAAGTGGCATTTTGTTTTAATAGACTTGGGGGTGTGCCCACCTGTCACTTTTTATGCATACTAATGTGATTGAAACATTTTTTATGATACACCATAAGGCGCAACAGTGGGGGCTTTTCACACCTGTGAATACACATCAACCCCCTCCTATCGACGGATCTCACACCTACTTGGGATATCACACCTACTTGAGATCTCACACCTCGATCAAAGGGGAGGCGGGACTTAGCTCATTTGCATAATGGGGGGAGGTGTGACCTGTCACTTTTTTATGCATACTAATGAGACGAAAGCGGGATGAATATTACTACTCTTAATGTCAGCAAAACATTACAATTATTATTTACAATGGACTACGCTTAGCTAACAGACACATTTCCACCACTCATGGACCACAATCAATCAATCAATAAATCAATCAATCAATCAATCAATCAATCAATGTTTATTTATATAGCCCAATATCAAAAATGTTACATTTGTCTCAGTGGACTTCACAGTTTGTACAGAATATCAGTATGACAATACGACACCCTCTGTCCTTAGACCCTCACATCGTACAAGGAAAAAATTCCGGAGAAAACCCCACAGTTTAAAGGGAAAAATGGGAGAAACCTCAGGGAGAGCAACAGAGGAGGGATCCCTCTCCCAGGACGGACAGACGTGCAATAGATGCCGTGTGTAAATCGAAAAGATAATACATTTGCAACATAGGTAGTCCAAATGTTTGGAAATGCATGTGTGTATAATAGGAAGATGAATCCACGAGGATATCCATCCAGGACTTATGATCCAGGACCACAGCCACGACTCAAGATCCAGGACTCGCGATCCATGACACAGGACCGCAGGATCATCCATGACTCCGGATCCCGGCGTATAGACACCAAAAATAAATACATTTGGGTTAATCGGAACATGAGAGTACACAGGTATAGACAGAGAGAAGGAAGAAGTAAGATGTCCCCCGACAAACTAAGCCTATAGTAGCAAAACTAGGGGCTGAATCTAATCAGCCCTAACTATAAGCTTTATCAAAAAGGAAAGTCTTAAGCGCACTCTTAAAAACGGATAGGGTGTCTGCTGGAAGCTGATTCCACAAAAGTGGAGCTTGATAAGAAAAGGCTCTGGCTCCCATTGTACTTTTAGAGACTCTAGGAACAACCAACAACCCTGCATTCTTGGAACGCAATACCCTAGTAGGACAGTAGGGTATAATGAGTTCTTTAAGGTAAGATGGCGGCTGCCCATTAAGGGCTTTGTAGGCGAGAAGAAGAATTTTAAATTCTATCCTGTGTTCTATAGGGAGCCAGTGTAAGGCAGCCAGAACAGGAGTAATGTGGTCCCTTTTCCTAACTCTGGTTAGTACACGAGCTGCAGCATTTTGAATCAGCTGAAGCGACTTGACTGACTTCTTGGTACACCCTGATAATAAGGAGTTACAATAACACACCCACCTTTTCTTTTGAAAAACT
Source organism: Notothenia rossii (assembly GCF_949606895.1). Lineage (NCBI taxonomy): Eukaryota > Metazoa > Chordata > Actinopteri > Perciformes > Nototheniidae > Notothenia > Notothenia rossii. The sequence continues at coordinate 33,600,136 of NC_136903.1, forward strand.
GGGTGACATACTGTCACCCTTTAGTCCCTTTCTCTTGTCTTTTCTCCTTACTTTTCTTTTTTGAAAGCCTGACTTTGTTAGTCGTTGAGTCGTACAAACGTAAGTACTAGCATCCCTGCTCACATGCTCTCACTCTTTGCCAGAAAGTGCGGTGTTACACAGCGTTTGGAGGCAGGACCAAACCATTACATGTAAATAGAGGGGGGTGTACAGAGGCTTTGGATAATTAACTTTTGGAAGAAAAAATGTGAAATGACTCGTAAGTTTAGTGAGCACATAATCAATTTAACGTTATATTACTGTTAATTGTTGATGATTGATGAGAGGTTACTTACACATTTTTTCTTAATGTTCTAAAAATGTTTGGGGCCCCTGTCAGTCACGGGCCCTTAGAATCGTCCTAACTTTTCACCCCCTTACGGCGCCCCTGTGCACGTGGCATTTCACGGACCAAAGCTTCGCCAGCATTGCAGCGATTCATGCCGGATATGCACAGCGTAGGACACTGAAGGAAGATGCTATTCCTACTTTGTTTGGACCAGCGGGAGATTCGGGTACACAACCTGTATGCATTGTTGTTTGTGTATTTATGATGTTTAAAACAAACAAGGTATCTACCACGACTGTTTAAATGGGTAAACGTTTTTCGGGCTGCCAAGCCATTGACACAGTGCTAATTGGGCTAACTAAGTTGCTAGCGTTTCCATATATCAACTCCAATGTCAGCAGATGGCCTTACATGTGTCTCATAGCAGGAGAATGTCTGCATTCAGACATAAAATAGTCATAGACAGTATACTCCGGGTGATTTACCGTACGGTCAGTCGTGAAACTCAATTACATTATAGTTGGCGTTCCTAGCGTGTATGCTACCGAGCTAAACAAGAAGGCTACCAAGAGCTAGACATGCAAGGGAAAACATTGTTTTTATGCCAGCTACAATGAATGACCGAACGTAGCAGACTACCCGTATAAGATTGCAATTGTAAACATGTTCTTGCTAGCCTAATATGAACCACTAGCTTTTGTTCATAGTAGGTTGGCATATTACACTGAACAACTAGCAAACGTAGGTTAGCATATTCATCTAGCTGGCAAGCTAACGAACCTGAAACAACTAAGTTTCTCTAATATTTTGTGATTTGCATTTGATTTCGTCCAGCCAGATCAGGAAACTCCTGGTGTACACATGACGGGATGACCACTCTGATGCCTCGTCCTAAAAAGCCCCGGCAGCAGCTTACAAAGCTGCGATGGGCAAGATGCCAAAAACGCCTATAAGGGGAGGAATGGATGATATACAGTGTATGTATATATATATATATATATATAGGGCTGTCAAGTTAACGCGTTAATAACGATAACGCAAAAAAAAATTAACGCAACTAATTATTTTAACGCGATTAACGCATGTGGATTTTTTGTCCTTGGCCGGCCCGTAGTTTCAGAGCGCATCGAGTTTAAAATACCATCTACAAGCTGATGCAAACAGCCCCGCTCCTGCCGCTCGCAGACCACACTTCCACGCTCACCGGCAGGCACCGACTGGCCATCGGGAGGACCGGGAGGGTGTGTGTATGTGTGGCACGAGAGAGAGACCTTACGTGTATTGTTGTTGTTGTTAGCATCTGGTGCTAGCTCACTGCGCTAACGGATATAAGGAGCTGTTTCAATGAAAACAAAGGAGTGACATTTCGCCGAAAACTGCGCCGAGCACTTGACTTTATGCAGGTAGCCAGACAGTGGGACATTGTACGAAAAGTCAGCACACTCAGCACGGGTAGTGTGCGCAACATGATTGCAGCGCCCAGGCAGCTTTCGAGCATATGCCTTGAGTTGCACATAGCTCCAACGATCCATCACACACACACGCACGCACACACACACACACACACACACACACACACACACACACACACACACACACACACACACACACACACACACACACTTTGTATTGTATGAGAAAGATTGAATTGAGGTGAATATTTGTAATGTTCAGAGGTTGTTGTGTTTAATATTCATGAGAATATTTGTCATTGTTCAAATGATAATAAACATTTGCATAAAGCATTTGTCCACTCATATGTTGATAAGAGTATTAAAAACTTGAAAAGTATCCCTCTATGGTACATTTAGAACAGATACAAAACGTGCAATTAATTTGCTATGGACAATCATGCGATTAATCGCGATTAAATATTTTAATCGACTGACAGCCCTAATATGTATATGTATCTACTAGAAAATCCTTTCACATCGTTTAATACAGAATCCAAACGACAAAGGTTCTTTGAAGAAAGGTGGGAGATTGTTGAACCTGTTGAGTATGTTCTTGGGGTCAGATTTGATGTACGCAGAGATCGAACAACATGAGTTTACAATCAGATACCTGTAACAGATACATTTGTGTATGTACCCTTGTTGGGAACCCTTAAGTCTATATTTAAGAACAGGGAACTATGTGAAAGATCCCAGCAGGCAAAACAACAAGAAGAAGGTACTTATAAAGACATAAGTGATGGTTCATATTTCCAAATTTGTTTTCCAAGCAAAAACATGCTCTACAGGTTCAAATCTATTATCACGATTTTGAGACAGCAAATCCCTTAGGCTCAAAGAAGGGTATACACAAACTTGGTTGTATTTACTTCATATTTGAGGAACCTACCCCCAAAATGTAATTCTGTGCTGATGAATATTCATGTCGTGGCACTTTTTCATGCACAAGACCTGAACAAATATGGATTTGATGCAATAATAAAGCCTCTCACTTAGGCCTGTCGCGATAATCGATAAATTGACTCATCGTACGAAAAATAAAAATGGACTCGATAACTTTTCTGAGCTCGATAAATTGCCGTTTACATAAAGATGTGACCAGCATTTTAGCCTGGAGCGCTGTGCCTGCCAGGCGCGCTGTGAGGGGCGGGGCTGACACACAGCCAGGTCAGGACACTCAGCGTGCACGTGCAGCAGCGTAGCAACCAAATTAATAATATAGCGACAAGCGGGAGACAACGTGTGACTTACTCGCGGGTAATTTAAAGTGAAATGGAATTGGTTACAAAACCTAACAACACATCTCGATTCTCCGGTGTGGCAGTATTTTGGATTCAAACCAAATCAACGAGGCGAACCTACTGACTTGAATGAGCCGGGCGGTGTGTCGCATTGGTTTAAAAAAGGTAGCGACAAAAGCAGGCAATAGAGAACCGCAGTGACGCGTCGTAAAACCCGGAAGTAAGTTAGCATTTTTAGCACTTCCGGTTCCTTCCTCAAAAAGCAATGCATTTTTTCCATAGGGTTTTGGAAAATAGCTCGAAATAAGGTCTGTGGTTGACACAAATTTAAGAGATAAATCACGTTTTGTTCAACGACATTAAATACATCAGCAGTGACCCCACTGGGGATTTTTGAAGAGTTTACGTGTCTGAAAAACGATGGTTGTTACCGAATGGCTGAATAAGACTACAGAAATTGTCGAGGCCGTTGTACGTCATTACGCCGAACACGTAAACACTCCCGCTAAGTTTGTTTTCCCCTGTGTTCTGCTTGAAAGTAAGTACCTGCCTATCTTTAGTATCTGTATATCTATATCTGACCATTAGAATCTGTATTTTTGAAATTGTCATTTTTAACACCGTAGTTTTACAAATTATAGAATAATTAATTACCAGTGTTTTCCAATTTTACTCGGCAGTTCGTTTCGTTAGCTAACGTTAGCTCACGTTAGCTAAAGCTAGCGCTACTAGTTAGCTATGCAATGTTTCGTTGCTTTGCTCCGGGTTGCAGCCACAGGTCTTCGCATGAAACGTGCTTGTTCTATCGTTTCCCGGCCAATGTTTTCCAAAGGAGAGTCTGGATTCGTGTCATGAGGTAAGCTGACGTTACATTTTTGTCCATGTCACGGTGAAATGTAAATAATGGGTAGTGACTGTATCGCCGTTTTAGAGATGGCGCTGCTGAAAAGACCCTAACATAAGTAAAGATAATGAATACATCCTATTAAAACCTGTGTGGCTTATATGATAAGTCTAATTAGTACAAGCAGCATAACGTTTCACCATGTAACTAAAGATTGTAGTCAGGGAAATCAGTTTAACAAATTGAACTAATAACAAATCACCTCTGGCTGGCAGAGAACTCTCTGCTCAATAGCTTCTCTTGGACGTAAAATCACATGTACATGTGTATTTATATTCAATTTAATATTCCATCCCTCACATACTTTTGTATATATAATAACTTATATTTTGTTTTCTTGTTATGCTGCTGCAACACAAACATTTCCCAAATTGGGATCAATACAGTAATATCTTATCTTAATTAATTAAGAAATATAACTATTATAATTAGTGTAGCAGCTGACTCCTATTTTCAATATGGATTAATCTACCATTTATTTATTTAATTCAATTTTCATCTTTAAAAATGTCAAAATAGTGAAAATGTTCACGAGACTTATCAAAGTGCAAGGTTATATCTTTAGATGTTTTGTTTTAGCCTATGTACTGTATGTCTTAATGCTCTTACAGTATATGTGACGGTGTGACTTCCATGAAACTAATATTTGATATGTTCCCAACAGACGAGCTGACAGGAAACCTAACACTCTAACAACCACAACATTGCAAAGGCGAGTAAATGTAAATCAAAAACAATTCACAATTTTTGTATTTCTTCTTCCTTGCAGTGAGGTGAAGCTGACCTTGCACTTGGTGCCAGTAAGGATGTTCCTCACGCAGGCTGAATGTTTCTCCTTCCTTACTGACACAGAATCCCTTGATTTGCAATGCTTCACTAATTGTCATTTCCCTGGCTCCGTAGGGACACTTTACCTCCAGCACAGCGGAAGACCCTACCAGACCATCTGGAGATGCCCCCAACAATCCTGATAGGGAGAGCCACAAATGTGACTCATGTCATGGACCTGCATCTGAGTTGCAGTAGTGAATGCCCTGACGACCTCACATTCATTCATAGTCCCCCACTGTACAGACAAAACACCATCAAGGGCCTGTTGTTGCCCTAGCACCCTGGCAATAAAGGAAGCAGTCACACGCTTTGACCTCAGGACAGCTCCAAAGTTGCTGGCAGTCAACCTTCCTTTCCTGAACAGATGCCAGTTTGGGTTGGTTCGCTGACCAGTGGTAGCCACCTGAATTGCCCTCTGTTGCTCTTCAGACAATGCCATGCTTGCCACAATTGCCTCAGGTCCCTGATGCCCAACAGATTTGATAATTTCAGGAACAGTAAGTGTTTCCAAGCTGTAGTGTTCCTCTTCTGGCTCGTGGGAGAGAAGCCAAGAAATTCCTGAGAACCTGCCCCCGAGTCTGTCCCTCAGCCAGTCACGATCTTCGGAGGTGGGCTCTCTTGTCAGCGGGTTAAATTAGTTATTGGTTTCAACAGTCACATTAAAACAGTTACTAAATCAGCTTACTATCACCTAAAGAACATATCTAGGATTAAAAGACTAATGTCACTGCAGGATTTGGAAAAACGTGTCCATGCTTTTATCTTCAGTAGACTGGACTACTGCAATGGCGTCTTCACAGGTCTCACTAAAAAATCTATTAGAAAGCTGATTCAGAACACCGCTGCTCGAGTCCTTACCAACACTACATTTTTTGTAAAGCACTTTGAATTGTCTTGTGTTGAAAAGTGCTATATAAATAAACTTGCCTTGCCTTGCCTAATAAAGATTTCATGTGACACATACAATTGATTTGTTGATGGAAATTAATGTGAAAAATTAACTCTAGGTTAACGGTACTCTTGCTATCACTACTCACCGACACTATAAACCTTGTCCCTCATGCTAGCCCTGACAACACCGGTAAGCACACCTTCATCTAGGCTGCACTGTAACGTGTCCTGACTTGTAGTGGTTCTCTCCTCTATCTACACTCTTCTTGTCATTTTTGTAAAACGATATCAGACTGGTAATTGACACAGCCATGACTTCTAGTTAAATTCAGTGTGGCTAAAATGAAAAGCTTTGTTAAAATATGCAAGCACGCAAAGTCAAATTCAGCTTTATTGTCAAAAATTCTACATGTGTTATACATCCAGAAATATCGAAATATCGTTTCCCACAGTGTGACATGTATACATAAAACAAAACAAAAAGGGCCTAGATAAACGTGGTATACATTAAATAAAACGGGCGTAGATAACCGGGGTATACAGTTTAAAATGTTAATATATTTAAAGTGTTCAAAGTGCAGTTTCAGTGCAAGTCAGTTGAAACGATCTTAAGTTGGCTTGACGTTGAAGTCGTGCGACCCTGCTGCTGTACTGGCTTGTAGTTCGTTTATAGCATAACGTTAGCATTTCGCTTTTGGCGACTAGATTTATGATTCAAAAATTATAAAATTAGGGTTGACATGTGGAGATTATCCGGCTGAACAAAACGTGATCCCTCTCTTAAATGTGTTTCAACCACAGACCTTATTTCGAGCTATTTTCCAAAATCCTATGGAGAATTTGCATTGGTTTTTCGCGAAGGAACCGGAAGAAGTTTACTTCCGGGTTTTACGACGCGTCACTGCGGTTCTCTATACCACGCATTTTAAACCACCTAAAACACAACCATCCCATTCCGTTTTTCCAGCTGGGAGCAAACAGGGCAGCTGGAGATGGAGAGCCCCCGCCCGACAATGCAAACATGTTGGTGCTCCTTGCTCGAAAACTTAGAAAAACAGATTTGGATATGGCCTGTTGAAGCATCTGGGTCTTTGACAGTGGACTGTACACTTGACTGTTGTTTTAAGGAGTTTTTTTTGCTTGTGAGATAATGTGTGCTCATATTTATTTATTTATTTATTTATTTATTTAAATATATATGAATGAGAGAGAGAGCTCTGTTTTCTAGCCTGACTCTATTTAATTTATTGTTTTGGTTGTGTGTGATTTAATTAATTTATTATAATTTAATTAATTTGTTTTATTTATTAATTTATATATTTTAATATTATTTCACATTTCATTTGCAATGTTGAATGTTCAATAAAAAGTTATGTTTGAAAGGATGTACTTGAATTATTATTATATATTATCATTATGTCTAAAATGGTCTTAAAACGGTGCCGACAATATTATCGTTTATCGCAATAATTTCCAGAAAAATTTATCGTCCAACACAATTAATTATCGTGACAGGCCTACGTCTCACTGATGATCTTAAAATACTGTAAATGTAAGGGATAGAGGTGCCTTTCTCTGATTCACCATTGCTAGGATCTGTTAGTAACGAGTGATAATCTGGGTTTACACGGGCTGTTTGGTTTTGTTGAGTGTTTCAGCGCAACATATTGTTGTAGATTTTGTTTAACTACTAAAGAAGATTTACAGTCTGTCTTCACTGAAAATGAACCTGGTATGGTTTTTTGTACTACAGAAATCCATGCAGAACATTGTGAAGCTTTACAGGAAAATCCTATTTTAGGGTCAACATTTGGTGTCAAGAAGACATGCTTGCTCAATACACTAACATTTTTCCACACCTCTGATAACTACGTGGTGGACATCATGCACGATTTGCTTGAAGGTGTAGTGCAGTACGAACTGAAACTTGTATTTCAGTACCTTGTCAATAAGACATTTCTTTCTCTGGAAACACTGTCAATGAGGATCGAAAGTTTCAACTATGGATATACTGAGTGACGGAACAGGCCAAGTGGTTTAAAAAAGGATGAGAGTAGCAAAAATCTTGGATTGAATGCAATTCAGTCATTGTGTCTCTTGCAAAATGCTCCCCTTATTCTTGGTGATGTTGTTGAAAGAAACAACAATTGTTGGAATCTTCTCATCCTCTTGATTCAGATTGTGAATATTGTTTTTTCACCAATTATTACAAATGGTGTGACATATTATTTGAAGCATTTAATCATTGATCACCACAAGCTGTTCAAATCTCTGTTTCCTGACAGAAGACTTATTCCAAAGTATCATTTTATGATACGTTACCAAAGGTGTATTCGAAAAATAGGTCCACTCCTCCATGAATGGTGCATGAGATTTGAGGACAAACATAATTTTTTTAAAAGATCAGTGAAGAATTTCAAAAAGCTTAGTAAAACAACACCAAAGACAGTTGTCTTATCACTGGGAGAATTTACATTTTCAGAGGTTCGAGTTTGGTCCAGTCAGGAAGGAAATTATTGACAGCTTGGAGGGTGGTGAGGCTTTAAGTGCTGCATTTAATGTGTAACAAGACCACAGTGTAACACAAATACAGTACGATGTTAACGGAAAACATTGAAACTTGGCTTGTGTCTTTCTTTTATATTGTTTTTTAAAATAATGTTGCATTGTGTCTAGGTGAGGTTATAAATTGACACCCTACAGTGCTTTTAAAATATGAATCAACTCTAAAGAGTTGAGTTACATTTTATATCCTGAATAGTGTTAATATGACTTTAACTCTATTTAGTGTTAAAAAAAATTAAACTTGTGGTGTTAACTTTTGACTCTGCACGCTAGTGTTGCGTAAATGTAACACTGACCGGTGTTGACCAGAGTTACATTTTAACTATAGAGAGAGTTGCTGGAACTCTGTCCTAGTGTAAACTTTTTGCACTTTCAAAAGTGTAGTTTTAACTCAAAACAGTTTGGACCACTTTTATAGAGTTTAAAAGTGTTGTATTTGACTATAAGAGTTACATTAGCACTTCTGATTTTGCTGTGTGAAATACAAAAAATAATCACCTAAGTCAAAACAGCATCGGTTGAAAAATCCTGACTTTTAGTCCTTAGATCAAGCTCCAAAAACACTGTATCCTACATATCCCATGATGCAACTCAATTGCTTCCTTTGTTAGAGCCTCCCTGCCTAAAAGTAATAGGTGGTTATTTTATCAGATCTGACAAAGACTTCCAAAAGCCATTATTTAGCAGTTTTGAAAAATGTACGAGTATTTACTGGTAAATAGGTCTGAGGTTGACCAATAAACCGAGCCTCATTCAGAAGAAAGAGTTCAAACTTTTTTACCATGAAAACGGGCAGCAAAGTTGTATTTGGAGCAGATTTATGGAGGACTGCTCTGTGCATTACACTCACAGAATGGTTTTCAAAAAAAGGATTAGGGTTAGTGCAAGTGTGAGCCGCATTGCACCTGCTGCATTGTCCAAAGCTCTTTGGATTTGATGTGGCTCAATTGTCTGAGACTTGTTTGTCAGGCTATACAGAGAAATGCAATAGTATAATTATAATTGATTATCATTTGTATGCTCAGGCTAAAAAGTGTTTTCTCTTCTAACTTCTGGTGGGAGCTGGCTTATAGTTCAAGGGAAAGGCTGAGCATATTGGCTTTAAAAAGCTTTCTCTGTTTGACTGTTGTTGCAAACTGTTCTGAAGCTAATGCACCAGCACTTGAAATGTGTTGGCTTATTCAGAGCTAATGAACGTGCAGAGTTCTTGCTGTTCTCAATTTGTTTCCTCGTGGTTGATTGACCTTATTATCAGTCGCTTTGCATAAAAGCATCAGCTAAATGTCGTGTTGCTCCACTAGTTGGACGTCGATAGTCAATGGACTTTAATGGGTAGATCTAGACTTTTATTTATTAATCAGACTACATTTGAACTGATCTACTTTATCCAAGTAAAGGTCACGTATTATACAATTGTTCATCAATAGGTCTCAGATATCTACAAAACATGTATCAAAGTTTTTTGCTCAAAATACTGAACAGTTCATGAATTATAGCATGCCATACACCCCTCCGTTTCAGCGTGTGTAGCTTTCAATGCAAATGAGCTGCTGAATGAACCTTTCTGAGTCTCTTCACACCCAGGGGAGACATATATACATATGTATACCATACATTTAAAGTACATAATAGGGGACCTTTAAGTTACAGTTATTTTAACTGCTGCAAACAGTACTTTTACTTTAGTAACTGTTAGAAAAATATCACTCATCACTGGCTTGAGCATCAATAATCAGGATACATGTATTTATTATACTTGCAAGAATGGAAGTATCACATACAGAGCATTTGGTACAACTAGTTCCTGAGTTATTCAGTCACAAGATGGAGGAATACCGGTTCAAAGCGGTATACAATGTTTAGTTCAGATTAGCTAGGCCTGCGTAAGCAATAAACATGACAGTCATATGCCTATCTCCATAGGGGCTGAATCGTTAATCGTTGGAACATAGCTATCGTATGTTCAACACAGTGTCTCATGAGCTTCTTCCATGTAATCATACATCCGGTTAAAGTTAGGCCTTTGTCATGTGCTACTCTGATATTGAAGAGTACATTCAGTATTTTCCCAACAGTAACACACTCCAGCAATCTTTCAATCCCTAAATGTTAAAATTATATTTGATGCACTGAAGTTCAAGATATTATGACCTTGTTGAACTGAATGAACCAGATGTTGAACAGGGATATCAGCTGCCTGTTTAAGAGGATTGTGCAACACAGTGAGACACTAAGTGTTATGAAGTCAGCCCACATACTGTATCATGGGTAAAGGATGCTAATGAATAATATATAATATATGAAGTACAATAGGCTATTATCTGCTTATTATCAATATTGAATGATGTTTTGCAGCAGTTGGGTTTGGGATGGTGTTCCAGATTATACAGTGAGAGCAGTTTCATAATCAAACTGGGAATCAGGCAGAGGTACTTTGTTACTGTGGTGATGATAATGCCTGCAGTGTGTTTCCTTTAAAGAACCTGTAACACAAGTTTCACCCATCATCCAAACCCATCAATTTGAGTAAATATTGTCCCCTTGAAAACCGTTACTGAACTGATTTTGGATATTTGTACTTTGATAACCATTAATCTGCCCTTCAATGTTGACAATTTTCTGGATCTTCTCGTGGATTCTTCAAGTCCCGCCAAATTATGTGTGACGTCATTGCGGGCACAGCGCTCCAGCTGCACCATTCAGGATCCCAGCATCTGCATGTAAACGCACGATGGCGCACACAGAAGCAAGCTCAGACAGTGATGACAGTTTAATTTTGAACGTGTCTGAGAGCTCATATGAGGCTGAAGGATCGGTTTATGTTGTATCTGTTAGAAGTTTAGGAGTTAGGTGCGTCAATATGGGCGATCATACGGTCATGTAGCCAGTGGTGGACTGGGACTAAAAATCATCCCGGGACTCTCGACCGGCCCACTTCGGTACCGCCAGTAAATTGTCAACGGGGGGAGTGGAGGATGTGCTAGTGACTTATCTGACCGGCCCACTTTGGTACCGGCCCATCGGGATTCGTCCCGATGACCAGTCCGCTACTGCACCCAGCCCAGCCCACGTAAACTGTCAACGGGGGGAGCCTCGCTGCGGGGAAACGGTGGACCTAGTGTCCCGATCGGAGTGGGAATAATAATAATAATAATAATAATAATCCGTGCATTTTATCCATTAATTTCCCCAACATTGTGGTAAAAAAAACACACGTTTAATCCATGTTGGTGTACTACAACTACAAAAAGCATCGGTTTGTTTTCTCATCAGGAAATGCAGACCGGCTCAAATAAACAATTTTTAAATCATCATCCTCACGATCATTTAATGTACTAGTCATCTCGAACCGTCAGTTTAAAAAAGAAGGTGCGATACCATTCCGATAAATATCAATAATTTCGAACATCGCGGGGAAATTCTTCGACTCATTTTGAAGTTTTGGGGGAAACCGGAAGTGAAGTCAATGCGTGAACGCTTCACTGTGCGGCGAGAGAGCCAAACACGGACAAAGTGTGTTGTCATGCGTAGAAATGGTGAATTACTGAGTTTAGGCACCTTAATAACGTTTTAATGAAGTTGACTACAGTATATTCATATTTGTCAGTGCTTTCATGTCAATTCGGCGAACATAAACATAAATGATCGTGGTGAAGATGATGATTAAATTAGGATTACAAATCGGTAGTGAGAGCTTCTGAATTTCCTCCCGTCGGATGTGATATAAAAACAAATCGATTATTTTTGTAGTTGTAAACTCAAGTGGATGAAACTACATTTATTAGTGCTTTCTTGTCAATTTGGCGAACATAGCCGAATATTTCATTGCACAACAGTTGTTGGGAGGCTGTCACAGGCTCTTTAAAATCTCTGGGACTTTTTATGAGGATAGCATCCTGAAGCAGTTCACATATTTCATAATTTATTATCTTTCAAATCAAAGACTTAAGTTGTGTTCATCCGGTAGCACCTTTATAAAGCAAGATGTCAAAATACTAAAATGTAAAACATTTTACTAAATTGTAGTGGAATGTGTATAAAACAATACATTAAACATTGAGAATGTTCATTGTTAGCGTGCTCTTAGATTATAACTTGGATTTGAACATTCTACACAGACTGCAGATAGGTGTGGCATACAATTATTGCTATGATAAAGAACTAACTGCAATATTCCATTGAGAACACAAAGTGACACTTAAAAGTCCTAATGGTACTTAAATCACACATTTTTGGGTCCCCTTTGTGTAAGATTTCTTGTTAACTTTAGACATTTGGATTCATTTCTGCTAAATGTTGGATAGTAGTTCCCAGTAGGACAGACTTTAAATTAGTTTATGCACTATTAATAGTTAAGAAAAGACTCTTAATACTTTACAAACCACAAGTATCATTTTATTAATGATCTTTTTAATGTTACATTTGCTGCACAAATAGAGTTTATAATAGATTTAAAGTGTGGACTAATTATTTAAAGTTTTGTAATTTCAGGGAATATGCATCAAAAGATCAATACCACTCTAACTTGTGCAGTAACCGCTAGCTTAGTAAAACACGAAGAATAGTTACAGGAGCTTAACTTTCATGAGCTTTTTGTTTGTGTTTCCTGTTTTATTTTGAACTGTTTTCTCGCCATGTTCTTGCTCTCCAGCTGTGTCTTGTCATGTAATTACTTCTGTGTGTTTTATGTCTCTCTTTTCCATTGCTCACTGTCAGTTTGTTGTCAATGTTTTCTGTCAATGTTCCCCCTCTATGTTCCCTGTTGTGGTTCTACTGTTCATTTGACATCTCAAAAGTGTGATCTTATTGTAATGAGTTAACAATGAGTAAAGGCATGGTAAGAAATCCAAACAATGAACATGAAATCAGAATTTAATTGAATCAATTTGTATCAACATTTTCTATTTTCCAATTGAGCTTTGCAATGTTTAACATCTTAAGGAGACTGTTAAACATTGCAAAGAGGGGATTTTATTCATAAATAATATTCGTAAACCTAACCATGTTATAGCCTCAGAAAGGCTTAACAACAACTGTAACTGTCTTCACTCTCTGTTGTTTATTTTGTTCCACATTGTATTTTTGGTTCCTACCTTTTATGTGCAACATTAATAGGGGCGGAACTAATCTGCAGTGTTTTGTTTTACACCTGTTTGTTTAATCAACGCACTTGATAGTCGCAACTGCAGAGCAACGCAGAATGTAAAGAAAATCTAAGGAAACTAAGGGAAAAATGCAGTTAAAGATATCAGCCCCTCTAGATGACTAGCAGCCTACGAGGTACGTTTTTGTGCTGGTTGTTTGTGTAATTGTGTGTGGTTGAGCTGCAGGTTATATGTATCTATGCTATGCGCTAGCTTGTGCTACATGCTATTGTTAGCTTCTGCTACATGCTGTGTGGGATATGTGTGTAGTTTATTGTTTTATTTAGCGGCATTAACAGTGATGACATGCATATATTCCATATTTATTTATTGTTTACCTTTTATATATTTTTTGTCTTACAACCCAGTTCTCACGGGTTGGAATAGGTTCCTCAAGAATAAACCGCGTATTTAATCAAGACCTCAGCCTTGTGTCATTTACTGGACTACAACAACAAAGTATACATTTATTAAATACATTATTACATTTAGCTGATGCTTTTATAAATAAGAAAAAGTTAAAAAGATGTATAGACCGGTTGTTGAACCACTGACCCTCAGGTTGAGAAACAGCCTGCCAGTTGAGCCACAGACCACTTTTAATATACTTTGAATGTTTTAACCTGTTGAACCCCATCCCCCCACCACCGGGGGGGAAAAATGCATCATCTGCAGGAAACAGCGTCTGAGGGCTTCTTAATATTTAATAAACTATTAATGTTTCATCTCCATGTAACGGGAAGAAACTCAGCTAACTGATCTTTTTTTTTTTGTGCAAAGAAAACGCACAAAGCTAACGCTGAGCCTCTGAATTAGCAACAAGCGAAAAATGCTAACGGCATTTGCACAGAAAACATGGTATAACACCCTTATTAATTATTGTAACTGCAAATCCAAGCCATCGATTAGCATCGTGAGCGTACACAGAGTCGATAGGTATCTATATCATCACTCCATGATAAGAACTCGCGACTTTATAAACAAAAACAGACATCACAACACGTGGCGCTAGGTAGCAAAAACGGCAATAGGTCTTACCTCTGTTGTTGTCTGATCAAAAGTGGTCTTCGATGGCAATAAAACAATAAAAACGCTGCTGAAGGTTAATCAAATGTGTCTGTGTCACTTTGAAATGATTTCTGATAATCCATAAGCAATAAACCTACTTTTCCATTTTCAGATTTCAGAGCGTGAGACAGCTTTCGCTCTAGGCAAAACTGCATGCGCATAGCCCCCACTTTTTTTTGGTAACGTTGGTGTGTATGTGGAGATTCCCCTTCGATTCTATTGGCTCTAACGGTTAAAAAGAGATGCCAATCACCAAAATCGACCAATGGGTTCCAGAGAAACGGCAAAAACGCAGGGTATTTATTATATGTTGTACTTTGGATTCCTAAAGCTTTTAGTCTACCATCTGTAGTGGCAATTTCTTGTATTACCTTATATGCTAAAACCAAATGCTTCTGAAAGCTCTGTCTAACACTACTGTACCATTTCTTCATATTTGCTGTTTCCTCTGCATACTCTAGTGAGGTTTATTATTCTCAAGCGCTTCAAGGCCACAGGGCCGATTTGGCAGACTATGTTGAAACTACTCCTTTTCACACTAAGTTTGAACTTCCATATTTTGATGACTGTTGTACTTTCTATGGCTCAAGGACACAGGTGTCCAAATAGCGATATGAGACCGTGTGAAAGTGGATTTCTGAGGCGTTCCGCCATGCTACACAAAACTTTGTCTGCCCGCCCTATCTTGTATATAAGCTTTGCTATTTTGTGACTATTGCGCACACTCCTGCAGACTACTCTGTACTCTGTGAGACATGTACCTTTGAAGCTTCAAATAAATAACCAGAAGACAACGCTGCCTGCTTTCACCAGTTTATTATTGATTACTCTCATTGTACATCTTTACAGTATTGACGAGTTTAAAATATCCACAACACATCCCATCATTCAAGGGTGGTTTTTACTATAAGTAAAAAATAATTTTTGGACTGACACTATAAGTATGTTCAACCTGAATTTTCTTTAAAAATAAAAAAAACATCTATATTGATTCTGACTTTTCTACATCCAACTCACAGGTTTATCATTACTTTGAGAAAAAAGATTATACATTTTCACCTTTTAGAAGTGTAGTCTTGGTAATTTGTTCTGGAAATGTCATTTTCGAGCCTGAGACCTGAAAAACAGGGATGGGGTTCAACAGGTTAAGTCGATTCTCTGCTAATACATCTCTGCATTTCTTCTGTATTTAGAATTATTCATTGGGTATGTGTAATTTGGTGCAAACGTTTTATCTAAAACTAGGAAAAGTAAGCGAAATAGGAAACATACACAAATACACACACATACCAACAGCCCGACACAGGACCAATGACAACATCACTGAGCAATACAGATGCAAACACAAACAATCTTCAGAGGAGAAAACACAATGCCTTCCATGTGTAAATGGCTGATAATGAATTGAGTATTATAGTAAATGTCGTGTTATAGGAGGGATCACTAAACTGGATTTCTACAGTGTATTTAAACGTCTTCAGGGTCGGACTCTTGGTTCTGTATTAGCATAATTCCTGCTCATTCCTTTGGCCCTGGGGCTACTGCAAGCTGCCTATGCATACAAAACTGCATAACTTTTCCTGGGAATACAAAGGGCAATATCAAGGGATATGACGCCCGGGATCAGTACCCCTCTAGAGAGGGAAAGGGGGCAAAAAGGTAGCAGTAACTGTCCATTGAAAGGCATGATTAGAATTGTGATAAATGCATGTGTGAAGAGAATGAGAGAGAGGGGAGATATATAAGATGGAAAGACAAGTGTCCATGCACTGCAAACAGTGTTCTCTATACAGAGCCCACTCCTTAAAGCCCCTGTCACACTGTCCAGAAAATTGACACCCGTTGGACACACGATAAAGGAAATGTTCAAATTCGGCTGTGATCATAGCAACATCGGGCCATTCGTGAGGGCATCTAAGCCATCATATGACCACCGGTGGAGTTTCTCAGGCTCCGGCAGCAACTTTGTGAGTGGCAACTTCGTAAGGCACTCGTGAGGGCATTTTGTCAAGTTGTGTCATCTTCGTGTTATCATCGGTGCCATCGGGCATTCACCCTCACTCTGATCGGGGTGAATGCCCGATGGCACAGATGATAACAAGATGCCCTCACGAGTGCCTTAGGAAGGGCAACATTGACACACAAATTCAAAACGAAAATGAACCTTCGCAAGGTCCTTCGGTAATTTTTTGGCATGCCAAAGATTTTCCCACCGCTCACGAAGTTGCTGCCGGAGCCTGAGAAACTCCACCAGCGGTCATACGATGGCTTAAGATGCCCTCACGAATGGCCCGATGTTGCTATGATCAGAGCCGAATTTGAACATTTCCTTTATCGTGTGTCCATCAGGTTTTTTATTGCACAACAAAATCATGTAAACATATTATGTAAATAACTCAATTTCTGTTCTTTAAAACTGAAAAGGATATAATACATTATTTTGAAGGCGAGTTGACAGGAAGTTGTTGTTGCTATGGAAACAACATTATGGAGAAAAATTAATATATTCTACATATAAAGACGGATAAAGTAAAGAACAAAGTCTGAAAATACCAGTACAGTATCATAGTACTTTAACATAATTGTTTTTGTCACTTTCGTTGCAGTTGTATGTCTTAAATGTAATGTAAATGTTGCCTTCGTGTGTGGTTCGGGGCCATCTTCGTGCGAAATTCAGAATTCAATATTCGTGTGTCCATCGGGTGTACATTTCGGGACAGTGTGACTGGGGCTTAACCAAATACTTAATGTGACATATTTAGCGGAATATATTTTGTAACCTGAGGAGATCTGGTTTGAGCCTCAGAAAACATTATAAACAAACCTGATCGACAAAAATAATTTGCAATGTTAGTCTTTTAGACCATGTAAAAGTAAATGCTGAAGTCAGATCCATGGATTACATAATGTAGCTCAGGGACTGCTGTCCCCTGACGAGCAATTCCCTTGTCATACTGCAACTTTTGGTTTGTAACAATGAATTGCACTGTTGATTGCAATCTGTATTTGTCGATAGCTAACATTTGCTAATTAACATTCAACAGAAAGTACAGGTTGTCTGGAATTTGATTGGTTTTTCAAATATTTGGTCACAACCAAAGTAAAAATATCAACCTCATGTTGCTGCCGTTAGATGAACTGTTAGGCGATCTTGAAAGTCAGGGGGATTTTTCCCCTGGGAATAGATAGTTGGTTTCAGACAGAGGGTGACAAGAGGTGCTGCAGCACAGGCAGTATGAGAAAAATAAAGAGCTTTTTGAACATTAAAGTATGGAGACATGTCCCAGTAGAGACACTAAATACAAATGTGAACCTGGAAATTAACATAATATGGCCCCTTTAAGTCTGGACAAAATGGCGGACGGTTCAGCCGACCAACATTGCCATCACAAAAGAAAAAGGGATCAGTTCCACACAGTAAGGTGAACAGAATTTGTCTGTCATCATCAAAAGTTATTTAGATAGAAAGTTACATATAAAGTGTGTTCCATTAACTCTAATATAAGCCTACATGATGGGCCACTGCTCATCTTCATACTACCGGATTAATTTCATTTTTTGCACACTGTTTATTTCTGAAATTCAGCATCCTTATATGGCAGCTATTAAAGTATTTCTAATCAAGCACAGCTTTCAAGCAATTACTAACATATTATGGGATGCAGATTTAGTAACATGTAACTACAATCCCCAAAGAACAGTCTGTACATACTGCACAGTAAATATGCAGCCTCCTGTGGTGCAGCTTCCCGCAGAGGATACCTCAAAGTCCCTGTTTTATTAAGAGGTTCCTTCCCAGCATGCTCTCTGCTGTCAGTCAGCTACTCCCTAAGGATTCAGATTTATCTATTTAACTTTGCCAGCTCTGGTGGACAGCTGAAAGCGACTGGGAGCTCAAAATGGAGAGCAGCGCTGTGATTTGCCAGCAGATGTGAAAGATTCATGATCTTATCTACATTAATCAATCTAATCTCAATACTTGTCATGGCATGGTTTTAAAATACACTTACAGGCCTCACTTTGTCTTTTACTGTACCATCCCATGATTATATTGTCTTACATATTTCCATAGACCTATGCTCAGTAAAGCATCTGAGTTTTGCGTTCATGTTTTTTTTAATTTATTTAGCATTTTTCCATCCTCAGATGACAAACAAGTCAGTAACTCACTGCTCAGTGACAGGAAGTAGAGAATAGATCTCCATAGTGGTACCATTAGCATGCCTGAGCAATTACAGCATGTGTGTGTGAGTGTGTGTGTGCACAATTGTGTCCAGCACGGTTGATGTTCGTCAGAATCCCATTGGTGGTGATGTGGTTGTAGACTAAGTGATTTTTTTTCCTACTGTTTCAACTAAGTGCTTCTTACTGGTGCGATAGTCTCATTACTACCCCTTACACTCTTTTTCAAAAATAGGGAAACATTTCCCCTATCCCCTTGTAATGAGCCCCCTAAAAGAACATAGACGTATATTTATCGTCTTTCCTCCCTTGCTTTGGGATCCTTTTTGACCTGCCTTGTTTATTGAATCATGTTGAACATTTCTGAAAGCTGACCTGGGGATTCTAGAAAGTGTGATTTACACAAACTCTTACAAAAATCCCCCAAAAAGAATTGATTCAGCCCATTTTCTTATGTAGACTCAAACATTTGAGTCTCTAAACGTTGCTTTTGTCTGGTTTTCTGTTTCAGCTTTGCTTCCACCACAAGGCAAAAGTGACTAAATGTTTTTAATAAGGCCCTAGCTGATTAAATGTTGTATCCTTAGTGATATGTTAAAATGGGGAGATAAACAACACAAGGCAATAATGTGTGGGAATGTATTCAAATCAAACAGTAGCTGAACACCTACACATCTGTATAAGCAGAATCAACAACAAGCATTACTGTTACTGACAACTTTTATGATGAGGACATCAATTAAACTTGAATTTATTCATAATAAGAGATAAAATTGTGAGTTTTGGTAAAAAATAAAGTAACTCTGGAGAAGTCCTGTTGAAGAGGAATGGTCAAAGGTGTTAGAGGGCAGAGTTCTCCAGAGCGAGCCAGAAAAGAGCTGAAGAAGCAAAAGCACTGATTTATTCATGTCTTCATTAACTCCTACATGACTACAGAGTTCTGTTGAGATTGAAATATGTCTTAAAAACAGACCGTCAGACGAGTAGGAAAGAAGAAGAAGACATGCCGATTTTCGTATGACCCTAACCATTATTTGAACGTTCCTCCGTTTACATAAACTATTACTGTACTTCCCTTTTGAAACACAACTAATATTATAGTCAAGGACAAGAGGAGAGTTGGTAGTCTACATACATTAACACATACACAGGCAGACACACACACACACACACACACACACACACACACACACACACACACACACACACACACACACACACACACACACACACACACACACACCTGCAACAACATTATCACAAATTATTTCACTGATTAGTTGAAAACTTGATTCTGATTGGCCGATTTTTTAATTCAGAAAAACAGCTCTTTTATTTTTGGATAACAGGCCGTTGCTAAGGACGCCCTGATCATGGGTCCATGCCGGTCCATGCAGTCATATCAATCGGCAGAAAGACGTCCAGTTAATTGAATGTCAGAGGTGGCCAGAAAAACACACAAGTTTTCTTCTATCAGAAAACACAGTGGAATGCTGTTTGAATATTCATTGTTATATTTGTGGGGAGCATGGAATTTGGATTCATGGTGGCTAAACTGTTTTTTAAAGGACAACTGAAAAACAGCGCAAGAGAAGTAAGAGGTTAAAAGAGTCAGAGAGCTGGACCATAGAAATATGCAGAGGAAGCATACACAATAGGGCAAACCATTAGTCAGAATGGCTATTGGAACTTTTCCTCTAAACATTTCACATATGTAAGTACATTTGTCCGACGAGTTCATACAAACACACACACACACACACACACACACACACACACACACACACACACACACACACACACACACACACACACACACACACACACACACACACACACACACACACACACACACATTATACAAACGACCAATAATGCATACTTTTTTTAAATTGTATTCCCTATTTCGCAGTATGTGTTCTTGTAGATGTTTTACCTGTCCTTTAAAGACGTTATTACACAATAGAAAAAGAGAACAAAAGGTTAGTATTCATTTGTGCATAAATAGCGTCTGCAAACACGTAATAAGTATTGTGTAATATAATGTATATATTCTATTGTTGTCAGAAATGGACTTCAGATGACTCAACAAAACGTGTTTCCTTGATTCCTTTTTACTGCATCTTCAGAGAGAGGACAATATGAAAGTGAGAGAAATGAGGAAGAGAGTTGAACCATTTGAGTCTTTAATAATAGATGTGAAGCATCTTTTCCAGGTTATTACGTCCATTTTGTAAAGGATGCTTTCAGTTAGCATTTTTCATAAATTGTTATTATCTTAAGCCTACAGTTTCTTGATGAATGGTTATCAATATGAAACAATAGTTTTACAAAATCAGCAAAACAACATGAAAATCCAGCATAAAATTTGGATGCCTGTAGTGAAAAGTGATTTAATTTTCAGAACTCAAATACCAGTCAAATTAGCACCTTGTTTGCCCTTAGTGTTTCTGTGGTTGCCATGGTTAGCTGCAGCAGCAAGTTGAAATAGAGTCATCATCATCTCATAGCAAAGACAAAGCAAATAGCCACGTTTAAATTGTTTCATGAGGCTCGTCTCGCTCTATGAAGCCATCACAACAGATATCCACAGATTAACGCAACCTCTCAAAAAGTGCTCTGCAGCTGCTTTCTGCAAATTGCCTTTCGAGACGGTTAAATCAGGTGGACAAATTGGCACCATATGCAGCCTGAAGGCGCCTCACTGTGGGATAATGTGTAGCGCCTGTTGATAAGTTGAATGAAATCCAACATGCACTTTGTCTTCGCTAATGCCCCTTCATTTTTAAACGCGGCCCAGATTCTTCGGTGATCTGTGGTAATGTGAATCAAAATGAGTGATGATGTCATCATCGGCATAGAAACTGTCTCAGCATTCTGCCTGGCTGGTTTTATCTATAGCAGTCTCATCATGGTGGCACTTCCCCTGGTGCCTTTGTACACTGTAAAATTGAAGTGTCATCCCATTGTATTTGAAACTCAGGAGGCCTCAGACAGAATATTATTCCAAACATCACTCAGACCCCACTTCACGGCTCCTTTGTAGTGTTGGCTCCGAGAGTCTTGTTCCTGTCCTCCCTGCATTGTCATATGTTCAACCACAAGACAACAAGGGAAATCTCGTTGAAAGGCTTAATTTATCATTAGGGAAATATTTTTCTCATCGCTGATTTGGCAAGGGTATGCAACAGGGGCATAATAACAGTGTGTGAGAGTTATAACAGGTCAATCAGCGAGGTTCCTCCTCAGCATGTCTGTTGAAGGCTGTGAAGGCAGAAGTTGTTATTTTTTCCGGAAATGTTCCAAAGCTATACATTCTATTAATATAATTCACAGCAATAAGAAATGTGAAAACGTATCGGCACCACTGTGGCACAAATAGATTAATGGTGTCAATCGAGGTTCTACATGTTCCTACATGTACATCTGCAGCATGATTATTAACTTTCCTCTGGGGTCGAGGATCATGCTGGGATTTCTCTACATAGTGTCTTATCAAACTCAATAAATAAGACGAAGATCTCACTTGGGATTCAGTGTAACTTTTGTTGTCATACTGCATCTTGGCAACAGAAAACCTTGGCAATGATATAAATAACTCAATCAATCAATCAATCAATGTTTATTTATATAGCCCAATATCACAAATGTTACATTTGTCTCAGTGGACTTCACAGTTTGTACAGAATACGACACCCTCTATCCTTAGACCCTCACATCGTACAAGGAAAAAATTCCAGAGAAAACCCACAGTTTAAAGGGAAAAATGGGAGAAACCTCAGGGAGAGCAACAGAGGAGGGATCCCTCTCCCAGGACGGACAGACGTGCAATAGATGCCGTGTATAAATTGAAAAGATAATACATTTGCAACATAGGTAGTCCAAATGTTTGGAAATGCATGTGTGTATAATAGGAAGATGAATCCACGAGGATATCCATCCAGGACTTATGATCCAGGACCACAGCCACGACTCAAGATCCAGGACTCGCGATCCATGACACAGGACCGCAGGATCATCCATGACTCCGGATCCCGGAACAGAACATGTCAGTCGGTGTCTCTCAGTTTCACTTTTGTTTAGCACTTAATATTCTAAATGTACCTTAAACTTATTTAAGCATATTTTGGTGCAAACTTATAAATATGAATGTAATTAAAGTCTTATTTAGGTATTAATGTGTACACATGTAAACATGTGTCTTTGACTGTGTATATATATACATATTTGCACACATATTTTACATATTTTTATATGCACTTGTTTTTATATTGGGGATTGTGGGAAACGGTATTTCGATCTCTGTCTGTACACACAAACTGGAAGATTGACAATAAAGTTGACTTTGACTTTTGATTTCTTCCTAACATTACCTTATGGCAGGGGTGTCAAACTCAAATACAAAGTGGGCCAAAATTAAAAAATCGGTACTAGTCGAGGGCCGGACTAGTTCAATGTTTATTGCAAAACGTATTGAAATGAACTTAATGCACATATTAAACTTGGAACTAACAAAGCTTAAATTATTGCCCATAAAAACAATATTAAACATTAAATAATCAGTTGTAATCTGTAATTTATTGTTTTTTATTGTGATTGTAGTAATGTGTTTTTATTACATGTACAGCACTTTGGCTCGACCAAAAATCGCTTTTAAATGTGCTTTATAAATAAAACTTGATTTGATTTCTTACGGCTCTATCTGCAGCTTTTCCAGAGTCATTTCTTATGATTACATTTCTCCACAGGCCAACAACAGCTTAAAAAAAACAATTTCCGTCAAAGAAAAAAACAAACATGCCCTGTTGTCGCAAGAAAGAAAGTGCAGAAGGAAACATCCATTGAAACTCAGTGTGCTGCTCTGTGATGCTAGTTCAAGCCAGATACTTGGCATCTCATCTTGGGTGCAAGTTCATCAATGTTTGGGGTCAGGCTCTGAGCGGAGGAAATCCTTAGGATTGAGTGAAGGTGTGCGTGCAATATAACGGCGGGCCAGATCTAATAGAAATAAAAAATTATCCTGCGGGCCGAAATTAAATCCACCAAGGGCCTGATTTGGCCCCCGGGCCTTGAGTTTGGCACATGTGCCTTACGGTAAGTCATGTGCTTAATCATGACTTTCCTTTACCTAAAGTGTAACCCTAAACAGTAATGTAGTTAGTAAGAGAAATGCTAACTCATGCCCTTGAAAATACCAGTAGGCCTACTGCTCTCTTATCAATGTAGGTTACAAGCAAGTTAGCCAAAAATGCTATGGTTTCCTGATTATGTTAGAGCAGATGAACACACTGTTTTTCTTTTTCCTTGTGTTTTTCAAGAAAGCTGGTCCCGGTTGCTAGTGAGGGGACGTATCGTATACCAGTATGTATACAGGGGGGTACACACCAGGCTCTGATGGACTTTACTGTGATTAGGGACAGGCTGTATCGTGTGAGCCGTGACACACAGACAGGAGAGTTAAATACCCAGTTTGTTGGTACCAAAAAGCCGTCGGGAAATGGTTTTCGAGGCGGCTCATCATAACCCCATGTCAGGTCACCTAGGCTAGGGAACGACAAATCACTACACCGGATAATGGCCCGATTTGATTGGCCGGGCATTCGCGCAGATGTGAAGCGGTGGAGCCGTAATGGTGTAATCCATCTCTGAAACATTCACTCGTATTTCACACTTCCCATAAAACAATCCGTGCTATATATAGAAATATTTATTAATAACATCTGAATAGACAATGTACACATTCGTCCTTCAGTTCGTAATATATCTTGTGTTAACAATTTGATGATTATCTCACAACAGAAGATAGATTTTAAAAATGATTTACAGAAAAATTATGCATGCACTGCACCTACGAACACAGAAGAAACTGTCATTGTTATTTGTGACAGTGTCCAATACGTACATAAACAATACTGGCATTAAACTGAACTTTCAAAAAACAAACACTGGATTATTAAAACAACTACAGGGTGTTGTCTAAATGAATTAGGTCCAATACCATTCGGTTAGGGCTGTTGGAAGTATTTTTTTCAGAATGGAAAACAACACAATCAATTATTTAAATGAAAATTATAAAAGTATTTTCCTCACATGTTTTATAATGTTAGCAATAAAACAAACAAGTAACTGAAGAGAGTCGATGGGCACAATTTGCAATCAATCAGGGAATTTTCCCTTTTTCTTTAACTTGGTATTAGTTCCTTAGATTTGTCCATCATATCTATCAGTTAAGTAGTCACCAGAGTAATTCCCAATATCTAAAGTAGTCATGTGGGCTGAAATAACAAACAGACTATCAGAGAAGCTAACACTTTAAATCTCTAAATCTAAGGTAACATGTTAACCGGGAAGCTAGTCTGTCAACTGTTTATAATTGACAGTTTAGGTTTAGGGTTGAACCTTTCTCTTTATACCCTATCAACCCACTATACTGTATACTACCCAGTGAGCAACAAACAGCTGACAAAGCTAGTGACTATCTAATGAGCATAGTGAGCCACTTTGAGACAGACATTATGCTTAAAGGTTGGTGGAGACCCAAAACAGAGCTCAAATAAAATCTTCCCCTTACCATTGGAAATAACATATATTGTATTATTATAATATATAATAAGTCCAAAATTACAATTATACAGGTTTGGAAGTAACAAATGCATACATCTACATTGTAACCCTAGAAAAGTAATGTTGTTAATTACAATTAGTTGAGGCTCACGGATGTTTTATTCTGAGGTTGGTTATTTAAGAAAAGTTGTTGGGTTAGGGTTAGGTTTAGGTTTCTTCAATTGTCTGAGTTGGGTCATCCAGGAGGCTTTACAGTGAAAATGGTTGCTAATTATTTATGAACCGATGTATGCTCAGGCTGCCAGCGTCTGTCTTTAGGGAAATCATTTATTGTACGATGAGGGCTTGCTGGCGTTTGATAGTGTGATGTTTTTCTGCTTGTGTCTACAAGCATTTAAATTGTCTTTGTTTTGTTGGTTTTTTTCCACAGTAATATCCTCTTGCATTATCATGCAGCGAGAATCATGAGCACTTCCAGAACATGCCCCTATTACTGCCACCACCAAAACCTTGTCCTTTATTTTGACCACACCCTGTTAACAAACAAGGACAATTTAACATGCAGTTAATAACAAATGTTATGTTCCCTCTGTAAGCTACATTTCCCGTTATTGGTGAAAATCCTCTTCAATTTATCTTTACAGGAAGTGTTCTGTGAGAAAATCGCCCATAGAGGTAAAACTGAGGCTTACACTAAGAATCTTCATTGTTCGTTTCTTGAGTTTAGGCAATGCATGAGAAGTTTGAATGTTGGCTAAACTATTGTTCAAAAGAGCTGAAAATGTGTCGATTTTAACAGAAAGTGCACTCTTAGTCATTTCTAATTATGTCTAACTCTTACTGCATCTATGATCACACAAAGCACAAGTTAAATCTCACACATTGGCATATAAATTAAAGATTTTGGTCCATTTACTGCAGTTTATTCAAAAATAATAATAAAGCTGGACCTGGTTAAATAATCTCAACATGTTTAAATTGTGAGTCACAACTTAAAGTAACAAATGAAAGTACTGTAGTAGTACAGTTGGAATGTAGTTAAGTGAGTTTTGGTTGTGAAGATACAAAAGGAAGTAAGTAGCGGGGTTAGCTTTCGCAGCAGTCCTAGCAAACTTTAGCCTTGTTTAATCTATTGACACAGCAGTGTGAGTAGAACTGACATCTCTACTGTAGATGTTAGTTAGTCAGAACATTGTACAGTATGTTTCCACATTTCAATTGGACTATCTTCAAGTACATCCCTACAGTTCTACCAACGTCAGGCCCTGTGTGTGTGTGTGGTGTGTGTGTGTGTGTGTGTGTGTGTGAGTGTGTGTGTGTGTGTGTGCTGTGTGTGTGTGTGTGTGTTGTGTGTGGTGTGTGTGTGTGTGTGTGTGTGTGTGTGTGTGTGGTGTGTGGTGTGTGTGCGTGCGGTGCGTGCGTGCGTGTGTGTGTGTGTGTGTTGTGGTCATGGTGATGGTGGTGTCTTCAGGGAATTGGTGGATCCTCTTTGGCTTCCACTCCCCGTCACTACTGTTCCGACCCACTGGACCACGTCAGGGATGAAATAAAGAGGGAAGGAGAGAAAGAGGATGAGGTTAGAATTCAAACAGAGTAAAACAAAAAAACTTGGAGTTGATCTTATATGTAGATTGTTGTCCTAATATGAGAGCCAATAACATACTGTTCCATTGTGCCTAAAAAAAAAAGTCTGAATTACTTAATTCTTTATTGACCCTATATTAGTTATATGAGGGTCCTGTCAAGGCTTGTAGAATGGGAACTTAATTTTCCATCGACTTTGGCTTTTCAGGGCATCATTCACCAAGAAACATTGGTCCCAAAAAGCTGAATTTAGACACCATTGTTGGAAAATGTCGCAATTGTATTTGCACACTTGTTTGTTATTGCTAATGTCCAAAGCTTGAAGCTTTAAACACCAATGAATAGGCTCTTGGGAGAGGGAGCCAATGTATGTCTTGAGCTAAATCCAGTGGATTTAAAAAATCTTAAGAAAATGTCTTCCATATGGACATAGAATGCTTTTATTCTATGTTTCCTTTTTTGGGAATAATTTGCTTAGGTATTCAACCTTTGACACAGTTCATAATTTTCTCCTCTCACTGTCTCCTCCCATGGCATAGGTCTACGGCCTTGGGTATTGCTGCTATCTCTCTTAAGGAGGAGCAGCTTGGGCGCATTGTTGTTGCCAGTCTATGACAGAGCACAAGCTGCCATGAGGTAGTTTTACTTTTCAGGGCAACACGTTCTCACTCCCAATCCGTCACATGTTAACGGACGGTCAGCGGCCCCTCCCCTTCACTCTATTACGCACAGGGTACCCCTAGAGCAGGGTGGGGGAACCTTTTTCCTCTCAAGGGCCATTTCAATTTTTTCAACATCCTCCGAGGGCCGTACAAATTATTGACCTCTGCTTAAAAATACTAAAATCACAGCCCATTCCTTGGCCTTTCTTTCATGCTGTGCAAAGAAACAGCAACCTCTGAATCCAGATATCTCACCATGACTCGTGCATGCATGCAAGCAAATGTATTTAGTATCCTATCCATGTGAACATGATTTAAGTGGGGGGGGGGGGACCGAACCTCCTCTAGGGGGGGTCCATCCTCCCCCGGGAAGAATTTTTTTTAAATTTTGAAGTTAAAGCATCATTCTGATGTACTTTGAGAGCAACATGAAGAGATCTATGGATACATCTCACAACACCCATATGAAACAGAACTGTAAGCAGATTTATTTTTCTTTATGGATATTTTACAAATCACTCCCCTTTCAAACTGTATTCTTGTTTATTAATAACAACTTTTTTTACTGTCATATAGTATTTTATAGCCTGTTTACTTTATTCTCTTATTTTGTTAGAACTATAATGACCATATAAAGATGTGCCTTTACCTCACTGGTTGGAGAAAAAGCTTCTTATATTCGTTAGCATAGCTAGCTAACCAGATGCTAATAACAACAAAGTGATTGACTGTATGATCAGTATGACAGATGAACATATCGCCTCTGGGCTTTCAACTAAAGCCACAGCCACCGAGCCACGCAAAAACTGCGGCATGTGTACGGCTCCTTATGGGTAGGCCTACTGCAATTTCTGAAGTGTTGGAGCCGTGTTCTTGGTGCTCTCCGTCAGAACTGCACCCCTGTCAGACGAGACATATACCACGTGATGACACGTTAGGCTCGTGTTGTGTTCCAGGACCCTGACCTTGCCAGGAAAAACAGGTACTTGCATGTTTAATTTTTTTTGCGCGTCTAGATTTTTTTCTCTTTTTTTCTTTTTCTGCGTGTTTAAATTACCTCGAGGGCCGTACCAAATGGTCTCGCGGGCCGTATACGGCCCGGAGGCCGGAGGTTCCCCACCCCTGCCCTAGAGAGTCAGTTTTCAACGGGTAGGGCGTCCCATTGACTTGCATAGAGCTCCCTGAACGTTCATAATAGAGGAGTTGGGATCGCGGCAAAATGCTCTCCGCAGATCCATTCTCACAGCGTTTATCAACCTTTTTCGTACTCAATATCAAGCCACACTTATTGTTTTTACTTCTTTATTTTAATTGAATAATGTAGGACTTTTGTTGCCGTCAGTTATGGGGAGAGTAGGGCCTCAGAATACTGAAATCTGTATTGTTTCATCGTTTTTTCCTTCTAATTTTGTATTCTGTTTTTTGCGCATATATTTAACACATTTCAGGAACCAAAATTTGAACCTTGGATAAAGCCAGGTTAAAAATTCTCGTTTAATTTTGTATTCATATTAGCATCTAAGGCTTTTACAGAAGAGATTTTGGATATCTCTTTGTATCACTCCATAAATCAGAAAATACTGTCAACAGCCCTAAAATATCAATTTTCGCCATGTTTCTAGTTATAAAATCTTATATAATTCAGGCTATGAATGACATATGAACAAACCCTTCTGTAAAAGCCTTCATAATATTGATAGGAATATAACTGGAAGATTTGGTGTATGTAAGTGCAACTGAAATGGACATTTTGGACTCAAGAGTAGGAGAAAAAACTCATTTTGAGAAAACGACCTTTAAAGATTGCAGTGTGGCGCTAGCTAAACCCTCCTGTTCTTTGGATGACAGCTTGCGCCTCGACGCACTCCGTGAAGGTATTTCATGTTCGGGGTCATTTGTTTTTTGTATAATCTTGCTTCGTGCAAGTGACAATTGTTGTTGTCTTCTCTGTGAACGTTTTTTTCGCCATTCTTTTGCCATTTTGAGATTTAGATTTCTATTTCTAAAGCTAACCAGGAAGTGTTTTAGCACACCACGTGACGCATCTGAACGAATCACGTTGTCAGAAGTTGACACCAGCCAATGAGATTTCGTTTCTTGGTTTAAGACCCTTTTGTACTTTCACGATTGGTTGCTGATACAAAAGAAATGACTGTAGTGCCGGTAAGAAGGAGTTGGAGGCGGAGTATTGAAGATGGATTTCCACTCTTTATTTTCCATTGAGCACTAGTGATATCAGACATGTACTCAGTGATGAGAGTCAAGTTAGAGTGCGTTGCTAGCTCTAGCTTGGCAACCTATATCTCCGGTGTTACACTAAACAAGGTCTGTGTAGGAACTTTGAAAAGTGAATTATGGTTAACTAGAGTCACCACATGACCATATTTGGATCCGATGAGATTGTGCAGGAGAGACTGAGCTTTCCAACGATATCTCTGATGACATGGTGCAAACAGCGGTCGCGGTACTTTATGTTACGTTAGAATGCTAACTTTTGTTGAATTTAGGAGAAATATACAGACGGAAATAGACAAACTAGAGTAAAAATGAACACTTAAATGTGTATTTTGTACGTTTTCCTTCCAAAAGCCTGAAAGAAAACATGTTATGGAATCAAAATAGCACAACATCTCAAAATTGACCAGTGCATGAAAAACGATGTTTTTGCCTGCCGTGTCTCGCCTTTAACAAGCAATTTATGCGGCTCGTATCACTGACAGCCGGGCACCGCCTTTTTTCTTTTTTTTTTAAGCGGCCCCCTCCCCACTTTTGGCAGTACCCCCTGACCAAAATGACTTCCCGCGGCTATGGAAAGTCCAGACGGAGAATAATTTTGCGGTAGAACTTCTCTTTATACATCCATGGATACAACATTACGTGTTGATAGAAATCGAAATAAGACCCCACGGTTTGATGATTGATAGGTGTGTGGGCTGTCTTTCATTTTGACACACAGAACAATGGGGGCTATCCACCCTTTTCCAAAATGTAAAGTAATTCACACAGCCTCTTCCCTCTTCTCTCTGTGAGGAGCAGCAGGTTCAGCTTTCAGAACAAAGTAACAAAACACAAAAATGGCATTCATTTTTTTTTAAATATGTCGTGTAGTAATTAGGGATGCACCGAATATTCGGCCGCCGAAAATTATCGGCCGAAAATGGTTAAAAAGGCCCTTTCGGCTAGCACCGAAAAAATATCACCGAATGTCAGGGAACAGGGTTACGTTGGTAAGCTAACGTGTTGTTGTGATGACGTAATCAAAACGCGGCGACAAGCACGGCGCGCGACCATGCTCGCGGCTGGCTCACAGCCAACATGTCTGGCGCTTGGAGATATTTAAAAAATATCAGCGAAAGAGGCGCGGATTGCGATTTGTAAAACGTGTTCAGCTAACATTTCTCGAGGGGGTGTAACTGCAAAGACTTTCACCACTTCGGGATTACTCCACCACTTGAAATCAAAACACCCGGACAAATATGCGGAGTAAGATCAAATCACAAGCACTGACAGCGAGAGACTGTTCAGCGCTGCCTCTCATGTGCTTGATGAGAAGAGGAACAGACTTATGGCTGATAAAGCAGAGAAGCTAATGTTCATTAAAAAGAACCTCCCACTTTTCCTTAATAAGTAGACAAGGCTGGCTTATCATAAGCTTATCTAGTTCTACATCTCTACTCTATACCCACTTTCCTGAACAATTTTCATTTTGAGTTATAATTCACCATCTCAGGTTATCATTAGTGGGAAATGACAGCAGCACAGTGTTCAATATATTGTACTTTCGGTATCTAAATGATACAATGTTGTTTACATTGCTCATGAGGACAGACCTATGGGACAGACCACCTTATTTGCAGATTCTTGAAATTGTAATTTAATTTGTAATTGATTGTGGATTTTGTATCCAGTTTTCACTTTATGTATCTTTATACAATGTTTACTACTTTGCTTATGAGGACAGACAGCCTTATTTACAGATTCTTGAAATTGAATTGTAATTTCATTTGTAAATAGTTACATTCATGTGGATTTATCCAGATTGCACATTTGTATGCATGCACTTATAGGTGCATTTGTTGTGCCTGGCTGTTACAGTCTTTATTTACACTATTTTGTTGTAGGCCTACTGGTCAAGATGTTTATGTCAGTTTTAAAGCACCTTGGCTTTGTTCTGAATGCACTTTGTTGTAGTTATCCAACAGAGAAAAAAAAATGCACTTGACTTGGAATTAATGTACTGTATGCATTCAAAAGTGCTGAATAAATGTTTTATGGACCCATAATAGTGATTATTATTTAAGTTAAGTTTTGCCATAATCATGTCTTTTTCCATAATCAGGCAGCTGAACAACATTGGTAAAAAATGAACACATTATATATATATATATATTTCTATTAATCATTTTCGGCCTTTCGGCATTCGGTTTTCAGCCAACTGTTTCCTATTTTCAGTATCGGTTTCGGCCAAGAATTTCCCATTTGGTGCACCCCTAGTAGTAATATATTTTTTTCTTCTCAAGAGAGTACCAGAATGTGTATTTTATCTTAGTATTTCCAAAAATCTCCTGGGGGATAATCCCCCTAGACTACCCTGTAGGGGTCAGGTTTTCAGCATGTCGACTTTTTCACCTGTGGGGAAATTGCAGGATTGGCTCCAGGTCGTCTTTTTTATTTACTACAAGGCAAATGTGCTTTTTTATTTCATACAGTTCAATTTTGATTGAGACCGGGAAATAATCTAAACCTCACACGTGGCGTTTCACTGTCAAGGGAAGCGATATAGCGTGTATTTAATTACATTGCAAATCCTGACTTGAGTCCCACCACTGTATGGGTTAGCCCTAGATTACCCAACAAAAATACTCTGGAGCCGCCACTGACTGTCACTTAGCAAACTTGTCAGCTCAATTGTTAATGGGTCAACAAATTCCCCAGTTTACTCAAAAGTGGTATTTGTTTTATTGATTGCTGCTTCATAACTGCCTGAAAGTGTTTATTTCTTGTAGGGCAGTGGACAGAAAAGGTTTAAAAGAGTAAATAATGCCATACAGCTAATAAAAAGCTTCTTCCATTTCTGATTTGCCTTTGTTCCTGCAAAGCTCAGCTGTGTCAAGTCAATTTGCTGTTGGTCAAACAGATTGCCATCAGCTCAAACACCTGGGGAAAAGTTGATAAATTCACTTAATGCTTCCTTGCTGGTGTGGCAAGACCTTAAGAACATTTTTAAATATCAGAAATTATACCAAAAGTTGGCTTGCGGACAGACTACATGTCAGGCAAAATGGAGGCAACCAAGCTTTCTGCTTTTTTATTTTCCCATGCTTTCCGCTCAATAGCATCAGCTCGATGCTTGAAATGACCCTGGGGAATTCAATAGCATTTTTTCGTTGGTGCAAGCCTTGCGTGGATGTGTTTACAGTCTTGTCTGAAGAAATCAAGTCAGAGAATTATTTATTCTGTCAGACTGTGTCAGAGGGTCAGTGAGGTTAACTCAATCTCTTAAGAAACGGCATAAAAGCCTAAAGCTGATAATAAGACTGCATGTGTATGTGAGCCCGAGACATACAGTAGACTTGTTGTTGTTGTTGTTGTTATGGACCGAGACACAGGACGTAGGACCCAAAAGCAGGACTCGAAGACAGTTGTCCAAAAATAGAATGTTCTTTATTAACAAAACTTAAATCGTACTTTCAAAAAATAGAAAGTAGTTAAATAGCCAAAGCTAAGTTGTACAGCAACACAAAAACTCACTTGGCAAAAGGTCTAAATCTCAAGGTAGGTATCAGGAGTCAAAAAGGCACAGGTTCTCACGACATGAAACATAACAAACTGACAAAGGAACAAAGAAACACCAGGGCTATATATAGGTGAGGGGGATGGGCACAGGTGAAAACAATCAGGGCAGGGTCAAGCAATCTCAAGGACGGGAAACACACAAAGGCAGGAAATGTGGGATCTGGAATGAGAGGAAAGATTACTTTCAAAATAAAAACAGGAAGTGGCAAGATCAAAACACAAAACTAGAGTAAAAACATAACTAAACCTGACATATCTGTCGAGTCACAACAGTTGTTGTGTCGGAATACTTTCTGTCTGCACATCACCAATATGCAGACCGAAAGTTTTTTAGAAATATTAGGGCTAGGAAAAAAGTGAATCACATTCCCAAATTTGACCCAGACTTTGTCCTGTAATTACAGCGCAGATTTCTACCACGCCAAAATGGAAACTGCTCTCGTTTCTTAGGTGTGATGAAAATGGGCATTGGCCTGAAGCATTTTATAGCCAGTTTCTTGAAGTTTCACAGGAGTGTGAGTGCACAAGATCACCAACGTAGGAACAGGTAGTGCTTGCAATATGATAACGACAGCAAGAATACTATCATATAAGAATACGCCCTGTGTAGCGCCCATTATACGGAGGGCGCTCACAGCAGCTCTTCATGACACCAGCATTGTTGATGGATTAGCTAAATGAATTGTCAGTCTTCATGCCAATAATTCAGAAATCATCAAAACTAAACTGGGAGTTTATAATAAATAAAAAAGAACCCTATGATTTTTCTCACCACTTTGTCATGTAGTTCTTTCTTTGAGTGTGTGTGTGTGTGTGTGTGTGTGTGTGTGTGTGTGTGTGTGTGTGTGTGTGTGTGTGTGTGTGTGTGTGTGTGTGTGTGTGTGTGTGTGTGTGTGTGTGTGTGTGTGTGTGTGTGTGTGTGTGTGTGTGTGATAGAGAGAGAGAGAGATTAAGTGACATATCCCGTTGGCCAAGTTCCCTCAGGATTTAAGGATATTTTAAAGGAACATAAATAAGCCATTAGCCTGGATCTGAGGATCTGAGGCCCTGTTGTAGCCCAGTGCTGCTGCTAATGGCCTCAGATAAGACACGGCTACTGGAGAGTGTCTGACAGGACCTGTGTGTGTGTTTGTGTCTGCTTTAGTGCTATACAAATGGCCCTCGAGAGCGCAAGAGAGCTCTTTTAGCTTCACCGTTATTGGTGATATCAGGGTCACTGACCAACAACCAATACTGCAACTCCTCTGGTATTACAGTGTGAAAGTTAACGTCCATGTACTTCTGCAGCTTGATGCACTCCTCAGTAAAACACACTGATGGCTAGCTGGGAAAATGGGAAAAATCATGGTCTCAGGTTGCAACTAAATGAGATAACCATGTGATGGGACTTCAAAATAGCTTCAACTGCCTGTAAAACTTAAAATACTACTACATTTGCTTTGTTTCCTACTGCCTTCTGTTAAAGGTCCCATGTCATGCTTTTCCGGTTATTACCCGTCCCCTTGTGTGTTATGTAGCTTTTTCTGCATGTAAACGGTCTGCAAAGTCACAAACCCTCAAAGTACACCCTGTAGGGAGTAAAACTCTAACACAGAGAAGACCTGTCTATGCTGCCCCAGAACGCCTCGTTGGAGATTGCAGATTGGAGTGCACTCGGTGCACCGAGTTTGGGGGTGCTAGTGGAGCCTCACAGATGGGGGTGCTGCAGCCCCCTCAGCACCCCCCCCTTTCCTTCGTCCATGGTGCTCAGGCTGAGTTCAGGCTGAGTTTCGCGATGTCTCGCTATCTCGCAGACCCCACGCAGCAACCAGGAAACGACACCAGTAATACAGCTCACACTGTCCGCTCCTCGCAGCAGAGAGCCGCGCAACGTCCCGCCAACACGGCACCCAGACCCCACGCAACATTCTCATCTGTTTGTCATTACTGGTGTCATTTTCTGGTTCCTAACAAACACGATTGTAATACATAATCACTGATGTTCCGCTGTAACGGTGGTGGACTCATCAGAACACAGTGGGCGAGCTGACCAATCAGAGCACAGTGGGCTCGTAGGGAGGGGGGGGCAGGAGCTCCAACAAGCCGTTTAGACAGAGAGTGAATACACATACAGAGATGCTGTATGAGAAACCAATGTCATTTTGGAACATTGAACAATGTCAATCTATTCTAGTAGACCTCAACAATGGAATTATGATCAGTAGAAATGGCCATGACATGGAACCTTTAACACCTACACACATGCAGACATACATACATATTCAGGAATATATGGGGATAAGATGTTAGGGAAAGGACGAGACTGAATTTTCCCTCTAAACGCTTTACACCAGTGCATGACATTAAGGATTTTGGGAGATGGCCCTGTGGTCCATCTAAGCTAATTTACAGATGGCCCTGAGCCCAATAGAGATTGCCCTGAAAAATTTGCGCGGACGAAATGGCACGAAGGGTTTGGGGGGCCTCCCCCTAGAAAATGAAAGATGTTTGCAGGTCTTACTGTAGATGCTGTCTGGTGCATTCTCTAGACTGAATTATAAGATGAATCACCACAATATTATATTGTACACTTTCAATTTGATTCTTCATTTCACTTGTTTGTTTGTTCTTGTTTGTGTTTGCTCGCTTGCATGCCCTGCATAGCTATAAGAAATACTTAAGTTGTTGGTCAAGAAGACACTTTCCATCTGATGAAGGCAAATGCCTTCCCAGATGTAAAAAAGTAGAACACATTACATTCAGCTGTAACTGCCAAAAGAAACATTATTTACACTATTATGGCCCCTGTTAAAAATGTTTGTAATGTTATCTACTGTAAATTGGTCGAACGAATGCCTCCTCATCCGGAAGCTGACCGAGCAGACCCGAGCAGCAGTCGAGAGGAGCCGAGCGCATCCGCGAAGCACACAAAATGGCGACGTCAGAGTTCCCGTTAGCCGGCAAATCTAAATCTCTTTGGTCAAAATAATTTCCCTTTAGCGCAATACCGCTTCAGTTGCGCCACTTATGTGACAGACAAGAAGAGTATGTGACAGACAAGAATAGTCAATTCTAATGTCTAACACTTAATGTGGAGAAAGAGATGTCCTGTATGGGTTGATTGTGCGTTGATCTGTTGCTAATGCCTCGGGGTTCCGGTGGGCATGTAAACAAATGCATAATGCTGCGCTATACTTTGTGGCCTCACCCAGTTGCATAGCGACACTTATTGTTTAGGTGTCTTTTAATAAGCAGGCAGTCCTATCATTAGCTAGAACTAGCTGGATCTGATCGATATGGACATAAACGCGAGTGAAGTCTAATCTGACGGGACAGAGAGATCAGCTGCTGCTGACAAGTCGACACGCAGCGCTGCATGATCACATGCAGCGGTGAGCGGACAAAACACACACTTCAGGTTAGAATATCACACGTAGCTATTTTAATTACCTCTCAAACTACCGTAACTAGTTATAGATATGTTTAGTTTTACTGTCGGGTTACTCATTACTGGATCCGCGAGCTGCATGATACTGGCGTAATAGATTGCCCGGTCGGGCCACCAGCAGGTGAGGCTTCATTGCCCGAGCTAAATACTAGATGGTCCCGGGCCATCGGGCAGTCCTTAATGTCGAGCCCTGCTTTACACAATCATTTCCCCAGAAGAAGTTATTTCTGTGTGAGTTTTTTAAGTTCAGTGTCATAATGCCTCAACATGGGTTAAGCTCGAAATAAAGCAAAAGGTTGTTGATTTACTTTATAGTCATATCCATCATTAAAGGTGGGGTAGGTAAGTTTGAGAAACCGGCTCGAGATACACTTTTTGTTCTATTCAATGGAATGCTCTTAATATCCCGATAGCAATGCATATTTTAAGTGCCTTGACAAAAAATCCACTAAAAATATCATCTGTAGAAGCCGTAGTACTGTAAAAAGCACGACCAATCATTTTAGCCGGCCCGGCTAAAATAACTGGATGGCCTTCCTGCCTGTCAGAATTCCATCTGTGCACAAACTTATCTCGTGCCCTCATTGGTCATGTTCTCGTTCGTGTGTGTTGGAGGAGGGGCTCTGTAAGGAAGTGGCAGATTTTTTCCAGCTGTGTATTTTCAAATTCTAGCGCACTCGAGCTGGTTTTTCCAAAGTTACCTACCCCACCTTTAAGTGCTGCTGCCGTGATGATCCCAGTTTTAAGTTTGTTTTCCGGTTTTATTTTGAAAGGTTTTCTCCTTGTGTGCCATGTTTTTTGTACTTCCTGTCTTTGTGTGTTTTCCAGCCTGTTTGGATTGTTTGTCCTGGCCTTATTAGTTCCACTGGTTCACCATAAGCCTGCCAACCACCTGAAACTCCTGTACACCTGTACTTGATCCCCTCATTAGTTCAGATTATTTGTAGGTTTTGCTTGTGTGTTGTTATACCTGAAGTTCTGCTCTGTTTGCTTTGCAATGCCTGGATTACACTTAAGAACAAACTTATTTTCAGATGAAAAATCCATTTGGTTCCCCCCTGTTCCACTCACTTTATATACAAGTTATCTTGTTTTACCCAGAATGTCATTGTGTGTACTTTGTTTAGCTTTATAAGGAAGGGGCTTGCATACAATATTCCTGTCAAGATGTTTTTTTGTTAAGTTTGTTACTTTAAAATGCAGTCTTTTCAGTTCTTATACATTTGCAACAAACAGAAAATGTTTTTGAAAAGATAATGGAATGCTAAAATCAATAAATGCTTTGAATATAAGATTGCATTTTCAAGATTTCAGTTGGAAATGTCATTAGGATAGCTGAAGAAAATTAGACATGTTCATTAGAGATGGAATAATATTTCTGGGGTCCTTAGTCTCTTTTATAACGAGCATCGTCAGACCTCCTGCGGTAAAAATAATGATGTCTTACGTCAACAGTCTCCACGTTAACATCCAACAAGCTAGCCAATGTCTATTTCATTTACAAAGGAATGCTAAACACGCCTAACTTCTTAGCAAACCTGAAATGAATCTTCAAATTCTTTCAGATAAAGGACACATAAGAGACAGCGGATGCTAATGCGTGTTATAGCTCATGATAGGCGTTACATTTACCCAAACAGCAACCCATTTTGAAGCGTTTTATATTCTGACCCCTTCGGCTGAATACCAATAGAATTTAGCTCTGACAACCCGACATAAATTAACATGAATCAGTCCAGCATCTGTTTTAGCACGCTCTGTTTTTTTAATGAGTGTGGGCAGGGAATTCAAAAATAGAAACAGCTCACTGAATGTAGTGTGTGTGTGTGTGTGTGTGTGTGTGTGTGTGTGTGTGTGTGTGTGTGTGTGTGTGTGTGTGTGTGTGTGTGTGTGTGTGTGTGTGTGTGCATATGTGTGTGTGTGTGTGTGTGTGTGTGTGTGTGTGTGTGTGTGTGTGTGTGTGTGTGTGTGTTTGTTTGTGAGCTAGGTGCTTCTGTTTTGGCAATCCCAACTAAACAGGTCAAGTATAAAGAGGGTTATGCAGTATTCTTGTTATGTAATTGACTATATATGTACTTCAAAATGTCTGTTTTGAATCAAGACAGTTTTTGTATACTCAACTGTAAGTTTTTTCCCATTTAAATGTTCACCTCGCCTGAACTTTTTGTGTATATATTCCATGGGCGTAGGAAGCAGCCTGAATGTGGGGGGGACATTTTTAACGTGGGGTGTGGGGGTTACCCCCACGAAAAAAATAATAGATTTCCTGTATTCTGGTGCATTTTAACAGATGGTTTGATAATTGTATGTGGCTATACTAGTATGAGGAAAATTATGGGTATATTTTGTCATTTCATCCAGTAGTAAAAAAAGGAAACATATTTGATTATTAATTCAGAGCCGTCTTTGAATTAATAAAAAGCAGTTTAAATGCCCATTTATATACAACAGTAAATATTTGTGAGTGCATTGAGAGATATTGTTGTGGAGAGTCATTTATATATAAATCGCAAAATACATTTGTGAATCCTTCTGTGAGCATTTATTAATATTGAGACTGATCTGACTCCATACGGATGTTAAGTTCACCTAGGAATGGTATCATTGACTTAAATGTTCAAATAAATGTTGCTCTTCTGTCTATATTGGTCATATGATGCCCCTTGACTGAAATGTTTCCTGTTCAATATCCCCACTGATTTCCTTAACATTCTGGGATGAGAGTCCACATCATAATTTACTCTAAACTGTCATTTCCCTATCATCACTCACCTCAGCAATGGACATCTCTACACTGTCCCTGTGTTCTGCCTCTGACTCACTTTCAAGCGCCTAGATGTCAAGAGAGGTGGTGAAGTGATAATTATTTATTGAGCAGTATACTCTTTCACATTGAATCATAACAAGTAATACTGAATGTAAATACAACTGACTCTATAGTAAGTCCCAGTCTGTGACATTGGACATTTTGAAGACTCAAAGTCCCAAGCAGTAGGTAGAATATTAGCTAGTCTATGTAATGTGCACAGAAAATAAATAGTTAACTGAATACATAAACATAAACACACACAAAAAGCTTCTGAATGATAAGAAGTATAATTAAAATATAATGTACATTACCATTTTGAGAGAGAGTACCTAAATGAAAGAACTCAGAAAATCTCTTATCGAACTGAGGCTCCAGTAAAACACACAGACTGCGTTTCTACATGGACATCATGGTGTTTACATGAGCACAGAGAGATCGGGTTATTCATGTTCCCTGTTTACATGATAAATACTAGTAACCTGGCATTTCGATGCCTTTTCTCATCTAAACTATTCAGTATTTGTATCTCTCTATCATGACATAAAGAAGAAAATCCTCTCAAGAAGTGAGACGCTTTTGCCGCCGCCGCCGCCATCACTGTTAACTGATACCAGCTGATGACTTACTTTCCTCTTCTTTGAAAAAAATGTTCTTATGTCCATGTTGTCTGGGGGAGAAAACATATCAAACCAAGAGATCGTCAGCTTTGATTTTCGCTATATTAACAATGTCCTGAACATTTGGTGTGTGTGCCTTACCTCCACTACCGGCATCGCTTCATACAACAGATCTGAGCTGTCCAACTATGGCAACACTCCTTGAACATGCACGTGTTATGTGAGAATCTGCCTTGGTACAAAGCAGCAGTGAAAACATGGTCCGGAGTTTCATTGATTTGGGCATTCTCTCAATAAGCAAGTGGAATGGATTTGATAGTGAAGCACTGACACAGCGCTCTACAAAGTGCGGCGAGTGGATAGACCGATGCACGGACTTTCCACATGGTAAAAGTGAGGGGGTCTAAACTAATCACTTCAACAAGTGGGGGGGACTTGTCCCACCCTCATATAATGGCTGCGACGCCCGTGATATATTCTTTAAATAAACCTACACAAGTATGTAATTTTACTTGATAATTGTGCTAAATTAGCCTGATGATGAGTGAATGGCCGTATTGTTTCGACAATGAGCCTGAGCACTTCAATTTTGATCACTGTACAGAAAATCAAAACTGTAATTGTCTTTACCTCTAAGCTAAGCATGGAACATCTTAAGACGTTTTCATTTGCACAGACATCCCGCAGTGAACGGTCACTCTAACATACCAGATTTTTAGTCATGCTAGTGGCCACTGGTTGATTTAGTCCACCACTTTTTTCCAGATTGAACATTCTATACAAATATGGATGGATTGTCATACATTTAAACAGGCGTGTAGGTTCTTCAGAAGATGACAACTGACTACCATGAGACCTTCTAGTAGTGGAATGTATTGACAACTATAAGATGATAAGCACAACAACTTTATTATACGTTCGTAGTCCCCAGAGGATGAATCCTAATGATTTTGTTGATAAAAGATATTGTCCTCTGGAACTACAGGGTTTACATTTGTGTGATATTACTAAGTACCTAGTGGTAATACCTGGTTTAGACATTTCTTGTTCTTCTTAGGAGGAATTGTTATCACTTTGATGATTTGGCTTTCTTTAGATAGCGCTAGGGATGCCAGAAACTGACCATGATCAAATTCGAAAATCGGACAGCCCTGGTGAATATTAATCGATTATTAAATAATAATAAAAAAATATAGAAATAAAATCGAATTTTAAAAAATAATTTTCGATTATGGAGACTGTAACGAATATTCGAAAAATCGAATAATCGCTGGCATCCCTAGATAGCGCCATTATCAGATCCAATATTTTTAAACCATCAACATGTCCATCAGCCTGAATTGTTGTCTTAGCTAATTGAAGCATGCTTACATGCTAAACTAAGATAGTGAACATGGTTAACATTATACATGCTAAAGCATGTTAGCATTTTCATTTTAAGAACGTTGGTATGAAGCATTTAGCTCAAAGCACACCACTGTTCAGCCGTCCAAAGATGCTAGCATGGTTGTATCTAGATCAGGGGTTCCCAACCTTTATTGTGCCAAGGACCGGCAGATACATTACAAAATATTCGCAGACCGGTTGTCAATTTTAGCTGATTTTAATATTTACTCACCAGCAGGTGGCAACAGAGGCCAATTGTATTTAACAGCCTGAAGAAATACCAATATGCATCCAAAACATATTAATAACGTTTAAAACCAGGATACAATTAAAACAAATTAGGACCACTGTACACATATTGATATAATATATAATATAATAATAGCCTAATATGGCAACAGTGGCTAATTGTATGTAACAGCCTTAACAAATAATATAACAATATGCATCCAAAACATATTAACAACGTTTAAAACCAGGATACAATTAAAACAAATTAGGACCACTGTACACATATTGATATAACTGAAATGTCAGGGAGACCCCTGGGCTTGTTTGCCAGCAATAATAACGTCATACCGGGGTGTTCGTTCCGGTGCACTCCGACAGCATTTAGCACTACATCGAGATTAAGATTAAACTAACTTATTTTGGGAACACCCACATACCTATGGAGTTGGCCAGATGTGTGTAAATTACTGTTCATGGTAATTTTAAAACAAATGCCGTTGTTGGACACACACAAACACACCGAACATACACACACACACACACACACACACACACACACACACACACACAAACACAGTGGAGCTGAGCAGAGCACATACACACACACATCATGCGCCTTTGTGACCGGACATTTCCTTCATACAACGAGTAATAGGGGGAATAATCGGGCCGTTCGATGTGTGTGT
Organism: Notothenia rossii; assembly: GCF_949606895.1. Classification (NCBI taxonomy): domain Eukaryota; kingdom Metazoa; phylum Chordata; class Actinopteri; order Perciformes; family Nototheniidae; genus Notothenia; species Notothenia rossii. The sequence goes on from NC_136903.1 coordinate 33,642,506, forward strand.
GTGAAACGTAGTAGCCTGCAGTGGGGAACACAGTGAAGGCGGTGTGTGTACGCGCTGGTGCTGCACTTCTCAGAGGCTGCCTCCTGATGCTGCAGCCATTTCATGAAGTGAAGGAGGTTTTACAAATAAAAAAAATAGCTCTACACCCATGGCCGCAATGTCCTTAAAATAAAGTCAGAGTTCGAAATATATCTCAAATAATGTATTCACTGCCATTTCCCCACATAAATATAACAGTCTGTGATTAAACGGTTGTCTCCTGTGTGCTTCACTTCCTATTGGCGCACCGGTAGCTTTCTCTGTGCACGAGAGGCTGAGACCTTATGCTAACCAATTTTGATTTATTTTGTATGTTTTGTATGAAATAATACTACTGGTATAGGTGTGAAACATTTTTTTTTGATAAAATATTTTTTTATATTTATAATTCTGCAAATATTACGATAAACTCACAGCTCACAGCTAAACTCGCGGCCCGGTAGTAACACCTCCGCGGCCCAGTACCGGTCCGCGGACCGGGGGTTGGGAACCCCTGATCTAGATGATTGCATGAAGATGATCTTTACTTAAGAATAGTTGCTTTGTTGTTACAGTGTTACTAAGGGAATGTATTGTACTGATACACAAGTTGGCCCGTACCTCTATGAGGGGGTGCCAGTGTGCAATGGGTTTCCGTGGGTATGACAGCATCTCACTCCAGTGGTCTCGCCCCAGGCTCTCTGCCTCATTGCCCACCCTGCATACTCCGATCACTTCATTGTGTCCAACCCTGCGAAACAGAAAATAAAAAGACATGGAAACAATCGTTGCATCAATAAATCCTTCTAGATAATACACTCAGCTGGAGGGTGCATGTTGAAGGCCTGTGCTCTAGACTTCAACAGCAATTGTATTTATTGCGTAGACTCCGGGCTTACGGAGTCGAGCAGAAGTTAATGTTTCTGTTTTATCATGCAGTGTTGGAGAGCATCATAAGGTATGATATCACTGCCTTGTATGATAACTTGACAGTGCAGTCAAAGTCACAGATCGCTCACCTGTTACAGACTGCTTTGAAAATTATGGGGGTCAAAAAACATCTATCTCTCCAAAACATATATGAGCAGTCCATTATTAGAAAGGCACACACAATTGTGTCTGATCCCACCCACACACTCAACCCAGAATTCCAGCTCCTACCGTCTGGTAGAAGATTCAGGGATCCCAAGAGCAGGCTGAACCGCTATAAGCACTCATTCCTCCACGTCCATTAAGCTTCTTAACAATAACATGTGATGTAATATACTTTTAAACGTTCGCCATGAGGGTTGTGCATAAGGTCGCCATTGTCAGTATGTACATCTGTATGTATTTTTATGTTTGTATACGTACATATGTGCGGAATTGCAGAATGGAGTCCACAACAAATGTCCTTACAGGGACAATAAAGTATATCGTATTGTATTGTATATGTGCTGTATATCAAACTAATATGTAGGTACAATACGTTTTGGTGCTGAAAATATGTATCATTATTCTACAACTTCTGTTCATAAAATAGTTTTAAAACAGTGTTTTTATTTCAATTTGTTCGAAAAGCCGCTATGTGGCTACATAGCCACATAGCCACATGCTCAAAATGCCAAATGCCCAGATAATAATAATGTGAATGCCCAAAGCCTTTTGGTAAGAGAAGCTAATGGCGCTTTCAGGATCTCAAGTAACTTTTTGGGAGAAATACCAAACATGAACATCGGGACAACACAATACAATTGAGTTTGCTCTGCCCAGCAATTGGGAATGAAGCATACAGTATAACAGCAAATTTAAAGAAAATGGAAAGGAAGTTGTTGCCCAACCATTTTATTAAACCTTAAATGGCTCTGTACCTAGGTTACTTACTAACCGATCATAGTCCATGACAGCTATGAGCAGGCTGATCTGGTCGATGTTCTCAGGAGGAACATCAAACACAATGGCTTCATTGTACACCGGGTTCAGAGTGTTACGCTTGGTTGACGTCTTCCTCTTCTTTAGCCTCCGGCCTTCACACATCAAGGAGACTTTCACATATGGATCTGGGGAAAAGTAACACGGCAAGGTCAATAAAGATGCCAGAAAGTCTAGACACGCAAAGCAATACGCAAATTATTATGAATCCACCAAAAATAATAAAGCACTAGAATAATACATGTGTATATTTGTTTAAGTGGTAACATTGCTGTGTCAGTCAGCAGCACCCACCTGAAGCTCCAGTGATGTCCATGGCTTTGAGATTTCTGGCTTTGATCATGGTGATAGTGAGCCTGCCCGCCGTGGGGAGATAGCACAATGAGAACATCAGTTCTCCTAGGTCCACATTGTCCTGTAAATAAATATATTACATTTATATATTAGTACTGCTAATAAAAAAACACACAAATAATTATGCCTATTCTTTTATGGTGGTCCAAGTGGGAAACGGGGCTTGAGGGAATTTCATAGTTGAAGCTGCCAACAATTTCAGTTTTGTTATTTAGCCTTAAATATGTCTTCTGTGTCTCAATTTGGATACTTCCCCTAGTACACACTATTTCATGTACTGTGAACACATGCGCAGTGTGTGCATTTTGACCGTGTAGTTGTTGCACACGGCTGCCTTAAGTGTAGATCGCCGATGTTAGCTAACTAGCTAGCTAGCAAATTCACGGTAAACCAAATCATTTCAGACCGCTAAATAAACCCCATACAATTAACTGTGGCTTCTTTTTGACACCAGTAGAGTGGTTTCTTACTTAAATAGTGAACAAAAAAACACATGTCAAACTTTTATTTGTGTTAATGTTACGTAGCCAAGATGGCGTTTTTTATTTTACCATTACGAGTGCATCATCCGGGTACTCGTGTTGCATTTTGCAATACTTCACAATATCCTGTTAAGCACTGAGCCTGTTTTTCAGGTCTCAGGCTCGAAAACAACCCGGTATCACGGCAAGACGTGAACATGTGACGATTTACCATGCTGGGAGACGTGAAGATGTCACGATTTCGTCCCTTCAAACGTGACAGTTACACGGTATTGTTAACCCATGTTAACCAGTGGAGAAATAACCGGAAATGCCAAGCAAATGCTACCCCGACGTAATGACATGTGACAATGACAATGACAATGTTTATTTTTTAATAGTCACACTCGATTACGCCAATTTTCTTGTTTCCTCAGCTGTTCGACACCTCTTTTAGCAGAAACAAAGGCTACATTGATGTATTAAATCGATGTTAATCCATGCGTGTGGATCATAGATGTGGATGTGGAATTAACGGACGTGACGTTGCACGATTGAGTTGCCAGGCAACAGCTTCGGTTCATGTTAATTTACAAACTCTTCAACTACAACCGTAGTTATATTTAAAAGCATGTTAGAAGGCCTCAGAAAAAACTTTAATGCAAATTAAAATGTGAATGTGAAGGAATGTGTGTATAACAAAATACATCGGTGATAAACGAAACCGGAAACAGACGTGGGCAAGAACCTTAGCTCGATGACTGGATGGTTTAGACGCAATGCATGCTGGGATTTGGTGTTTATGTGATGTGAAATCTGAAAACGTCATCACATAACGGGATTGTAATACACGGTTCGGCTGCATTAAGTATTACATATCTGCCGTAATTCTCTTATAGAGCCCTGCTGAGAAGACTTCTAGACAAACAGGAGAACTGCCGCCAAAACTGAAAACGTGACTTGGATCATAAATATATAAGCAATCAAACAACATCTTACATTTCTTTTCACACAATATGTCTCCTTTGCAGTATCAACACTAATTCGCCTGACTTTTATATTTGATCCAATTGGTAGATAGGCTGTATTTACACCATAACGGTGCAGAGCTGATAGAAAGGGACACCTGGTGGTTGAAGAACGTTATTGAATTTTATTAATTTATTATTAGATATTAATAGGATCCCTATAAATTATATTCATTACTCGTTATTCTCTACTAATAGTTAATTAAAGACTGTATATAATGACTAGTTTGCACACCCCTTTCAAGATTTCAAGATTTTCTAAGCTAAGGTTTATTGACATATCATATTATACAAAACTACGGTGTAGTTATGCAATGAATGAAAAATGTGGGTCGCAGGTTCCTCAACAGTGCATTACAAGACATCTATCAATATGTGTGTATACCTCCACCATTAAACTGTCATTCTGCACATTTCTTATACTATCTACATACATCTTATAGTATAATATGTCAGTTTAATAATAAACAAATAATAAACAAATAAGTGCTTGAACATAGTTAACATTGCAGGAAAGCAATATATTAGACGTTAAGTACTTTGTCAGGCTTAATATTTATCTGTAGATACAAATGTCACTGTGTGTCCTGTGTGCTCTGCATGTGTGACCATTAAAGAGGATTTCATCCCTCCATATTCTTCTTCTCTACCCCCAAAGCTTTTTTCTTATTCAAAACAAGACCTTAACCTAAAGTACTCTTTAATGTTTGAATTAAGCCTTATTAATTTGTCTGTTTTGCACATCCTCATATTAATATCTAATAATAAAATAATATAATTCAATAACGTGCTTTAACCACCAGGTGTACCACCTTTCTATCAGCTCTGCACGATTATGGTGTAAATACAGCCTATCTACCAATTGGATCAAATATAAAAGTCAGCCGAATTAGTATTGATACTGCGAGGAGACATATTGTGTGAAAAGAAATGTAAGATGTTGTTTAATTGCTTATATATTTATGATCCACGTCACGTTTTCAGTTTTGGCGGCAGTTCTTCCTGTTTGTCTAGAAGTCTTCTCAGCAGGGCTCTATAAATAGAGAACTACGGCAGATATGTAATATTTAATGCACCCGAACCGCGTATTACAATGCCGTTATATGATGACTTTCAAAGAGAAAAGCAAGCACACTCGGAATAAAGTATTATTTTATTTTTAAAAATCGTTTTCAGATTTCACATCACATAAACACCAAATCCCAGCATGCATTGCGGCTAAACCATCCAATCATCGAGCTGAGGATCTTGCCTACGTCTGTTTCCGGTTTCTTTTATCACCGATGTATTTTGTCATACACACATTGCTTCACATTTACATTTTAATTTGCATTAAAGTATTTTGTGAGGCCTTCTAACATGTTTTTAAATATAACTAGGTTGTAGTTGAAGAGTTTGTAAATGAACATGAACCGAAGCTTTTGCCTGGCAACTCAATCGCACAACGTCACGTCCGTTAATTCCACATCCACACCTATGATCCACACGAATGGATTAGCATCGATTTAATACATTAATGCAGCCTTTGTTTCTGCTAAAAGAGGTGTCGACCAGCTGGGGAAACAAGAAAATCGGCGTAATCGAGTGTGACTATTAAAAAATAAATCATTACGTCGGGGTAGCCTTTGTTTGGCATTTCCGGTTATTTCTCCACTGGTTAATATGTATTAACAATACCGTGCAACTGTCACGTTTGAAGGGACGAAATTGTGACATCTTCACGTCTCCCAGCATGGTAAATCGTCACATGTTCACGTCTTGTCGTGATACCGGGTTGCTCAAAAATGACATTCCCAGAACAAATGACCATATCTTCCCTTCTAAAAGTAACTTTTATTTTTTTCAAAGTGACAGAAACATTGGATTAACCTATGGATTAACCTTCAGCCGCGTTTTTTCTCGTTTTAATGCCATTGAACACGACTTTTGATCAGAATAACGGCTAAAGTGAGCATATCTCCGTGTTTTGCTACCTAAAGCTACTCGTGTATTGTCTGTATTTGCTTCCCCTGTCACGAGTTCTGATCGCTCAGTGATGATCCTTATATTTCTATAATCTGTGGACTCTCAGGATGTTATCTAAGCTTGTTTGTGTAGATCCAATAAGTATATCGATCAGTGTAGCTAGAGTTCTGTGCTAACGGCCTTAAGATTGTTTCGCTCCAAGGTAATTCAGAGGCTCGGCACTAGCTTTGTGGTTTTTTTTGAAAAAAAAAGATCAGCTAGCTGAGTTTCTTCCTGTTACACGGATACAAAACATTCATAGTTTATTGAATATTAAGATGCCCTCAGACCAGGGGCGGCAGGTACTGTAGTCTAAGGAAGGTTAAGCCTTCCCAAATATTTGTGTCACTGCATCCTGGTAAAATAAAAATATAATTTATAATATTTGTGTCTTTGAAATTAGCGCTGCTATGCACAGTGGCGGAGCCAGGACATTTTCATTGGGTGGCCAGGATGGAACCAGTGATCATTTTGGGGTGGCATTGAAATCACTATTAACATAAAAATACATCTAACTATAAAATAAGGGGTTCTATTTCATCCCTACTGACCGCCAGACGCGATGCTTTTAGCACTGGATATGTCCATCGCGCAGTTCGAGTACTTAATAACAACAAAGTCATCTGTGACCCACGTGACTACGGCTTCATAGGCCAGTGTCATTAGTGGATTGGTTCCTTTTCATCTTCTCGCTTCGCGAGAGTACCGCAGCTACATTCTTGCAGCCTACAGCGTTCAGGTTTGAATGTTTGATCTGAGGGATTTCTCTGCAAGCAGCTGGCCGCGTGCAGCTTCGCGACTGACAGTCGGAGCTACGGGTTGCGCGTCCTCCAGGAGCTGTGGCCGGTTGTGCGCTGTGCAGGGCATCGACGGACAGGTTTGTGTCAACTTGTTGCTGGTGATGGCTGTGTCCCCGCACCCTCTCCCAGCTAAGTTGTCCTGATTGCTGTCTTATTTATTGTTGGCTTAGACTTTTTGGTGACGACAGTGTTCCCGCTTCCTCTCCCATAAAGTTGCCCTTATTATGCTCTTTTGAAAGTTCTGCTTGTGGCGTTGTGCCCGAGCTATCATTAGCATTTGAGTCCCAGCTTTAGCTGCGTCTCTCATTGAATTGTATGGAAAGCCAAGTGTGCCATATTTTGCCCGTTTTTTGTTTAGAACGCAGAGAATAAGGTAATTACTGGCCATAGTTACTACTGTAACTACGGTTCTAAGCCGTGTAAGTTCCGGCCATAGTTACTACTGTAGGTACGGTTCTATGCCGTGCAAGCACTGGCCATGGTTACTGCTGTAACTACGGCTCTGTGCTGTTCTCTTCTGTAGAAGCTAGTTATCTGGTCTTAAACCTTTGTGTTTGACTTGATCTCGCTTGATTGTTAGCAGCAGCCGCTTGGCTAACGTCTTGCGTGTACTGTTAAGCTTCATTATTAACTCAGCTGGTGAAGGCAGTGCTCTCGCTCCCGCTCCCGGTAACGTGTTGTTTTGATTGTTAGCAGCAGCCGCTTGACTAACATCTTGCATGTTTTGTTAAAGCTTCTTTATTTAAACTCAGCTGGTGAAGGCAGTGCTTTCGCTCCCGCTCCCGGTAAACATATTGTTTTGATTGTTAGCAGCAGCCGTTTGGCTAACATTTTGCATGTTTTGTTAAAGCTTCTTTATGAGGTGGCACCTCTCCTCGTCACAACTTCCTCCAGCTCAGTCTGGCCGTTCCCGGCGACTTGATGGAGCGATGGCTATGGGTTCACCCCCCAGGTAGAGGGCTAGAAACAGGCTGTCCTCTAAGGTGGGTCGGTTAGCTGCCGTCATGGAGCAGATAAAGTCGCTCCTGTTGGCCCTTCAGCCAGGGGCCGGTGTGGGGTCTACTAGCTTGCCGCCTGGCCCTCCTTCGGTTGCCACACCTCTGCTTGAGGATGCCATGTCGCTCCGGATAAACCTCTTCTATGAAGTGTGGGGGGGGGGGCGGGGCCCCGCTCACCCCCGAGGAGGCTTCCCACTCCTCTGCTCAGAGCTCTCTGCAGGGCACGGAGGACGCCTCCATGGCGGCCATTATTCGTGCGGCCCTGGTACACTTGCAGCTTCAGGTGCCGCAAGCCAACTCGGCTCAGGCTTGCGCCTTTTTCAGGCATAACCCTGCCCCTTTTCACTCCCACTGTTCCTCCTTCAGAGGAGTACCTGATGGAGCTCTATGCATGCTGGAGAGACACAAGGGCCCTCTCCCACTCTGCTGCCAGGCAGGATCCGGCGAGGGTGGGGCTGGGTCGCTTTCCATCCATTGAGCCTGCCATCGCCTCCCCGATTCGGGCTCCTGATGCCAGGTGCCCTCGACCTCAGTGCAGGGTCACAAACGAGCTGCTCTGTAGGGCCTACGACACAGCGGCACGGGTACTCCCTCTCCCATCTGATACTGGCTTTCTCTACCTCTCTGCAGCAGGCTCCGGCTGAGCCTTCTTTGCTGGGCCTCAGTGATGCATCACTGTAGGCCTTTGTCCTAATGTCTAGGGAATGGGGACGAGTTATGTCCCTATTGGTGCAAACTCATCACCAGGTTTGGCCAGACCAGGCAGCAGCTCTCGGGTCTTCATAGGCCTGTGCCCACTCCCAGCAGGCCCAGGGACCCCTCTAGCAGCCGCTCTCAGCCACCAGCTTACAGTGGTGGTCTGCTCTAGCGGCCCACTCATCCACCTCCCAGGGGCTTTCGTGCCGCCGGCCTTCTAGGCGGCCTCGTGCCTCAGAGCCTCACCGGCGCTCCCCAGGGGGCTCCGGAGGCTGGGAGGTTAGGCCCCGAGACTCTCGGGGACGGTCGTCGGCTGCTTTCACAGCAGCAGCTCAGTCACTGGGCTGTCTCTACTTCCGGCTCTTGGGTGGTTTTCACCTTAACCCAGGGGTACGAACCGCAGTTGGGGGCCCCTAGCCTTCGGCCGGGCCAAAATGACAGTCGTCAGCGATCCGGCAGAGGCCCTAGCTCTGGCCCAAGAGTTGTCCGTCCTTCTGTCCAAGGACGCAATCGAGCCAGTAGACCCTCTGCTTAGCCCAGGGGGTTCTACTCGGCGTACTTTCTCCTGAGCAAGAAAGTCTGCGGATTTTGCCTGATGTTGGACCTCAAAGGAATCAACAGATTCCTGAAGGTGCTGCCACTATATGCTGACCACAGCACATGCACAGGCGGAGTGGTTCTCAACCGTGGACTTGAGGGATGCCTACTTCCACGTGGGCCGGGCAACATGGTGCCTTATATTCAGTTCCTCCGGCCCTTGAGCAGGCTGCCTCGGCCGTTGGGCCCTTGGGCCCGCTGTCGTTGCGCCCCATGCAGAGGTGGCTCAACAGCCTTCACTTGGACGCCAAGTGGCACAGGTACAGGAAAGTCAGGGTGTCGCAGCGTTGCCTCCACTCTCGGTCACACTGGAGGGGCAGGGCCTATCTCCTGACGGGCGTGCCCATGGGCGCCATCCCATCCCGCCAGGAGACCGTCACCATAGGTGCAGGTCACTCAGGGTTGGGTGCAGTACGGCAGGGCAGGACCGTTCAGGGTCAGTGGTCTGACCAGGAGGGTACACGCCATGCCAACGTGTTAGAGCTTTGGGCTGTGCAGCTTGCACTCATGCACTTTCTACCCCAACTGGGGTGCAAGAATGTGCGTGTTCCTTGGGACAGCATGTACGCTGTTGCACAGACAGCAGTCCCTTCTAGATAGTGGGCGTTCTCACTCCACTCTGAATTTATGTGGCTGCTATTTCTGCCCGACATATTCGGGTCGACGCCGCCACGGCGGGGTTCCACAGGTTGGTGTCCCTCTTCCTGAGAGGGGCTTTAAGGCAGCATCCCCCTAGAGGCGTATATTGGTGCTACGGCCCATATACGACAGTCAGAGCAGCTCTTCATTTGCCATGGCGGCACGAGAAGGGGCTGTGCTCTCTCCAAACAGCGGCTGTCCCACTGGGTTGTGGATACAATCTCACATGCCTATGGGGCCAGTGGCCGCCCCCCACCATCAGGGGTGAGATGTCACTCTACAAGGAGCATCTCAACGTCTTGGGCTGGCCTGAGAGGGGTGTCCCTGGAGACCATCTGCGCTGCGGCGTCGTGGGCATCGTCTGGCACATTCTCCAGGTTCTACCGGGTCAATGTCGCCACTCCCCATCCTTTGGGCGTGGTCCTGTTGCCGAGCTCCGCTGCTTCCAGCTAGGTAAGCAAGTGTTCGGATTCTTCATGACATGGTTGGTATAGTCATCCAGTGCTAAAAACACCGCCTCTGGCGGTCAGTAGGGACGAAATAGAACGATAGTTACTGCTGTAACTACGGAGTTCCGGATGACCGCCAGAGTTTCCGGTCACTCAGAATTCTTGTGTGCTCGCGAGAAGATTCTGGGAACCGATCAACTAATGACGCCGGCCTATGTAGCCGTAGTCACGTGGGTCACAGGTGACTTTGTTGTTATTAGGTACTCGAACTGCGCATGCGTGCAATGGACATATCCAGTGCTAAAAGCACCGCCTCTGGCGGTCATCCGGGACTCATAGAACCGTAGTTACAGCCGTAACTATCGTTATTTAAGGCACCTACTATGCAGCCACCTTTGTCCTGTACTAAGTAGCCAGTTCAACATACCCTGGATATGTTTGAGTTACATTGACTAACCCTAACAAACGAGATCTCGCTAAGCGGTCATACGACGCTGGTCATCAACTCGGTAAATCAAGCCAGGGTTTCTCTGTCCAGCTGAGAACATGTTCACGTGAAAGGGGCGGGGTTAGCTACATTTGACCAATCACAAACAGGGACAAGTGTACTGACAGCGCAGCGTCATACTTCATTAATGAAAAGTAGACTAATATTAGACAGATATAACTTTAAACATCCATGACTTAAACATATAATCCAGGATACAAGCCACATAGTTGCACCTGAAAGGTGAGTATAGAACAACTGGTTAAAAAATAAATAAACTACAGAGTGTTTGAAAGCGTACAATATTTGTATGATATCACTGCCCGTCTAAGAGACGATCTGACTTTAATTACATTTGACTCGACTTGAGTGTTTCGTCAACCTAATGTGTTGCTTAAAATAATACTTCTGCATACATTATGTGACACTGTGAGTGTTACACGGCCAGATACGGCTCAAGAAGCTGACTCAGATAAGGAGATATATGATATATTATGATATTATATGATCGATGATCCGGTTGATGATGTGATATGAATGATTAAATGCGACACGTCGGCGTCTTCTCTGCATACGGTAGTTTAAACTGTATTTCCTTTATCCTGTAATATGACTTGATAGATTTAAACTCCGCACACTGAGTGAGCTCTGATTGGTCAGCAGGCGGTGCTTTCACTGAGCTAATCTCTTTTCTATTGACCCCGGAGGCGGGCAGCGTCAAGTAAAAAAAGTGATTTAGCCCCAAACCTGAAAGCTCACGCGCCGCCTATGCCTCAGACGCTGTTTCCTGCAGATGACACGTTTTTTCCCCCGGTATCGGGGGTGCGGTGTAAAAGAGGTTACACAATACTGCACTCAAAACAGCATATTTAATTACAAAACTAGCAATATTTTGACACAGCAGAAGAAATCCCTTGTTATATCGCAAGAATCCAGCTGCCATGCCATGTAAGGGATTTGCCTCTCCTGCCACAGTCTCAGCTGATGCCAAATGCAGACAGTCATTGTTAGAATCTACCAACTTAGCTTTCAATGTTAGCAATGAGGTTAAGACTTTGCATTTGTAATGTCAAGCTTGACAATAACTTCTTTGGTAAGAGATTAAGATTAAGCATTTTAATCAAAGGCAAAAAAAGCCCTGGAAATCAATGTGTAGATTCAACAGATGGCACATTATAATGTTACACAATTATATGGATCATGCCTTCAACACCTCCAGTAGAAAAACACATCTGCAACATTCAGTAACAGCATGACTCATCATTAATCTGTATGTCTCATATTAGAAGTACGTCAAGATTTAAGCATTGACATTATGTGCCAGCTGGACTTGAAACTTTATGCCCCTTGAAATTAGTATCTGGTTAAACTTGTGAAATATTTCATCAGGTAAAACTACTCAGTTGTGCCTGTGAGAATATCCCTGCCTTCACAACGTATCCACAGCATGTGCCAAGCTCATCTCCCAATTAACACATCTGAAAATAACGTGTGATGGTGTGAGAGTGATGGGTGCATTTTCTCACAAAGGGATACTCTGGTTTCTAGTTGTATGCTCTCCCACACATTTGGTTGACACAAAGCTCCCTGTTAAAAATAGCGATGAATAGGAAGTTAAAAGAGACAACAAAAATGTGACTTGACTTGACATTTTAATTACTCAATTACTCCTACTCTACTATTACATGTATAGTTGCCAAGCAGGTTAACGCAACTATCCGATGTTTCTTAAAGCATTCTGTCCAATCCGTGATTAAACACAGGATGTTAATGATTGTGTACTTAACCTTAAAAGCAACTGATTAGATAGAAAGCCTATGTCAGACGTTTTGGATATACAGATGTATCACTGAATTTCGGACTCCAGCTTACAGCTTCCTGCCTACTACCTGCCAAAGACCAGTATAGAGGAATGTTAAGCCCTCCCACTATTTTCCAAGAGGGCGTTGCCAGATTTTCAATTTCAGGTTTTAACCAGGAGATGGCGCTTCATTCACAAATACAGAAAAACAAGTTTCATGGACTTTCAGTTGTGTTTTGAAGAGCATTTGAACACATCAATATTTTAAATCAACTAAAGTATATCTAATCTTGTAATTCAATAATATATAGTCTGTATATATTAAATAATCATAATGTAAATGTTTACATTACACTTCTTTATTTGTTATGCTCATACTTTAACCTTTACAATCGTTGGCTTTAATATACAGTATATTTTTGTGTTTGCTTCCTCCTGCTCCCTTTCGGACACATACTGTATGATTTATTATTATTATTAATATGAACATATTATTAAGATAAGATAAGATGTTATTTTATTGATTGAACATTTTAGTTTAGAATGTGCTGTCCCACGGTAATTCAGAAGGCTCACAGGTCACATTCCGACCATTATTTAAAACAATAGGTGCTTTCACACCGTCTAGAGTTTGATTTGTATAGAGGGAGCTCTGTCAGTTTTCGAATTACCCATTTGCTTTCGGGGAGCCCTATTTTTCAGAGCACATCCTGCTACTAAATATGTCACACGCACGCTCTGTTGACTGGCGCAGCAGCGCGGATGCGATCAATTGCTATAAAAACACTCTTCTACTAATACAGACGGTGTCACTATGCCGGCGGATGTGGCCGTTGTTGAAGCCTCTTCAGGCTCCGCATCGGCAGGCCTCTCCCTCGGTGTGGAGCTGTCAAGCTCGACCCTAACGCCGCTTACAGCCGGCCAACTAAAAGTTGTTTTACGTTCACGTTGTCATTTTTAGACTCCTTCGCTTCTTTGCTTGTGAATCCAAAAGCTGTGACGCTTGGCTGTTTTCGTTTTGCCATATTTTTTTATTACACAGCCAGAGTTAAAAAAATATCAATATGAACATTTCAAATACCGCGCCGGCATCACCACCATAACCATAGCAACGTAAGTAAAAATGCAGCACCGCCACGTACAGATGGCAACACCCAGACATATTCACAAATATAAAACAAATATTCAGAAACTGTAATGAACAATAACTATTATTTATTTCAAGAACTGTTATTTACAGAAACTCAACATTTCTAATCTGTGTGACACAAATATGCACGATTGTTTTGGGCTCCCCCTATTTATCTCAAAGTCGGCCTTCAGGGGAGCTCCCTCCCTCTTCGGGGGAGCCAAGCTCCCCCTAGCTCCCCCCCATTTCGAACAGTGTCTGTGGCTGAGTTGCCAGCGATTAGGTGCGGCGCATTTATCATAGGTGATCAGAGCTAACTGCCTGCCGTCAGATTTCATTTAAAAAACAGATCTGATTTTAAGACTATTTCTGCGCTCATAAAGAATGATAAGAATAATGCGTATTGAACTGGTTTCATTAATTAGTGAGTTTATTTAACACTAGAACCGCCAATCGGGTCAATTTGTGTGATGTGTGTTGTGTGTGTTCAATGTAACTTTTTTTCAGATAAAATATTAAAGTCTCCCAGTCCGTGACTTTTCCTGAAAATGTGTTATGTAACACCCTATGTTGTTAAAAATTGCATTCTAATAGCGGGATTTGACGGGTTTAGGTTGGCCTATACAAAAACCTCCGGCGGTTCTAGTGTTAAGGTAATTAGGTACAGTAGAAGCCCTTTTTTTTATCAGTAACGAATTTAGCAGTTGAACATAAAAGTCAACTAACTGAGGGTCACTTGCAATGACAGTGTTGTGTCTAACTGTAAGCTTTTCACTCAGAGTAACCTACCGTTAATTTAGCTGCTGGAGAAGAAAGATCAAGTGGGGAGGGGGGCAGAGAGCTGTGGTTGATGGGCCATTAGTTGTGTAAATACACAGCTGAGAGCTGCCGTTTCATTCAGACTGTTTAAAAACCTGTAACAACGGACTATTTTTCTTAGCGGATGCATGTCAATTTAAATCAATACATACAACTATTTTTTAAATCAATACATACAACTATTTTTTAAATCAATAAAAACATTTTCTAAATCCATAAAAGCATTTCAATTAATATTGGGAGTCATGTCGTTACTTTGTTGAGAATGTGGCCGTGTAATAAGCGGGATAATTTGCAGCGACTTGTTCCTTATGGGGAAAATAACACCCGTCATGTGTGTGTAGAGGTGTGTGTGGTTAAAACACTTTCATGAAGTGAAGGAATTTCCTTCTATAAAACAGCTGTGGGCAGCAGTGAGTGTCACGGACATGAATTCATAGATCAAGGCAGACTGGTGCACACACTCTCCTGTCCTGCCAGGCGACACGCCCGTTCTAAGCCGTGTCCCTCACTCACATCCCAAGCATCCCCGAAAAGTGTATTATGTTGTTACATCTCAGATGTTATGTTTCAGTTGTGCTCTGTCTATGTTCAGTGATGCAAACTTATCACCTTTCGGCGAAATTCGCCGTTTTGAATCCAAAATAAGTCGTTTATGTGATTCATTTAGATCTGCAATACAAATATTTTTGGGGTATGGGGGGGGCTGGGACCCGGAGTAATCTGCGGCCGTGAGCTGTTATGTGCCATCATGACACGCATGGTGTTCTTTTTTTATATATTATAATGAAGTACGAGCTGTGTGCTCGAGTCTTCCTGCCTGTCGGCTTTGCTCATGGATGTATAATAAGGCTCTGCTGCTCCGAGATGATGGTCTAGCTTCAGCAGCTACATTAACTACGGGTGCGTTCGTTAATATTAACTGTGCGTCCGGAGTCACTGTGGCACAGACTGGACCGCTGGTGAACAGCTGTTAGAACGGGCCGTTCAGGTGTTCAGAGCAGAGCTCCCTGTCGGAGCGGCAGAGCGTGATGTGAACTGAAAAGTTTTTCTGTGGCAATATTATTTAAGGAATCGTTGAGCTAGCTAGCTAGCATACATTGTCACTATCTGCTAACGTTAGCTTTAGCCTTCTATTTCTAATACTTTTTTTCATAGGCAATAAACAGAGGTGGTATAAGTATATATATATTGTACTTGAGTAAAAGTAGAAGTACTCAGATCTTGTACTTGAGTAAAAGTAGAAGTACTCAGGTCTTGTACTTGAGTAAAAGTAGAAGTACTCAGATCTTGTACTTGAGTAAAAGTAGAAGCACACAGGTCTTGTACTAGACTAAAAGTAGAAGTACCCAAATCTTGTACTTGAGTAAAAGTAGAAGCACACAGATCTTGTGCTAGAGTAAAAGTAGAAGTACTCAAATCTTGTACTTAAGTAAAAGTAGAAGCACTCAGGTCTTGTACTTGAGTAAAAGTAGAAGCACACAGATCTTGTACTTGAGTAAAAGTAATAGTCCCAGAGTGTAGGAATACTCTGTTACAGTAAAAGTCCTGCATTCAAAATGTTCCTCAAGTAAAAGTAGAAAAGTATTATCATCAAAATATAGTGAAAGTAGCGACAGTAAAAGTAGTCATTGTGCAGATTGGTCCATTTCAGAATAATAGATATGATGTGTTTTATAATGATTGATCATGAAAGTGTTCTCAAAGCTGGTAAAGGTGCAGCTAGTTTGAATGACTTTGCATACTGCAGGGTAGCTTGTGGATTTACTCCAGGTGGAACTAAAGTCTGATTTAACACTTGATTATATTTCACTTAATTAATCCAGATATGTGAAGTAACTAAAGGTATTAAATACAGGTAGTAGAGTCAAAGTACACCATGTACCTCTGAACTGTAGTGGAGTAGAAGAACAAAGTAGCAAAACATTGAAATACTTAAATAAAGTACAAGTATCTCAAAATTGTGCCCAAGTATAGTACTTGTTGAGTTTATGAACTTAGTTACTTTACACCATGTGGCTATAAAGATAAAAAGACTTAAGCCTTGCACAGAGGCACGAAAATACATTTTCAAAATGCTCAACAGTGCTGCCAAAATTATAAACTGACTGCTACACAATTTAAAATAAATGCTTTTATATATTTCTATTAGATGTGACTCTTTGGCGTTTCTGTTATTATTAACACTGCTGCTTTAGTTGTTCTGACTGCTAAAATCCTCTGTCATTCCGTGGGGTGGGGGAGCCGGGGTCTCGGATCCTTGTCACCTTTTTCATACCTGATGAGTTTGCATCCCTGTATGTTAAAAAGCCTCAGTCACCTTAATGCATGTAATAAAAACATCTCAGGTCAGTAACACTCAAAGCTAAATGTGCAATACCATGTTCAGCTATGTTACTATTTATAATGTTATTGTTGTTACATCAGAAGATGTACATATTGAAATGATTTCTTAACTTACAGTAGGCTATTTTTTACAATGTGTGTTGGAAGGATTTATTACATTACAATGAATATTGTCATTGTTGAAGGCTTTTAGAGAAGGGTGAACTATAAGCCTGAATTACATAACATTTTATACCTAAAAACATAAAAGCCACAATAAATAAATCACAATTATTCTAGTTATTTTTACCTCCCGTATTGCTTTCAATCCACCAGCTTTTATGGTGTTGTTACGTCACTAACTTTAAGCTTGTCACATACAGTCTATGGTCACTCAGAGTAACCTACTGTTAATTTAGCTGCTGGAGAAGAAAGATCAGGGGGGGAGGGGGGGAGAGAGCTGTGGTTGATGGGCCATTAGTTGTGTAAATACACAGCTGAGAGCTGCCGTTTCATTCAGACTGTTTAAAAAACTGTAACAACGGACTATTTTTCTTAGCGGATGCATGTCAATTTAAATCAGTACATACAACTATTTTTTAAATCAATAAAAACATTTTCTAAATCCATAAAAGCATTTCAATTAATATTGGGAGTCATGTCGTTACTTTGTTGAGAATGTGGCCATGTAATAAGCGGGATAATTTGCAGCGACTTGTTCCTTATGGGGAAAATAACACCCTTCATCCAGATGGGGATCCCTCCGCTACACTTTGGGATCCTGATCGACCGACGAAGCTCCATTAAAATATACATATTTTTGGTGAATTACTGAGTTTAGGCATGTTAATAACGTTTTAATGAAGTTGAATACAGTATATTCATATGTGTCAGTGATTTCATGTTAATTCGGCGAACATAAACAAATGATCGTGGTGAAGATGATGATTAAATTAGGATTAAAAATCGAGAGCCGGGCTGCATTTCCTCCCGTTCGTTTTTTTCGACTAACAAAATTATTTTGTTAAATAACAACATGGTGATGTTTTGTAAATGATTACATGTCTCTTATTTAGCACAGTAGTATGATATCCGTGACATATGGATCTTAATAAAGTTCCGCTGTACATCCAGCATACTGTATCTGACTTTATTTCACATGACCTCCAGTGTGGAGCCCCACTGCACCCCCTGGTGGATCAATGATCCATTGCAGCTGGCTTCATTATAATTAAATTTATCTATCACAGGGGCGGTCTCAAGTCAAGCTGGAGGTTTTCCCTTGAGCGAGGGCAGATCACGTACCAATCACGGCCCTCGCGTTTCAAACTGTCTGAAATGAATCGCTACATCTGTACTGTAAAATCAATATATCACATAGACATCAATATTTGCTTGGAATTAGGGATGTCCCGATCACCTTTTTTCGCTCCCGATCCGATTCCGATAATTTGATTTTGACAATTTGCCGATACTGATTTTTCCCGATCTTTATGCAATGCATTAAGAGAGAAAAAAAGAAAAAAAGCATTGAAGTTGTCCCTTAAGGTTATTTTTTTATTTAAATTGGATATTCTATCCAACATGGATATTGCTTCTTTTTTTCACAGCAGCATTGGATCAGTTCAGTTGTGCAGCATTTGATCAAAACAAAATAAAGCTTATCAGTACTTGTTAGCTTACTGCTACAATTAGACACTGCGCCCTGCCCACTCTGTTACCAGATTTTAGAGAAATAAGCAACAGGTCTATGAAAACAAGCCCCAAAGAAGCAACACATAGATGATGTTGTGTAATTTGAAACCAAAACTAAGGCCTCAGGATGACTTTAAGACTTGAACGTGGTCATTTTTGTTTTGTAACATTGAATACAAAATTTAAAAAAGTATTTAAAAAAAAAAAAATCCCCATCCCCGGATTTTTTCTCCCGATTCAAATCTTTTGAAGATCACGTGATCGGCTCCGATCCCCGATCACGTGATCGGATCGGGACATCTCTACTTGGAATGAAGCTCAGTGCAGGTACAATCAGGAACCCTTATCATGGTTGCATTCTTTTAGGCCCCATTTACACGGGAACGCAAACGAAATGCAAACAAACCGAATTCGATATCAAAAAAGTCTTCCGTTCACATGGATACCGCTCAATAACCGTGTCCCTACAAACAAAACCGCTCGTCCCGCTGGAGACGCTGTAGTACATATGTCGGGCCTGTAAGTGGCCACAAAATACACCAAAAGCAGCAAAGAAGACCCCCGAGCATGGTTGCCCTTCTGTTTATTCTCCGCGGTGGATTTCGCAACATGTAGTGCATGTCCACTTGTTGCTGATGGTTATGGTAGAGGAGCTGTAGATTTTGCACTAACATCTGTAGCATGGTCAGGACCATGCTACAGCAGTGAGCAGCAGAGGTGGAGAGAGGCGGGCTATGGCTTCATCGTTATCAGGAAAATGACCGTATATGACGTACACACGGAGCTGTTTGGCCCCCCAGAGCGTTCTGTCCGCAGATCTATCCACCTTGGGACCATAGGCGGAGTTTGACATTTGCGGTTGGGAGGGCAAACCTTTTTTCCTGACGTCAGTACACAGTCCCAACTATTGCGTGGGGTGCTACAGATACAGTAGCAATAAAGCCAGCGCTCACCGCACTGAGTACGACTTTTCCATGCCAACAAGTGCATTACATAACTGTAAAACTTATCATAACTGTGCACATCTTATACTTATTTGATAACTAGTATATCCCTTGGTTACTTGAACACGCTGCAATATTATTAATGAGTGTCCTACCTTATTAAAATATTGATATACGAAACTGCCCCCCCCCCCTCCGCAAAATCCACCTATGCTTGGGACCCGTTATCATTTTAGGGGTCCGTTTCCGCGGTTCCATTACGGCCTTGTGTGAATGAACGGACTATACGAAAGAGAAAAGTAGCGGATACAACCCGTTTCGTTCCCGTGTAAACAGCATCTTAGTTAACCCACTGCATTTTGGGATTCTGCAGAGTTGCAGATAAACCTTTAGTAGGCGGAGTCGGCCACTAACGGCTCGACACTGACGTCAGAGTTCAACTCCCGCCTACTCCAGCCTGCTCCAAATAAGGGCAAAGAGGCGAAGCCGAGGCGGGACCTCCTGCCACCGAGCTGAAAGTTCCGGAGCTAGCTGAAGCTACCAAGCTAAGCTAACATGCTCCCCATCTGCACACTTCCGTGGCATTTTACGTTTCCATGGTAAGCGGACCTGAAACTATTCAGCAAAACTATAAATAATAATCTAAGTTATTGAGTTTTTAGCATAATACTTCAGAATCTTAAAATCCCTTAACTTTTGTATGCAATTGTGCTAAATTCAACACTGGAATCAAGCAAATATTAATATGTTTGCATGACATTAGTTATTTATATTTTGATATCACTTAATTATACGTTTAATACATTTAAGTCAAGCTAAGGTACATGTGATGGTAGTTAGTTAGTGCTCTTACCTGTGAGGCCTCCTCCAAACAGCATAATAACCTGATTGTATCATTAAAACTAAGTACCAGTTCTAGATCCTTGACTTTAGACAGCAATTCAAAAGACAACATGTATTTAAAGACCAATCTTTATTTGAATGTGCCTCTTAACCTGATATATTAGTTATACACTAATAGTATTGACAATCTAAAAAAACTAAGCAACTCAACAGTCAACTTTATGTTTCTTATTGTCTAAAGCATTTATTATTTTCATTTTCCCCCTCTCATATTCAGTGTGGACGGATTGAGACAGCGTGGTGTCCAGAAAGCTGCAGAGACTTCAGGGAGAAACCTCCGTGTGATGGACGTCCTGTCGGTTGGTTTGGCCCGGAGAGGACTGAGGGTCTTTCGTCTGCGAGGAGGACCAGGCCGGATGGAGGAGCCCATGCTGGGCAAAGCTGATACCAACTGCACAGGCCTAGTCTGTCACTTTATTTGACTAAATGTGTTTACTTATACATTTAATAGGTTTACACCTTCTGTCCATATGTGCTTTTTATTTAAAACATGTTTGATTAACTTTTGGTTCACATTTCAATCAATTGTATTTGTATTTGCACTCCTTTTGTCCATTATTCTTACTGAAAATGTTAGATTACACATTCACATCTGACTGAAGATTGGCCCCATTTATTTTTGACATTGCAAACTCTGCGGTACAAGGCAAAAGTGATGTGAAGCTCATAAAGCGAGGCAAATACAAATAATCAACTGATGGAGTGTAGATGTGGAAATAGGTGCATTCGATCAGCTGACTGTTTTTACAATAAAAATAGTTTCTTAGTTTACTGGTCTTAAAATCTCATAGCATCAGCTTTTAATTTTCCTCTTGGATGTTCTTCTT
Source organism: Notothenia rossii (assembly GCF_949606895.1). Lineage (NCBI taxonomy): Eukaryota > Metazoa > Chordata > Actinopteri > Perciformes > Nototheniidae > Notothenia > Notothenia rossii. Next base: position 33,663,391 of record NC_136903.1, read on the forward strand.
GACCCTCAGAGAAGGAGAACATGTTGTGTCTTTCAGGCATGTCCTTTCCTAACAAAAATTACAGGAAACATAAAACCTATTATTGCAGAACAAGTGTGTTATTTAAAAAAGCGGTGTGTTTGTGTGTTTAGGGGCTGTAGATATAATTATTTTGTAATTGTAATGTTTTTTTTTTATTTCAACAGCGAGCTACAAAGACAATCAGATTATGAATGAACAGTATGAAGTTCATCAACATTGAAATATATGTTATTTACAAAATAATATTTAACTGTTATCAAAATGTAGTGCAACTGTAGAAGCTTGCTCTGTTGTCTCACTGAAAGAATAACTTTTACCACGTTTTTTACAGACAAGATTGAGAGATAAATAGTAGCAGTTCTCACTGTGTTAAATATCTTTGCCTTCAATACATTACATTAGAAAGCTGACAAAATCATATTGCTTGTTAACATCTAAATGTAACTGTTTGCATGGAAAAACAACTCAACTTAACAGATGTTTAGGTGATCTAGTATTGTTTAAAGGAATGTATATCAGTGTATTAAAGTCAATACTTCATTCATTTAAACCAATATCTTTCTTGATTCTTTGTACAGTATGAAAAAAAGAGTCTTTATACCTGTGCTGAAGTTCACTGCTGTGAGGTGTCCAGTTATGTCTCTCACTCTCTGGTCCAGCCTGTCTGCATCACCTGGACACCTTAAACAAACAGATATAAAGTACCATGTGTACAAACAATATAACTGATTCTCTTCTGTTGAACATGTTGGATTGTGTATTGTCCGAGTCAGGGTCCTTTTTATTTTACTGTAATTTTGGAAGTTGTGTTACCAATGCTTGCTGTTTATTTGATACCCATTTGGTAATGAAATTAATAAAAACAACAAGGTTTGGGTTCGTTCTTCAGATGACTGTGACGTTAACGTGTAAGCTCAATAATGAACCAACCATATTGTAATATCTAAGTAATCATCTTGAAATATGACATTAATAATTGTAATATACACACATCTTATTGTGAGGTTGATTTCACATACACTCCTTCGACATTAGCTTGTCTACATACTTGAGCACAGACAATTTAAATTAACCTTAGCGATGCATACAGTTCCTACCTACATAATAATCATCTCTCTAAGTTACAAGGATGACCTTATTTTATCAACCTCAAACAGAAGCCGTTTGTTGTAAAGTATTATCCCACTTAACGCTTAACACTTTTCTATTTCGTTTAAACCTTTATATATAGTCTATGATTTTAACTTGGAGGCTACTATTAGCATCGTTAGTACCGATGTAGAACACTGGCTTACACGCTAACCCAAGCCTTAACATTCATTACGTAGCTGATTAAAATCATTCACACATAAATAAAACACTCAAATTTCACTTACCGCATTAATGCACCGTCTGTTTTAACCGCAGAGCGAGTCACAATAGTCCAATATATAAGCATGAAGAACAAACAACCACGGCCGGATCAAGTTGTGTTCCCTGGATGAACTGAGCAGGCAGAGTCCCTGTAGCTAGCTTCACGGAGCAGCTAGCAGAGAAACAAGAAGCTAGCAGCAGCAGTGATTGAACGGAGCTGTCACTCAATGTGACCACGCCCTAATGCATAACTTTAAAGCTTAATATTAATTAAACAGATGAGTTGCGAAAAAATTCAACCCCCCCAATCCATATTCATGAAGGGGGGATTTAACTATACAGAGAATATGGTTTTTTGAACCACGATGTAAACATGTTTATTTCTGCTTTAAAGTTGGGCATTTTAACATTGGGGTCTATGGAAATTGCTCCCTTCTGCAGACTGCTCCTACTGGCCACTAGATGAACTGCAGTGTGTTGCACTTCCGTATTGGCGTCCCGGCTCTTCCCCAGGGTTTGCCGCTTGGTCAGTACACAGCTGAGCTTCCATTCCCCGTAACACTGTGTTAGGGGAAATGCAATCAGCTGTGGAGCCGCAGCTAAGAAGCTGTGGTATTTTCTGGTGGCCCACTCCGCCGCCAAACCCTCCATAAAAAGAAGTTTGGCACATGGGGGGCAGACACAGAAAAGGCCAATTTTCTACTGAGGTCCTTGAACACTGCCAGATATCTGGCAACGGGTGCGAAACGAAGGCCGGCTGTGCCGGCTGAACCGGGCCGTAGAACCCCTGACGGAGGTGGCTCACCAGCTTCGGTGGTAGTGGTGGGGGAGCGGTAGTCCTACACGCTCCACCGCCATGGCCATCACCAACGGGAAATCCTGACGGGAAATCCTGACGAGCAGACCTGTGCGGTGGACCCTCATGGACGCCGGACCCAGAAGTGCCCGACACCGAGAAGTCCTCGTCTTCGTCCTTCTCGACAAACGGGGCCGCCTGGCACGCCGGAATGGTTAATATGAACGGCACCTCCCCGGCCACCTCCTGGTCCTCCATCTCCACCATATCGAGTTCCTCCTGTTCCTGCACCTCGTCCGGTGGTGTCCATAGTTTCCTGGAAGTGCTCCAGACGATGCTGGCGTCTGAGCCGTCGGAGCGAACAGCAGGCATTGCAGGACGTGGAATGTTTTACGCCATCCACAGCGTGTTCAGGCCCCAAACACTCGAAACAAAGACGGTGGGGAACAGCACCCGCAATTAAGCCAGGACATGTACGGCAAGGAGTGGAGTGGTGAATCCATTACTTTTCTTATTCTTTCCTTTTCTCACGTTTTGCTTTTCAGTTGTTTGTCCTGCTCGCTTAAGAGAAAAAGGATGACAGTCGGGAGGCGTAGCCGCATTATATACTGTGGGCCTGCACGCGCATTCAGGTAGGCTCGCCCCGATTGGCCAGCTACGTGTATGCAACTCAGTATGTGAATGCTCGCATAGCATGGTAGAGAGTAGTAACCATAGAGTCCAGTAGAGGGCGGAGCCTGTGTGAGATATAACAAGTGGGTTTTCAATCTGCAAAGGATGTGTGTACTTTCTGCTGTACTACATACGAAGGCAAGCACACACACACATTTCCTATTAAAATGCTGTTGCTCTGGGGTCCCCTGCTGAAAATTGCTGAAAATCAAATTGCACAAAATTAGTTAATTCATCACAGATGTCAGTATCTACACACCTGCAAGCACAGAAACAAACCTACAGCATGAACCCAAGCAGATTCCATGATGATGACAAATGACGAATTGATGAATCATGCGAGTTACTGAGGCACAATCCACCTCTGACAATGCACGATTATTGTAACTGCCTCGGGCACTAATGATGTACAGCTTATCATGATTCCAAGCTTTAACACACAGGCCTTTGGGCAATTACGAGACATTGACATAATTTTTTTTTATGGAAAACCCTTCATCTCTCAACAGATAACATTATATCATCACACACTCTCATGCAGCACACTTACGTTTTCAGACCATAGAGTGCTACTCACTACTCATCTGAGCACTTACATCAAGCCTGTGGTCAGGAGGGTGGTCACTTGTGAATGAAATTAGAAAGGTGCTCTAAAGCGCTCCAATAAAGCATATAGAGAGTGTGGACAGTCCATCTTCTCAAATTGTAATACTATCACCTTCACTTTCACTCCCTCAAGAGCGCCAAGGCTTTGTCTACAGCCTCTGTGTCTTTAATAATCACAGGCTCAGTCCAACTCAATCTTTTTGCTCCTCTTTCTTATTTTTTTTAGCTCCCTCTGGGTGTATATGTGCCTTTTTCTGAGCTTATTGAAATAGTTTTTGCTTTAATAAGTGTCACTATGAAATTACATGATACCTTTAACACATTATTAGACCATGGCAGGCACTTTGAAACACTGTCTTCTCCCATAAATCCTGATGATTACTCTCATAAACGCCGACTAGTCTTATGCCATAAAGTAATAATAAAAGAAAGAGCCAAGGCCCCAGGAGACAAGATATATATGTTGTATTTGTATTATCATACTGAAACCTTATACTCACAGCCTTATTTACAAGTATGCAGTGTACAAAGAGGTCTATGCTGTGGAAAAAACTGGAACAAGTAAGTAATAATGTGTTTTTTATTAAGTTTGAAAAACAAAATAATTGAATCCGTCATGCCTACATTTTGTCCTCATATTGTAGTACAGTTTGTTCAGCTCACTTAGACACTGGAGATCCCGTTACACAGGGGTTAATGGACAGCACAATTCCTTTGCCTGGCTGAACATGGGGGAAGTAAATAAATCACAGCCCATGCTCAACTCTAGCTGTATAGATGGATGTACCCTGGCAGAATCAGGTTAGGCGAAAGGACTCTTCATAACTCTCAGTAAAGAATAGTAAGACATTTCACAACTAAATGGGTAGCTGGTTTGAAGTATATACAGTACAATCATACAACCGTACAACATTTAAAAAGGCCCTCTCTAGAGTCAGCATCTGATTTGTCCATGCTGAGCTACTGTAGAAACCTGGCGATGCAACATGACAGGCTCTGTGAAATACATATGAAAAAAAATAACAAAAATATTTTAAGATTCAAACTCACTTATTTTTTCGTAAGGCCAGCCACACCAAATGTGAAACATTTGGAATTTATGCAAATTTGAGATTCTGTTAAAAAAAGACTTTTGCAACAGATATTCTTCAGATGTCAATGACATACAATAATTATATGTATATATATATTATTACACAACAATACGGCTATTGGTTGATTGATCTATTTAATCTAGTAAAGAAGTGTCCTATTTGACCAACAAGATGGTTTGTTGTCAAGGAAACATATAGAGAACCATTCATTTCCAAGGGCAGCATTAGTTGACGTAAAAGCTAAAGAGATTACTGTACATGTGTCAGGAATTACATGTTGTCGTTGTCATAAGGTATATGGAGCTTTTAAATAGTAGCAATTCAACGTAAAAATATAATTATTAGTATCTTGGCCAAGGAGGTGTTGTTTTTTGCTTGGGTTTGTTTGTCAGTAGGATTAAGGAAAAACCCCTGACTAGATTTTCAGAAAACGTTTTGGAACTACAGTATGTTATATGGGCGAAGGAAGAAGAGAACCCATTCATTTTGCAGCAATTCTGGGTCAAACAGCAGTTACAAGCAATATTGGTTACTTTCGTTGAAGGTGCAACATGCATTTAAAGTCTTGCCAAGGATTGCCTGCACATGGAAACATGGAATAGCTGAGCCAAAATAGCGCTATAGCAACAATAGCAACACTGGTTACTTCCTTGCTCTAACATACACACTGCCGACCAAAACAAGAGCACAGAAACTCAGATTACTTCATTAATCCTCTGTTTTGGGTGCAACTATTCCAATACATCTTTACATAGCAATTTTGTTTTCTGCTATCGTTCTGAACGTTGTAAAGGAACTTTAGCGTTGCAAGGAATGCACAATGTATATAGACTCTTATTGTATATAGACTCTTATTGCACTATTTCACTATTTTATTTTTTGTATTTACTGCACTATTTTTTCAGTTTTTCCGTTGTATTGTGTTGCACTGATCGTGGAGCCTGTGACCTAAGACTTTCATCGTCATAACTACACTGTAGCTATGTATTGTACGTATGACTATAGCCTTGAACCTTGAACTTGAACACTCTAAGGCCCCTTTTAGTTATAATAATTATATTATTACCATCAAAGGCAATATATGGGCTCACTGTCTTACCTTAAGAAATCCACAGAGCCACGAGTGTAAAAAAGGCTTTTACAAGGTGAGTTGATGTTGGGGGTGGTTACTTTTTCCACCCTGCTTCCAGTTTTAATGCTAAACTAATCACCTCCTAGCTCTAGCGAACACAGTAGCCTACTTAGCATAAGCCATGAGAATACTGGCAATCTTCATCTAACTCTTGCCAAGCAAAGGAGAACTAAGTAAAACAATGTTTTGTCTAATGGCTAAAATAGCAGAATAACGAAAGCGGGTGTGAGTACAAAACCGAAAAGCTAATAAATGCTTGATCTGTCAGTATATTGTTGCTCCTGTAACATGTTCAGGATCATAAGCATGTAGAGAATCATATTTCTCACTTAGCCCTAAGGGCACTCGGGAGGACATGTGCTTGTTATATTGGACCATTTGCCATTGTCGGGAAATGGGAACCTCCTTTAGTGAATTAACTACACACAGACACACTGCATGTGGACATACAGTACTGACCCCATATTTATCAAGTCCCTAATTGCAGACCGACCTGACTGCAGTCAATATTATTGACTGGCCATGGAGGAGCTGCAGTTTCTCTGAGCTCTTCAATGTCTTTGTCTCCAAATCATCTACTGCTGAGAATAAAGCAGACAAGCTGGGTAGACACTTGAATCTCCTTTATATCTACACCAACAGAGGAAGTAATAAGGGAATTATCCATTGGCGTATATTCAATATACAAACTTACATATCTCAGCAATCGAAGTTTTTAAGTGATCTGTTGATTGACTGCACACTGAGCAAGACTGATTACTGGATGTTTCATAACCAGGTAGGATTAAGCAGTAAGAATGGAGAGTTTCCTCAAATTCCACTGCTTTATTTTCCTTTTAAGCTCAAAAATATGAACAGCAGCTCTCTATCAACTAGTGATGTGCAGACTATTGTCAGCATCTCTAGAGTTTGACACTTTTGCACAATATGAGTTTCTCCTTGACACTCAACCACTAGTGGCTTCTAGCCCCATAAAACATATCTTCATAGCATAACTAGTAGTCATGTATAAGTTTACATTTATAAAGATAAAGTGTGAATATTTATGCTTTGATTGAACATTTTGCTATGTAAACCCGGGATTAGCAGAGGTGTTCACAGACATCTTTAACAGGTCCCTGCTGCAGTCTGTAGTCCCCACATGTTTCAAACACTCCACCATCGTTCCTGTCCCCAAAAAGTCAAAAATCACCAGCCTCAACAACTGCCGCCCAATAGCACTCAAACTGAATTGTTTGTTGAATGATTATAACCCAGCCATCTATGAGGATGGTCCGCTGAATTCGTGCTGGACATAGGCGTGTATATAAATTGATGCAAATTGATTTGTTGAATGCTGAATGAATTGATGTGAATTGTTTGTTGAATGATTATAACCCAGCCTCCTATGAGGATGGTCCTCTGAATTCATGCTGGACATAGGTGTGTATAAGAATTGGTTTGTTGAATGAAAGTTTGAATGTGGTTTTTGTCACCACATTTTTATGAGGAGATGCCTCTAAATTCTGTCGGGTGATTTTAGTATCACAACTGAATTGGGCAGTTGAAGTTATCATTTAGTGTAATAAATGTAAGACTGTGAATTGAGGTTTAATATGAGTAATTTACCACAGCATGACATATTCTGTATGATTGTCATGTTGTAACGAGAGAAGGTAAAAACCCTGTACAAGTGTGGACCAATTTTTCTTCAAATAAACTGATCCCACCCTTTGGATTGGGACAACTTAAAATAAATCTGCGCTCTCCTCTCCTGCTTGAAAGGTAAGAAATGCACATCTGCCACACTGCCACTTAGGTAGGGCCACATCTCATTACTGATATCAAAAATCCTTCGGGATCGCTTAAAAAGATTTAGCGGGTCGTCTGAATTGAAACAGCAGTTAATTGCTGACGTTGGTGGATCTGAGCCAAGCAGTAAACGTACATGAACTCAATAATAATAATAATAATAGCTTGGATTTATATAGTGCCTTTCATGAGACCCAAGGTCACTATAAAAGGAAGAACAGGGCAAAACAAACATAACAAAACAAAAGGCAGTCAGACAACCAGTCAGACAGACAAAACAACAAATACATTAGAGGGCCCTTTTGAAGGTGTCAAGCGTGGGGATGTTGCGGATCTCCGCAGGGAGAGCGTTCCAGAGAGCGGGGGCTGCCACACTGAAGGCTCTGTCCCCGAAGATTTGCAGTTTGGTGCGGGGGGTGGTAAGCAGGCCAGAGTCTGAAGACCGCAGGTTCCGGGGAGGGGCATGTGGGTGAAGGATGTCCGATAGGTACTGGGGGGCATGGGCATGGAGGGACTTGTAGGTAAGGAGGAGGATTTTGAATGATATGCAGGACTTGACTGGCAACCAGTGGAGGTGGATGAGGGTGGGAGTGATGTGCTGCCACGGCTTTGTATTTGTGAGTACCCTAGCAGCACAGTTTTGGACATACTGGAGCCTGTCCAGGGTTTTGTTGGGAACCCCAAACAGGAGACCATTGCAGTAGTCCAAGCGGGAGGTGACAAATGCATGGACTAGGGTTTCGGCAACTGACTCCGAGAGTGACGGTCGGAGTCTTGCAATGTTCCTTAGATGGAAAAAGGCCGATTTGGTCACAGACTTGACGTGGGAGTGGAAGGAGAGGGTGGAGTCGAGGATGACACCCAGCTTCAGGAGACGGGGAGATGGAGCAGCTGTCAACCTTGAGGATGAAGTCACCAACCTTCTGGAGCAGCGCCTTGGGTGCCACAACCATGAGCTCTGTTTTCCTGCTATTTACTTTGAGATAGTTGTATGACATCCATGCTTTGATGTCATGCAGGCAGTTGATGAGAGACTGGGGGGGGGAGCTGGGAGGATGGAGTGGTGCTGAGATACAGTTGGGTATCATCAGCGTAACAGTGGAAATTGAGTCCATGATGTCGGATGATCTGGCCGAGGAGGAGCATGTAAATGGTGAACAGGAGGGGGCAAGCACAGGGCCCTGGGGTACACCGTGGTGGACTGGGGCCGGGGGTGAATTTTAGCCATTGATGGAGACAAACTGTTTCCTGTTATGGAGGTAGGATATGAACCAAGACAGCGCTGTGCCAGTGATACCTAGGAGGTCTGAGAGGCGGGTGAGGAGGATGTTGCGAGAGATGGTGTCAAACGCTGCAGAGAGGTCCAGGAGGATGAGGATACTGAGGCGGCCAGAGTCAGCAGCAATGAGGAGATCGTTGGTGATCTTGATGAGGGCGGTCTCAGTGCTGTGTTGCTGTCTGAAGCGGGTTGGAAGGGCTCATAGAGCTCATGGTTGGACATGTACAGATGGAGTTGGCCTGCGACCACTCTTTCCAGAGTTTTGCTTAGGAAAGGAAGGTTGGAGATCGGCCGGTGGTTCTGGAGGTCGTCAGGGTCCAGGCCAGATTTTTTGAGTGTGGGGGTGACTGAAGCCATTTTGAAGCTGGTGGGGACTATACCAGAAGTAGGGGAAACGTTGATGATGACCACCATTTAGGGACAGGGGGGCGGGTAGGCAGTCCTTGACCAGGGCTGTGGGCATGGGGTCCAGGGAGCAGGTGGAGATTTTGGCCGAGCTGACCAGTTTGGCCACTTGGAGAGCATCCACAAGGGAGAAGGAGTAGAGGTTGGAGTGGGAGAGGCGCGGTGCTGTGGGTGAGTTACCAGGTGGCTGATTTGCAGGTAGGGGGGAGGGCCAGGCGCCAAGAGCTGCTGATGGATAGCCTCGACAATCGCCTGGAAGACTTTGGAGCACAGATCGGGAGCCCCTGAGGGCTGGGGGGCGTCAGGGCGGCGGAGTAGGCGGTTGATGGTGGAGAACCGTGTTCTGGGGTGGCTTTGCTGGGCACCAATGAGACAGGGGAAGTAATGAGTCTTGGCGTGGGAGAGAGCTTCCTTGTAAGTTGGTCATGGTCACGAAAGGCCAGGAGGTGGACCGTGAGGCCAGTTTTTTTGGAGAGTCTCTCCAGCTGGCGACCAGAGGCCTTCATGCGGCGGAGTTCGGTGGAGAACCAGGGGGCAGGGCGGGTGAAGGAAACAGTCCGGGTTTTGATGGGGGCGAGAGAGTTGAGACTGAGGGATAGGGCAGTGTTGTAGTGGGCTACCAGGCCGTCCACGGTGGAGTCGGAGGGAGCTGAGGTCATGTGGGTAGCTATCAGGTCGGATTGGGCCGGTGAACTCACAGTCTTGATGTTCCTAAACATAATGGTGCGTTTGGGATGCTGCCTGGGCAGGGAGACCGGAACAGTGAAGAGGATGGCGTGGTGGTCAGATACAGCCAGCTCAAGGCGCTGTAGGTCGGGGGGAATGTTGCCTTTGGTGTGGGTGGGGCCCTGGACATGTTGCTTGATGCTGAAGCAGTCCAGAAGTGAGAGGAATTCAGCAGTGAATGTGCAATTACTGGAGTCCACAAGAATGTTAAAATCACCGAGCAGGAGAGTTGATGGAGACATGGAGCAGAGAGAGGTGAGTAACTCATACAGCTCAGACAGGAAGGTAGTGGAAGCTTTAGGTTGGCCGTAAATGAGGGAAACCTGGAGCGGAGCAGACCCAGCCAGTTTGAAGACAACACACTCAAATGAGGTGGTAGTAGGTACTGGGAGTTCTTTAACCAGGATGCCAGCTCGGTGGATAACAGCCAATCCACCGCCACGACCCAGGGAGCGGGGCTTCAGGATGTACAGATAGCCTAGGGGTGTGGCTTGATTGAGTGTCACAAAGTCCTGCTGATTTTGCCATGTCTCTGTTAAGCATAGGATGTCAATGCTTCTGTCAGTGATAATGTCGTTGAAATGTCACATGTTCATAGATGCTGGGGGGAACAAGGAGGGAGAAACCAGTTTGGTCGGATGACGTCGTTTGTTGTGATGACGACATCGCCGTGCGACAGACCGTCTGTCAGAAACAACTGCGGGGATAGGAGTTTCGGAGTAAAAAAACTTGCATCTGGATGCCCGGTGTATGTAGCGGGGGCGACGCAGAAGCCCAAGGGATTTGATAACTGCGAGGCAGTCAGGGATAATGTGGCAGAAAAGGTTACGAAGTTCCAGTGGGGAGTATTGGAGGAGCATCATGAGAAGAGCGGTGAGCCAGCTAGCAGCTAGCACCATTAGCCCTGCAGAAACCGGACCTCGAACCTCAGCAGCGGTGATGGAAAACAGCCCAGTTGGGATGGCAGGACTGAGGGAGGGTTCGTGGATAGTCCTGGCCTGTGTGGCAGAGAGGAGCCCAGTCGGAGAATTCCGGAACGGGGACTACGCGGATAGCAGAGCACAACGGTGAGCTCGTTATGCTAATGGGAGGACGGCAGAGGCGAGGAGCTAAACAGCAGCCGAACATAATCGGCTGAGCAACAGAGATGGCAGAAACACAAAACAAGAGCAGAACAATCTTTTCGCTGTGTCTGGGAATTAAATAGATTGACGACAGGGAGTGGCAGGGGCGCCGTAAGGGGGTGAAAAGTTAGGATGATTCTAAGGGCCCGTGACTGACAGGGGCCCCAAAAATTTTTAGAACATTCAGAAAAAATGTTTAAGTAACCTTTCATCAATCATCAATAATTAACATTAATATAACGTCATATTGATAATATAATCACTAAACTTACGATTCATTTCACTTTTTTTCTTCCAAAAGTTAATTATCCAAAGCCTCTGAACACCCCCCTCTATTTACATGTAATGGTTTGGTCCTGCCTCCAAACGCTGTGCTGCACCACACTTTCTAGCAGCAGAGAGTGAGAGCATGTGAGGAGGGATGCTAGTACTTACGTGTGTACAATGTCTCAACGACTAACAAAGTCAGGCTTTCAAAAAGAAAAAAAAGGAGAGAAAGACAAGAGAGAGGGACTAAAGGGCGTCAGTATGTCACCCAGTTTTTCAAGAGAAAAGGTGGGTGTGGTCTATGAGTGGTGGAAATTAGTCTGTTAGCTAAGCGTAGTCCATTGTAAATAATAATTGTTTCGAGGTTTTCATTTCACTCCTCTTTTAGCTGACATTTAATAAACGCAGGTACATTTTTAGCAGCTATTCATATTAAATCAGTTGTCCCTCCCCCTGCTGCCAGGACCAACATATCCATCTCTAGGCTCAGCAGTCCTGTCCCCCAAGGCTTTGCAGTCTTGCCATGCTGTCCATTGAAAGCCAGTTGGCTAGAAAGCTGGACTTCAAGGACTTGATCAGTGACTTTGCCTGTAAGAAGGCTAGGCGCTGGGCTCTTGGTGAGTAAGGCTGAGCAAGGCCTCGTAATAACTGTTAAAGGGCAAGGCTATGGTAACGATATTGGATCACTGCACACAAGATGCATGATGAGAAAAAAACTGAGAATAGGTAATAGGCTCTGATTTAGCACCACCATCAGGCATTTCCGTTTTGTTGTCCGTTTACACTTTAATACCTGCTTATTTTGTAGTTGGTATGTATATTTAATTACAAAATCTGCTGCTTATGTTTTTTTTTTTGTTATAGCAGTTTATAAATGATAATATTGGTGTTAATGTTCACTTTATTTTAATTTAAGAGGTCATGTATATTTAAGTTATATTTCTTTTGATTTATGAATGTTCCATTCAAAAATGTTATTAAAAAGGTATGTACACCATAAAAGATGACTATTGAGATCTATTGTCAGGAATGTTAGTGTTATATCAAATAGTGTATTCTACTGCAGCAGAATATTGCAGTAGAATTTGCAGTCTGCAAAATAATGTGCAGTTAGTATTGGACTACAAGATAGATGCAACAAGCCTGTACAGGTAGAGTTATTTAATCATAAATGAGTCGGTTGGGTTCTGGAGGTGTGGTTACAGCAATTGTGCTTGGTTGGCGTGGCCTGTGCCTGGTGGTGGGGCCCAATGTGATATCTTTTCATGGGGCCCAAAATCCCTGGCGGCGCCCCTGGGGAGTGGTAGATACGAGAAGTAAGCGTCGGCATGAAGAGCGACGTGTAAAACGCCAGCGTCCCCAATAGCTTCTGTTCAATTAGTAGGTCTGAGTAATTTGCCGGAATAAGTTAACAGGCCTCCCGACTCCCACACAAGTTAATTGTCGATTAGCAAGCTTGTTAGTGGGGTTGCTAATGTGACAATAGCTCCACAATAGTACAAACTATAGCTTCATCCATGTTGGACTGTCTGGTTCCTCTTTCTATTTCACTGCATAGATTTACTCTGGCAATTCAATTTAAAAAAAAAAGAATTATACCCCAAATTTGGCCAATTTCATTGCTAATGTGAACAGCGCTTAACTCTGTAAACTCTGTAGCCTCATTGTTGTTTTGCCCAACATTGAACATGGCTAACCTAACCTATAATTTATTTTCTCCAGGTTTGAAAAATGATGTGATGTGGCAGTAAGCTTGGTAATTCATAATGACAGAACAGCACACACTCCATTATGAAGGCAATGGTCAGCCAGAGAACTATGATCCCAATTATTAAAAAAGGGATCATTTGTGAGCAATGCAGTCTAATTGTTAATGCCACAACCCAAGTTCAAAGAAGTTTAAGTATCCTTGGACAAGATACTGAACACCAAATTGTTCCCAATGGCATTGCCTACAGTGTGGGAGTGTATGACAAAGTGTATTGCTCCTGATGAGCAGGTGGCACCATGTTTGGTAGCCTCTGCTGACAGGTTATGGATGTTTTAATGGGTGATACAAAGACTAGAAAAAAGCGCTACATATGTGAAGTCAATTTAATAAATGTTCCAGTAATGAATGGTCTCTTATGCAGCATCCCATACGCGGCGTGCGTTGAACCAACAACCAATCACATGAATCTCCCGCCCCGGACACACAAGCACGCGGTTTGATTGGCTAGAGCTTGTACTCAGTGGCGCCTCCAGACATTTTTTCATAGGGGTGGCCAAATGGGGCCACTGAAAATCTTGGGGTGGCCCACCAAAACCAAGAATTTAATTGTTGTAAAAGTATAGACTAGATGAAAAACAATGGCAAAGAGGATCACCTACTGATATACTTTGGTTTCTTATTTTACATTTTCTGATACTATTCATCTGAAGTGAATATAATACGGATAGTTAACATTTTTGCTTCAAACAACATTAAAAGAACCTTGTTTTGTGTTATGTATACATGTGTTGGTGATTTATTGTTTTGTTTTTTATATATGCTAGTTGTTCTTTCCTTTGAAAAAGACAAATACAGCTTAATTTAAATATGTTCCTTTATTGTAAGGCACAAAATGTTCAGCATTCTCAACACATACAATACCACAACTCCAACACAACATGTTCTTCAGTTATATTATGTCTCTAGGTTATAAATTGTTTTAGACTGAACAAAGCTGTTTGTGTCACACTGGGATTAGCAAGCTAACCTAACGCTAACTAGGATAGCCGACAAAGTGTGTTAATTTACAGACGAATTATACCTGAAGTCAAGCCAGCCTTTACTGAGCCCTGAGCCTGTTTTCCAGGTCTTCCAGCGTTTTGTCTCGTTTTAAATGCCATTGAACAGACATTTTGATTAGAATAACAGCTAAAGGTAAGCATATATCAGTTTTTTGCTACTAAAGCTAACACACTAAAGCTTAAAGTTGTTGTGGGGCTTAACAGGCCAACGAACGTGTACGACTTACCTTCTAGAAGTCTGGTGGATTTTTGTCAAGTCAGTAGAAAAGTCAGTAGAAGAAACGTTTTGCTGCAACATGCTGCTGTCTGTGCGAATCTCAGAGTGGTGCACGCGAGTATCAGAGTGGTTGCGCCGGGTATCAGAGTGTTACCATGGTAGCAGAGGGAGAGGGAGGGGCTGCAGGTATGAGCGTTGGAAGCTCAAATCAAGCGACTCACTGGCTGTGTATTTGTTGTTAAATATCAGATAAACTACTACGCATACGTGACTGGCGAGACGGTGTGTGTGGTGGGGGGGCCAGTGGGGGGGCCAACAAATATATCAGGGTGGCCAAGCTTCAAAAGTAGAACATTGCTCTACTTTTGAAGCGAACAAAGCGAACAAAGCGAAGCGACGGAACCACAATGCACTTCGGCAAAGCATGACGGTCACCCCATTCAAAGTGAATGGGCAGAAGCGTTGAAGCTTCAATGCACGCCGCCGTGTGGACGGGCCGTTAACAGTGAGGTGCTTTGGTTTTACCATACATCTACGAATAAGATGAGTCTGGCCATGGCAGGCTTGAGGTTGGAG